>NC_054707.1:8229970-8589970 GCF_016097555.1 Gigantopelta aegis
ATTCCACTAATTTTCATTTTGTCTTCCTTTTCTAAGTTCTCGATCGTGATGGAAATTTATTATTTACAATGTTTATCAGGCATGACAGGTAACATACACCAATGAAAAGATATATCAACAAAGAAAAACAAAAACGCAAGTCATTTTGTGTGTCGATCGGTAATACCTTACTGATACGGAAAAAAAGAGAGAAAAAACTGCTTATTAATATGATACAAAGAAAAACATTTCTTAATATAAACAAAGAAAAATATTGTCTTACTAATATAATACATAATCAAAAAACAAAGTCAGTCTCTCCCTCTCTCTCTCTCTCTCTCTCTCTCTCTCTCTCTCTCTCTCTCTCTCTCTCTCTCTCTCTCTCTCTCTCTCTCTCTCTCTCTATATATATATATATATATATATATATATCTCTATCTCTCTCTATCTCTCTCTCTCTCTCTCTCTCTCTCTCTCTATCTCTCTCTATCTCTCTCTATCTCTCTCTCTATCTCTCTCTATCTCTCTCTCTCTCTCTATCTCTCTCTCTCTCAGGACAGTCGGTAAGTGGTTAGTTGTTAGTGCGAGAGAAGTCGGTGTAGTGGTCTTACTAAGAGTCGTTAAAACTCGCTCTGGGTGGGTGCCGCTAACGAGCTGCGAACCCAGTACCTACCAGCCTTATGACCGATAGCATAACCACGACACCACCGAGGTCGGTGATTATTATGCTAAATTCGAAAAGATATTTAATAAGTAATGTTAGAATGGCAGTATCTTTATACATGTATATGGGGTCTGTGTTCATTATAATGGAAACTTTAATACCGCTCAGAAGGTAATATGCAACCAAGGTAGAAAAGCTATGGCTGCTCTATTTGGTAAAACTAGTAACTATTTCTTAAATGCAGAAACATTACTAACACTGTTTGATACATATGTTAGCAGTATTTTAAATCATGGCTGTGAAGTTTGGGGTTTTAACAAAGCAAATAGTCACGAGATCCTACATTTACAATTCTGTAAACGTATTTTAGGCGTGAAAAGGAGCAGTACTAATATGATGGTCTATTTTGAATTAGGTAGATCACCTTTGTACATAAGTTAGGAACATCCGTATGGTTAAATATTGGATAAATTGTTGAATACAGATAACTGTATTTTGAAAGAGTGTTATAAAACCCTATATGACGAGTGCATAAGAAAACCACGTTCTGTTAACTGGGTTAGTCAAATAAGAGACCTGCTTCTCACTAATGGTTTTGGTCACATATGGTATAATCAAAATGTAGAAAATCGCAATACATTTATATCACTATTCAAACAGAGAATGACTGATCAACTTATCCAATCTATGTATGCTATATTTAACAATTCTCCAAAATGTCTGTTATACAAATTCGTTGTTAATAATTATTGCTTACAACCTTATCTTCAGAAACCTATTGCCTTGAAATACAAACATATTTTGAGTAAATATAAATTATCTTCCCATAATCTCTTTATAGAAACGGGCAGATACCACAATATTGACAGGATTAATAGAATGTAGTAGAACACGAATATCACTTTGTTCTAGTGTGTCCTTTCTTCAGTAACATAAGAGATAAATATATTAAACTTTTTTATTACAATAAACCATCAACATTTAAATTACGCAACTACTGTCCAGCGACAATTCAAAACAGCTAATTAAATTGTGTAAGTATTTGAAAACTGCTACCACGCATAGAACAGACAACATTGATACATGACATATGTTATTATATTGTATATTATTGCTATGCATGCATTACCCATTTACTATAGAATTTTATCGATTGTAACCCGATGCTACATACCATTCCCCGCAGTGTCCACATTATATTATTTTATATATAAATATGTATGTATGTATGCCTACAAAATGTATATTTTTTGGCAAAAATAAAATCTGTGTTTATATAATTTTAATATTCTGTACGCACTACCGCGAAACGGTTCTTCGTAAGAAGGTCATTTAAGCCAACTGTAGCAGGGTGAGAAATATGAATTGTGTTTTTAACCATTGTTCTAAATATCACAGAATCCTTGAGGAGTTGGTAAACACGCCAGTCGATGCATTACTGCTAAAATCATTGTCCACTTTGTTAAAATCGCCGTCGACTTTCTTTAAATCGTCGTCCACTTTGTTTAAATCAACGTCTACTTTGTTTAAATCAACGTCCACCTTGTTTAAATCATCGTCCACTTTGTTTAAATCAACGTCTACTTTGTTTAAATCATCGTCCACTTTGTTTAAATCAACGTCCACTTTGTTTAAATCAACGTCCACTTTGTTAAAATCATCGTCCACTTTGTTTAAATCAACGTCCACCTTGTTTAAATCATCGTCCACTTTGTTTAAATCAACGTCTACTTTGTTTAAATCATCGTCCACTTTGTTTAAATCAACGTCCACTTTGTTTAAATCATCGTCCACTTTGTTTAAATCAACGTCCACTTTGTTAAAATCGCCGTCGACTTTGTTTAAATCGTCGTCCACTTTCTTTAAATCATCGTCTACTTTGTTTAAATCAACGTCCATCTTGTTTAAATCAACGTCTACTTTGTTTAAATCAACGTCCACCTTGTTTAAATCATCGTCTACTTTGTTTAAATCAACGTCTACTTTGTTTAAATCATCGTCCACTTTGTTTAAATCAACGTCCACTTTGTTTAAATCATCGTCCACTTTGTTTAAATCAACGTCCACTTTGTTAAATCATCGTCCACTTTGTTTAAATCAACGTCCAAATCAACGTCCACTTTGTTTAAATCAACGTCCACATTGTTTTAAATCATCGTCCACTTTGTTTAAATCAACGTCCACTTTGTTTAAATCAACGTCCACTTTGTTTAAATCATCGTCCACTTTGTTTAAATCAACGTCCACTTTGTTTAAATCAACGTCCAAATCATCGTCCACTTTGTTTAAATCATCGTCCACTTTGTTTAAATCAACGTCCAAATCATCGTCCACTTTGTTTAAATCAACGTCCACTTTGTTAAATCATCGTCCACTTTGTTTAAATCAACGTCCAAATCAACGTCCACTTTGTTTAAATCAACGTCTACTTTGTTTTAAATCATCGTCCACTTTGTTTAAATCAACGTCCACTTTGTTTAAATCATCGTCCACTTTGTTTAAATCATCGTCTACTTTGTTTAAATCAACGTCCACTTCCACTTTGTTTAAATCATCGTCCACTTTGTTAAATCATCGTCCACTTTGTTTAAATCAACGTCCAAATCATCGTCCACTTTGTTTAAATCAACGTCCACTTTGTTTAAATCATCGTCTACTTTGTTTAAATCAACGTCCACTTCCACTTTGTTTAAATCAACGTCCACTTTGTTAAATCATCGTCCACTTTGTTTAAATCAACGTCCAAATCATCGTCCACTTTGTTTAAATCAACGTCCACTTTGTTAAATCATCGTCCACTTTGTTTAAATCAACGTCCAAATCAACGTCCACTTTGTTTAAATCAACGTCTACTTTGTTTTAAATCATCGTCCACTTTGTTTAAATCAACGTCCACTTTGTTTAAATCATCGTCCACTTTGTTTAAATCATCGTCTACTTTGTTTAAATCAACGTCCACTTCCACTTTGTTTAAATCATCGTCCACTTTGTTTGAATCAACGTCCACTTTGTTTAAATCATCGTCCACTTTGTTTAAATCATCGTCCACTTTGTTTAAATCAACGTCCACTTTGTTTAAATCATCGTCTACTTTGTTTAAATAAACGTCCACTTCCACTTTGTTTAAATCATCGTCCACTTTTTTTAAATCAACGTCCACTTTGCTTAAGTCATCGTCTACTTTGTTTAAATCATCGTCCACTTTGTTTAAATCATCGTCCACTTTGTTTAAATCAACGTCTACTTTGTTTAAATCATTGTCTACTTTGTTTAAATCAACGTCCACTTTGTTAAATCATCGTCCACTTTGTTTAAATCAACGTCCACCTTGTTTAAATCATCGTCCACTTTGTTTAAATCAACGTCTACTTTGTTTAAATCATCGTCCACTTTGTTTAAATCAACGTCCACTTTGTTTAAATCAACGTCCACTTTGTTTAAATCATCGTCCACTTTCTTTAAATCAACGTCCACTTTGTTAAATCATCGTCCACTTTGTTTAAATCAACGTCCAAATCATCGTCCACTTTGTTTAAATCAACGTCCACTTTGTTAAATCATCGTCCACTTTGTTTAAATCAACGTCCAAATCAACGTGCACTTTGTTTAAATCAACGTCCACTTTGTTTTAAATCATCGTCCACTTTGTTTAAATCAACGTCCACTTTGTTTAAATCATCGTCCACTTTGTTTAAATCATCGTCTACTTTGTTTAAATCAACGTCCACTTTGTTTAAATCATCGTCAACTTTGTTTAAATCATCGTCTACTTTGTTTAAATCAACGTCCACTTCCACTTTGTTTAAATCATCGTCCACTTTGTTTAAATCAACGTCCACTTTGTTTAAATCATCGTCCACTTTGTTTAAATCAACGTCCACTTTGTTAAATCTTCGTCCACTTTGTTTAAGTCATCGTCTACTTTGTTTAAATCATCGTCCACTTTGTTTGAATCATCGTCCACCTTGTTTAAATCATCGTCCACTTTGTTTAAATCAACGTCTACTTTGTTTAAATCATCGTCCACTTTGTTTAAATCAACGTCCACTTTGTTTAAATCATCGTCCACTTTGTTTAAATCAACGTCTACTTTGTTTAAATCAACGTCCATCTTGTTTAAATCAACGTCTACTTTGTTTAAATCATCGTCTACTTTGTTTAAATCAACGTCCACTTTGTTTAAATGATCGTCCACTTTGTTTAAATCAACGTCCACTTTGTTAAATCATCGTCCACTTTGTTTAAATCAACGTCCAAATCAACGTCCACTTTGTTTAAATCAACGTCCACTTTGTTTTAAATCATCGTCCACTTTGTTTAAATCAACGTCCACTTTGTTTAAATCGTCGTCCACTTTCTTTAAATCATCGTCTACTTTGTTTAAATCAACGTCCATCTTGTTTAAATCAACGTCTACTTTGTGTAAATCAACGTCCACCTTGTTTAAATCATCGTCCACTTTGTTTAAATCAACGTCCACTTTGTTTAAATCATCGTCCACTTTGTTTAAATCATCGTCCACTTTGTTTAAATCAACGTCCACTTTGTTTAAATCATCGTCCACTTTGTTTAAATCAACGTCCACTTTGTTAAATCATCGTCCACTTTGTTTAAATCAACGTCCAAATCAACGTCCACTTTGTTTAAATCAACGTCCACTTTGTTTAAATCATCGTCCACTTTGTTTAAATCATCATCCACTTTGTTTAAATCAACGTCCACTTTGTTAAATCATCGTCCACTTTGTTTAACTCATCGTCTACTTTCTTTAAATTATCGTCCACTTTGTTTAAATCATCGTCTACTTTGTTTAAATCAACGTCTACTTTGTTTAAATCAACGTCCATCTTGTTTAAATCAACGTCTACTTTGTTTAAATCAACGTCCACCTTGTTTAAATCATCGTCCACTTTGTTTAAATCAACGTCTACTTTGTTTAAATCATTGTCTACTTTGTTTAAATCATCGTCCACTTTGTTTAAATCAATGTCCACTTTGTTAAAAATCATCGTCCACTTTGTTTAAATCAACGTCCACCTTGTTTAAATCATCGTCCACTTTGTTTAAATCAACGTCTACTTTGTTTAAATCATCGTCCACTTTGTTTAAATCAACGTCCACTTTCTTTAAATCATCGTCCACTTTGTTTAAATCAACGTCCACTTTGTTAAAATCGTCCTCGACTTTGTTTAAATCGTCGTCCACTTTCTTTAAATCATCGTCTACTTTGTTTAAATAAACGTCCATCTTGTTTAAATCAACGTCTACTTTGTTTAAATCAACGTCCACCTTGTTTAAATCATCGTCCACTTTGTTTAAATCATCGTCTACTTTGTTTAAATCATCGTCTACTTTGTTTAAATCAACGTCCACTTTGTTTAAATCATCGTCCACTTTGTTTAAATCAACGTCCACTTTGTTAAATCATCGTCCACTTTGTTTAAATCAACGTCCAAATCAACGTCCACTTTGTTTAAATCAACGTCCACCTTGTTTAAATCATCGTCCACTTTGTTTAAATCAACGTCTACTTTGTTTAAATCATCGTCCACTTTGTTTAAATCAACGTCCACTTTGTTTAAATCAGCGTCCACTTTGTTTAAATCAACGTCCACTTTGTTAAATCATCGTCCACTTTGTTTAAATCAACGTCCACTTTGTTAAATCATCGTCCACTTTGTTTAAGTTATCGTCTACTTTCTTTAAATCATCGTCCACTTTCTTTAAATCATCGTCTACTTTGTTTAAGTTATCGTCTACTTTCTTTAAATCATCGTCCACTTTCTTTAAATCATCGTCTACTTTGTTTAAATCAACGTCTACTTTGTTTAAATCAACGTCCACCTTGTTTAAATCATCGTCCACTTTGTTTAAATCAACGTCTACTTTGTTTAAATCATTGTCTACTTTGTTTAAATCGTCGTCCACTTTGTTTAAATCAACGTCCACTTTGTTAAAATCATCGTCCACTTTGTTTAAATCAACGTCCACCTTGTTTAAATCATCGTCCACTTTGTTTAAATCAACGTCTACTTTGTTTAAATCATCGTCCAGTTTGTTTAAATCAACGTCCACTTTGTTTAAATCATCGTCCACTTTGTTTAAATCAACGTCCACTTTGTTAAAATCGCCCTCGACTTTGTTTAAATCGTCGTCCACTTTCTTTAAATCATCGTCTACTTTGTTTAAATCAACGTCCATCTTGTTTAAATCAACGTCTACTTTGTTTAAATGAACGTCCACCTTGTTTAAATCATCGTCTACTTTGTTTAAATCATCGTCCACTTTGTTTAAATCAACGTCCACCTTGTTTAAATCATCGTCCACTTTGTTTAAATCAACGTCCACTTTGTTTAAATCATCGTCCACTTTGTTTAAATCAACGTCCACTTTGTTAAATCATCGTCCACTTTGTTTAAATCAACGTCCAAATCAACGTCCACTTTGTTTAAATCAACGTCCACTTTGTTTTAAATCATCGTCCACTTTGTTTAAATCAACGTCCACTTTGTTTAAATCAACGTCCACTTTGTTTAAATCATCGTCCACTTTGTTTAAATCAACGTCCACTTCCACTTTGTTTAAATCATCGTCCACTTTGTTTAAATCAACGTCCACTTTGTTTAAATCATCGTCCACTTTGTTTAAATCAACGTCCACTTTGTTTAAATCATCGTCCACTTTGTTTAAATCAACGTCTACTTTGTTTAAATCAACGTCCACCTTGTTTAAATCATCGTCCACTTTGTTTAAATCAACGTCCACTTTGTTTAAATCAATGTCTACTTTGTTTAAATCATCGTCTACATTGTTTAAATCAACGTTCACCTTGTTTAAGTCAACATCCACTTTGTTTAAATCGTTGTCCACTTTGTTTAAATCATCGTCCACTTTGTTTAAATCATCGTCTACTTTTTTTAAATCAACATCCACCTTGTTTAAATCGTCGTCCACTTTGTTTAAATCATCATCAACGTCTACTTTGTTTAAATCAACGTCCACCTTGTTTAAAACATCGTCCACCTTGTTTAAATCAACGTCCACCTTGTTTAAATCATCGTCCACCTTGTTTAAATCTACGTCTACTTTGTTTAAATCGTTGTCCACCTCGTTTAAATCATCGTTCAGTTTGTTTAAATCGTTGTCCACTTTGTTTAAATCATCGTCCACTTTGTTTAAATCATCGTCCACTTTGTTTAAATCATCGTCTACTTTTTTTAAATCAACATCCACCTTGTTTAAATCGTCGTCCACTTTGTTTAAACCATTGTCCACTTTGTTTAAATCATCGTCCACTTTGTTTAAATCAACGTCCACTTTGTTTAAATCAACGTCCACTTTGTTTAAATCAACGTCCACTTTCTTTAAACCATTGTCCACTTTCTTTAAATCATCGTCCACTTTCTTTAAATCATCGTCCACTTTCTTTAAAGCGTTGTCCACTTTGTTTAAATCCACTGACTACCATTATGTGTGATGTTATAAATTATTTTAACACATGCCCACTGAGTTGTTAAAATCGCTCTATCAGAATACATATGAATAGTCTAGCGAATATTTTTCTGCTCTGTCTGTTTGAATTCAGACCATTTCTTTAAAACTTTGACCATGGACTATTATGGAAATAAAGACAGACAGAAATGTTTATATTTAACGACACACTCAAGACATTTTATGTATGGTTACATGATGCCGGAAGGCTATTTATTATGGCGTTTCATTTAACCTTGACATAGATATTTCTGTAAAGTCATACCCAGACGACGTTTAATAGGATCAGTGCAGACGTATTCCATGATAAAATCTGTTTCGGGGTTTGATAACAATCATGTAATAAGCAGCCTTGGTGTCACGCCATTCAAAGACGAACGGTAAAGAATATAATAATCACAGTTCCTCGAAAGAAACTACTTGTGTGCCCGTGGGCTTTCGTGCCTGTGTTCTTGCCTGTTTGGGTGATAATTGCGCATGCGCTTGTGTGTTTAAAAGTTAAAGCGTGTTTTGTTTAACAACACCACCAGAGGACATCGATTAATTAATCGTTGGCTATACATTTGGTAATTTTGACTCGTCGTCTTCATTTTTTTATAAGCAGCAACGTATCTTTTATATGCACTTTTCCACAGACATAACAGCACATACTACGTCCTTTGATATACCAGTCGTGGGGCACTGGTTGGGACGGGAGAAAAGCCAATCAGAGAATGGGTCTACTGAGGTAGTTCGATGCTTAATATGCAACATCGGCTGAATGACTCACGGTGTATAAAGTAATTTATTGTGATTGATCTTAATTAGAGAGAGAAAAAAAACCCTTAATTACTGCTACGTTAAAATATTCGGTTCGTAGTCATTGATATTCATTCGGCAATTATGTCCCCTCAATAACACCTCTTTTTTATTCTCCCACCACGTTATATATAATATTTTCCAGTCGATCCATAACCCGCCTCAATATAAAATCCTGACTACGCTAAATGTTTGCGAGCTATTTCGATTGGTTCCCGAAGTAGTAATTCGGTTTATTGTGTAGCGTAAAAGTCAGTTTAGCGAACGTAAGCGGCAAACTTACTCCTGGTATAGCCAGAACGTTTTGTTCATGTGTTTCCTTAGCCAAGTTATAAGCTGCGATTCCACATTTTACAGACATAAGAAATTAAAACATGATTTAATCGGTAAGGATATACCAAATATGTGGACCGCTTTGTGCTGTATGCTTGCACAGTGGAGCCACATAAATATTTTGATTTATTTCCCATTCTGTATTAATATTATCATAATATTATAAAATAAACTGTTATTGGTGTAACTAGCAGTAACCGGTGGACAACTATACAAAACAGTCAACTTGAACAGTAGTATTCATAAATAAAAACTTCAGAATTGTTTACTATTTAACGGTGGTTTCAATTTGAGAACCTGGCGGGGAACTTAACCGTTTTGTCGTTCGCGACAGGTGCACATTTCCCCATTTTTATTTGAGTTATCATTAGTCAAAACTAACGGATTTATGACAGTATTTGTTTTTGTAAACTCGCAATGTAAGGTTTGAAAATGAATAGTGTATAAATCACTTGAACTAGATTGCTAAATGCGCGTATATGAGTCAAGGGTACCCAGAAGTAAACAACTTGTAATGGATGTGTTCTTAGCTAACCTACATGGTTGTTGACAGGTACCTGGTAGGCATCCTATAAAACCGACCCAAGATGAGTCGTTCGGTGACCTTCATTTCTACAGAATTTGAAGACCACAGAAATGTTAATTTCTATTCGTGGTTTGATAAATGAGATAAGAAACCTGCTGCCGTCTTATAGAATACTGGTAGCACCTTAAACGCGCTCTGTCACAGATGGTTGACCTAATTATTTACCTAACAAGGTATTATATGACAATATATACATTTGATTTGTACCCAAAAGTACTTTATTGAACCATCCACATAACCACCATATCACACTTATTATTGATATTTTATTAAAACAAAAATAATTGAATTATGGGTACGGTCCATAATTCTGAGAATAATAACGGCTATTTGGAGAGCAGAGGTGTGACGTATTATTTTGAGTCACGTGACGGACATTCCCCGAATAACCGCAGTGTCAAAACGATTTACCAAGCTCATGTAACGAGAACGCTTGACCGTCCTCTGCGACGTAGGATAAATAGAAGAAAAAAAAACCCAATGAAAATAAGTTATTAAAAAATAATAGAAACATGTACTGAATGATAATAAGCTTATACATTAATTTATTTTAGTAACGGAAGCATGTTAAACGTCGACAATCCCGACTAGTTAGACCTTTGCATCTATAGGTAAATTTATCATTAGTCGTACGCGAAAAAGTCTAAACATCTGGATCACAAACACCGTCATTTTCCACCTTGTCAAATTCATTATTATACAAAATATGCTATAACAGCTGACTTGGGATAGGAATTGTTACATTTTAAAAGAATACTCTGAACTAGACGGTGTTTATATACGATGTGACTATATATACAAAGGCCGTGGCTATAGTCTCCACTAACGAGGGCTGGCTATATTCACAGCAAAAATGTATATAGGCGGTAAATAAGTACATGTATTTGATTGATCCATATTACCGAACCATCTGGAACAGGAGGAATACATACTAAGTACTGTACGAACAGTGCATTTTCTGAACAGGGGAGGGGGTGGGGGAGTATATGAATTTAGCGGACCCTTTTGTGTACGTTTTCCATAGATATATGAATAGCGTCATATTGTCCCTACAGTACTAATAAAAAATTAATTATAAATAATAATAATAATAATAATAATAATAATAATAATAATAATAATAATAATAATAATAATAATAATAATGATGATGATGATGAATAAATAAAAATAACAATTACAAATTATCAGCGGCTGAGGTAGATTAACTGAAAGAGAAACTAACTACGGACAGTACACAAACTAACAACAGGGCTTGAACTTAATAATTTTTCACTGATTGCAATGTTGAGGCTGCTTACGTAAATTTTGTAAAAAAGTTAATTTTACCGTAAATAAATATGACTAAAAGGTTATTTTGCTGTATTTAGTCACATTTCAAATGCTAAAAATTGCAAAGGGCAATAAAACTCAATTTTTTTTTTTTTTATAGGCTACTAGTAAATCTGAGACCACTGCCGGGTCCTCCTGTAAATATATGTAATGTTTTTGTAACAACCGTCCCCACCCACCCCACCGCGACGTGATTTTACCAACATTATAATACATGTAATAATAATAATAATAATAATAATAATAATAATAATACACAATTATTATTCATATTACTATTACTACTACTACTACTACTACTACTACTACTACTACTACTACTACTACTACTACTACTACTACTACTATTATTATTATTATTATTAGCCTACTACTACCTTTTTGGGGTGGAGGGGCGGTGTTTTATCTGGAGGAGTTTTGGCTATAAAAATGCAAGATTAACGTGCGTGCACACAAGCACAAACGGCAGGCTGAACTTGTCCCTCACGTAGAACTGGATTCAATTGGGTTAAGTAATAATTAGCCAACCTTTGGACGACAAAACATGCAACAGTACACTGTTTTTTTTACGCTATACATTAAAGCCGAAATACCACTTTGCGAACCAGTCAAAATAATTTGCACACGCGCCTGATAATAATAATAATAATAATAATAAATGGTGAGTTATTATTTGCCATGTATATAGCCGGCCCTCATTTGCCAAGTCTCTATACACGGCGATCGTTTATATAAAATCCAAAAATACATTATACGGTTGTCGTATATATAGCCTCATCACTACGAGTCTGTTTTTCCGTATTTTTCATGTCTTATCACAAGAAGAGCTCCAAATTTTAAAAAATAAGCGTATCATGGAATTCCTTCGATCGTAGTTCAATTAAAATATTTTGGATCCCACAATAACTAGGTTTGATATTCCAAATGAATGTAAGTTTCATTTATAATGCATATTTAGAGAAACAAGGCCCACTAAATCCGTGATTGAGTTCCTTTAAGGTCCAAAACACACCGAAGCTGTGTCTGGGTACATGCTTGATATGAACAAAATATAAAGCATGTTCTGTCGTCTGTTGCCCCTGTCTTGGGCGTAGGAGTTCACAGATCTCAGTACCTGCGCCCCAGACAGGCGTGCACTACAGCAGCTTGCTCTGAATGTGCACCTTAAACCTCTTGACTTGACTTAACATGTCTGCTGCCATATCTGTAGTTCACGCTAGCACAGACGCAGGTGTTCTGTCGTATATTACGATTCGGTGCGTTTCTTTTTCAACTGGTACCAGTCTTATCAGACCCAGACCCAGACCCAAATCCAGACCCAGGCCCAGCTCTGGTATGTTTTGAGCCTTAGCCCTTTTTGATGACTAAAATTACATATTAAAGATGTTTTCTTGTTTAGTATATCAGTGTTTGTATAAACAAAGTGTTTGTTGTCTTAATGTTTGTAGTAGACCAATACCAGATTTTACCTTCCAATAATTTCGTACGTACGAAAAATATATATACTGAACAACAAAAGTAACGCGTATATTTAAACATTTTTTATAATAATTAAAAAAATCATGACATAATTAATTCGGCAAAAAGACTGTTAAAATGGGTATAAAATGTTGACAAGACGTTGAGATACATTCCTCTCAAAAAGATTTCAAACAATCAATACTAGAGCTTCTAGATTGTGATTGCCCCACTCCCATGGCTAGTGATTTTCAATCTTGGGCTAGTAAATAACTACAATTGCCATGCCCAACGGCTGGTGAAAAAATGTGTCAAATGCTGCAGTTAAGTCTATTTTGTAATTATGAATATCCTGCCCCCACCCCAACCCTCAAATGTTAGTGTTTTTAAGCTCTATCTCCCTCTTTAGGTGACATATCTGGTTATTACTATTATTTAGTAAAATTGTATTAACTTAAAGTAAAGTAAGGCTAGTGAATTTTTTATTATGGCTAGTACTTTTTTTAAATCACTGATTCCATGGCTAGTGGATTTTATAAAAATTCAAGAAACCCTGCAGTACAAATACATAATAGGTTACATGAGAATATCAATAAAAATTATTCAATTAAAGTAAATAAAAAGTTAAATGTTGTTTTGTTTAACGACACCACTATAGAACATTGATTTATTAATCATCGGCTAATGGATGTCAAACATTTGGTAATTTTTGACATATAGTCGTAGTGAAAAAACCCGCTAGTAGCAAGGGATATTTTATATGCACCAATGTCCATCTCACAGACAGTATAGCACATACCACGGTGTTTGATATACCAGTCGTAGTGCACTGGCTAGAACAAGATGGGCCAAACCGACGAGGATCGATCCTAGACCGCCAGCGCATCAGGTGAACGCTTTAGCACTGGGCTAGGCCTACGTCCCGCCCTAAATCACAGTCAAACAATAAACTGCTTGTGCATATATATTTCCGGATTTTGGTCAACCACAATGGGAAGAAGATAACTGTGATATGTGGACAGATGGCCTTAACAATTACGGCGACAAATTCCAACTGCAAAGCAGTTTTTCACACACCGATTAAAGGAGCAGACCATAGTTTCAACCCGTTAAAATGGACACATTTGGATAAGTAAGATCATAAGAGAGTCATGTTTATACAGGGAAATATTGTCTAAAAATACAGAGTTTGTCTCGATAACCATTGCTTCTCAGACGAACGTGCGCTTTTAGAATTATAAAAAATGCATTTTAGGGTATTGCAAAAACCTGGATGAACAGATCCACTTCAGGTGTTTGAAAACCAATATTCTAAATAATAAAATGTAAGTATTCCTAATTTAAATTATCAAAAACGGCTTTAATAGTGATAAATACGCCGTAGTGTTTTTAAAACAAAAACCCTAGGGTATGTGACTTTAACACTTCTGTAGGTAACGTTTATTCTCATGTCGTGCACTTATTAGTATATGGTAGTTTATGTTTGATGCATGAATAAACTGTTAAATATATTGCTCTCTGTTCAATGAATTCAGCCATGCTCGACTCTTCTGACTGCTGAATTTGACAAAAGTAAACAAAACAAAACAGCGCTGTCACAGAAACTCATGAAAAATGTCTCTTAGTACTTTTAATGAAACTTTTAATACTGGCAAACTTTTAATATTGATTAACTCGTAAATTTTCAGGATTAAAGTATTTTGACTTAATCCAGATATTTCTTACGGATATCAGCAGATAATTGTTGTGTTTTTTTGTTTTTTAAACGGAGTTTTGTAGAATCTCTCTTCATGTAAATTGTCCAGCGCAGTCGAGATATAAATAATTCATGAACCGTAATAAAAATGTGTTGAGTACGTGTTAAATAAAACATTTTTCATTCTTTCATTCTGGTGATTCATTAAAAAAAAATCTTGCTTTCTTTGCTCGTTTTAACTTTATTTTTACGAACATTTTTGTGAATATAACAGACATTTGTTTACTTTCCCCATGCAAAAGTCAACGAAGGAAGAAAATGTTTTATTTAACGACGCACTCAACACATTTTATTTACGGTTATATGGCGTCGGACATATGGTTAAGGACCACACGGATATTGAGGGAGGAAACCCGCTGTCGCCACTTCATGGGCTACTCTTTTCGATTAGTAGCAAGGAATCTTTTATATGCACCATCCCATAGACAGGATAGCACATACCACGGCTTTTGGTGTACCAGTCGTGGTGCACTGGTTGGAGCGAGAAATAGCCCAATGGGCTCACCGATGGGAATCGATCCCAAACCGACCGCGCATCAAGCGAGCACTTTACCACTGGGCTACGTCCCGCCCCCAAAAGTCAACGACGTTAGAAATAGTCAAATGCACGTACTGTTGCGCACAAACGACGCAACCACCGAAACAGGTCCCTCGCCGAAACAGGTCAATGAATCATGATACATACAGAATGACACATTTAATCATACAGAAATCACAAATTTAATAACTGATTTTGTTTTTAAATGTATTTCAAATTGACAAATTTGTTATAATATACTCATTCCATGCATTTCAAATTATTTTCGTGGTTATATCTAATTAAGGTTCAAGAACGCTGTCCTGGGCACCGGGCTATGAACCCTGTACCTACCAGTCTGCAGTCCGATGGCTTAACTACTGCGCCACCGAGGCCGGTTATAATATACTAGCTACCTGTGATCAAATATACTACCTGTAATTGCCTTCCCAGGAGTGTATGTAGACTGACTGAAAGTAAAGGTGTATGGCACCGTTTCTGTGGACGGAGAGATTCCAGTATGCATAGGTAACAGGGCCGCGCACGCCTTCGCCGGGGCGCCACCGGGCAAGGCCCGAGCCACGCCCAGTCCAGAAATCAGCAAACAGCAGACAAGCGTAAAATCCATCTCTACACAAGTTGAAGGGGGAAGTTAAACCGTGTCCGACCAAGGCGAGAACTGGCGTGATGTGGCAACCGCAAAATGAATCTCAGATATCTGGTTATACAACTTGAAGTCACGTGTCACGATGTCTGATTGGGTTGAATTTCAGACAGTTATAAATATTTGTAAACGTTGGTTATTTGTTATCGTTAATTTTATTTATTTTGTATCGAAAATGATATCGAATGGCGTCCCATGCCATATAGATGTGAATAATAACGATAACGTATTTACAACACGTATTGATTATATATGTTAGTAAGTTATAATTAATTGCATTGAGAGGATGGCGGATCCTAAATAAGGCCCCCAGTAACAGGACAAAATAGGATTGTAGTGAAAACGCCCTAAGCTGTTTATATGGTCTGATGAATTACGAAGCTGTTTGCAGTATCTTCCGGTTTTTACGACCTGTCTCTTCAGTTGAGAGATACGGTCGTAAATATTCTTATGGCACTGATGATAGAGTATTGATTTGTTTTCACATATTTTTATAATTCGTACAAGCAAATATTTATTATTTCTTCACGTGGTCAAGTTGTGTGTGTGTGTGTGTGTGTGTGTGTGTGTGTGTGTGTGTGAGGGAGAGAGAGAGAGAGAGAGAGAGAGAGAGAGAGAGA
This sequence comes from Gigantopelta aegis, assembly GCF_016097555.1. Classification (NCBI taxonomy): domain Eukaryota; kingdom Metazoa; phylum Mollusca; class Gastropoda; order Neomphalida; family Peltospiridae; genus Gigantopelta; species Gigantopelta aegis. Next base: position 8,246,169 of record NC_054707.1, read on the forward strand.
GAGAGAGAGAGAGAGAGAGAAATACCGACGGAGGAGAGAAAGAGAGATAATAGAAATATAGAGGAAGAGAGAAAAAAACAGAGGAAAGAGAGATATATAGACAGGCAAAGAGGGAGAAAGAGCAAAGGAGAGACAGAAAGTGTGTTTGTGTCTGTATGCGTGTGTGCGTGACAGAGAAAGTGTGCGTGCGTGCGTTTGTGTGTACATGTGTGTGTGTGTGTGTGTGAGAGAGAGAGAGAAGAGAGAGAGAGAGAGAAATACCGACGGAGGAGAGAAAGAGAGATAATAGAAATATAGAGGAAGAGAGAAAAAACAGAGGAAAGAGATATATATAGATAGGCAGAGAGGGAGAAAGAGCAAGGGAGGGACAGAAAGTGTGTTTGTGTCTGTATGCGTGTGTACGCATGTGTTCGTGACAGAGAAAGTGTGCGTGCGTGCGTTTGTGTGTACATGTGTGTGTGTGTGTGAGAGAGAGAGAGAGAGAGAGAGAGAGAGAGAGAGAGAGAGAAATACCGACGGAGGAGAGAAAGAGATAATAGAAATATAGAGGAAGAGAGAAAAAAACAGAGGAAAGAGAGATATATAGATAGGCAGAGAGGGAGAAAGAGCAAGGGAGAGACAGAAAGTGTGTTTGTGTCTGTATGCGTGTGTGCGCATGTGTGCGTGACAGAGAAAGTGTGCGTGCGTGCGTTTGTGTGTACATGTGTGTGTGTGTGTGAGAGAGAGAGAGAGAGAGAGAGAGAGAGAGAGAGAGAGAGAGAGAGAGAGAGAGAGAGAGAGAGAGAAAGAGAGAGATATATACGGAGAGAGAGAAAGAGAGATATGCGTGTGTGCGCATAGAAATATAGAGAAGAGAGAAAAAGAGAGAGAGAGAGAGAGAGAGAAATACCGAGAGGAAGAGAGAGATATATAGATAGGCAGAGAGGGAGAAAGAGCAAGGGAGGGACAGAAAGTGTGTTTATGTCTGTATGCGTGTGTGCGCATGTGTGTGCGTGACAGAGAAAGTGTGCGTGCGTTTATGTGTACATGTGTGTGTGTGTGTGTGTGTGAGAGAGAGAGAGAGAGAGAGAGAGAGAGAGAGTGTGTGTGTGCGAGAGAGAGAGAGAGAGAGAGAGAGAGAGAGAGAGAGAGAGAGAGAGAGAGAGTGTGTGTGTGTGAGAGAGAGAGAGAGAGAGAGAGAGAGAGAGAGAGAGAGAGAGAGGGCGAGCACTCATCCGACTGAGTTAAATCCCGCCCTTGTACATCTTAGATTCATTCATTAATTTACTTTCAACTTATTTTTCAATTAAGGTTCAAGCACGCTGTCCCGGGCACACACCTCAGCTATCTGGGCTGTCTGTCCAAGACAGAGGGTTAGTTGTTAGTGGTTAGTGAGAGAGAAGTTGGTGTAGTGGTCATACACCTACCCATTGAGTGGTTAAAACTTACTCTGGATGGGAGCCAGTACCGAGCTGCGAACCAAGTACCTACCGATGGCTTAACCACGGCACCACTGAGGCCGGTGTATATCTCAGAAGAGATGTTTGATAATTTATTTTAAACATTTCGATTCCTTTTCCACTTACTAGTATATGAATATAATTTTATATGTTAATTTATTGCATATGGAATTTTTAAAGATTTTTTTTTGGAAGGTGTGTGTGTGTGGGTTTTTTTGGGGGGGAGGTTTTTTGGGGGGTTAGTTTCTGTTGTTTTTGTTGGGGTTTTTTTTATCTAAATTTAGCATAATTTAAATTCTACTTGTGTTTCAGCAAACCATCAAATGTGTTGACAAACAGAAATTAACAACGTTTCGTTTCTGTTAAAATTAGAGACGTAGCCCAGTGGTAAAGCGCTCGCTTGATGCGCGGTCGGTTTGAGATCGATCCCGTCAGTGGGCCCATTGGGTTATTTCTCGCTCCAGCCAGTGCACCACGACTGGTACATCAAAGGCCGTGGTATGTGCTATCCTGTCTATGGGATGGTGCATATAAAAGATCCCTTGCTGCTAGTAGTATTAGGGCCTGTATGGTGCCATGATTGACCTACTTTCCCGTGATCACGTGACCTTGGTAGGAGACAATGGCCTTTGTGTAGGAAACAATGGCCTTTGTATAGGTGGGTGCAGGTGTATGGCCTCGGTAGGAAACAATGGCCTTTGTGTAGGAAACAATGGCCTTTGTAGTGGTGGGTGCAGGTGTCTGACCTCGGTAGGAAACAATGGTCAAGGAGACAATGACACAATGGTCTTTGTGTAGGAAACAATGACACAATGGCTTTTGTGTAGGAAACAATGGCCTTTGTATAGGGAGGTGCAGGTGTCTGACCTGGGTCTGGGTCTGGGTGCAGGTGTGCGATCATGGTGTATTCAATTCAATGTATTGCATATTACCAAACAAACTGGTGTCGGCAAACAAATAAAAGCAAAGAAACAACAACAATTAATAATAACAATATGTACAGGCCAAGTGTAAGTCTGACGTTGGTTTTGGCTTCATTGTATAACGTCTATTGTGTTGTTTTTTGTATTCACAGTGGACATACACGTGAATGTTTCTTCACAGTGTTTTATTCTAGACACCCAAAATAATAGCCGTTAAAAGATTTCTCGTGGGGAAGGACTGTAGCTGTTTGCTGACTGTTTGGTCTAAAGTGAGGCTTTCATGTCGCCAGACAAAATGCGCGTGTGATGATTTTCATTCATTTGTATGTCTTTAGCACATTGTCGACGTTTTCTTTGTTGTCGTCATTCAGCCATTCATTCATTCGCTTTATATACACAATCTCATACCCCTTATGGGGCCAGTATTTCATAATTAAACACAAACTTTTTGTACGTGCGTGCGTGCGTGCGTGTGTGTGTGTGTGTGTGTGTGAAACACTACAGCCCATTCCTATGAAGAAAGAACGCGTGACTGAAACTCAACGCTCCAACCTAACCTATGCTCTTTTAACTACATTTTAAACATGGTATGTGCTGTCCTGTACACACAACTCTTGCTACTATAAAGTAGCGACAGAAATATTCAATCACAAATCTAGTTATAGAGTAGAATACACAAAAAACAAACGCAATGGTTGAGAGAGAGGGAGAGAGACAGACCATCAAAACCAGATGGGATTTCTTCAGTGCTCCTTCTGCACCCCCAACGGGTACCATCAATAGAATGATTCCAACTAAACTGACTTGTATATAAGGCTGTGTTTTCTCTCCCAAGGGCTCATTCGTGCTTGAGAACTCGAAGAGAGCAGACGATTTTTTGACATTTTTGTATCTTGTTGCACTCTATCTGGAACGAAGACGATGGCATCGGGATATTCGAGCAGTGTTAGCAGCTGCAGCAGTGACGAAGGCGGCGTCTTGATCTGTAAATGTTCAGAAAGACACACGATCAAAAGAGTGACTACCAAACCTGAAGAAAATGACACAGATCAAACGGACGCTGCACGTGAACCCGGTGAAATTGTGGATGAAGACCCCATGGATATCCGTGAACCCGTCGAAATCGTGAACGAAGAACCCATGGATCAGACGGATGCTGCTCGAGAATATAAAACGGATGCTGATGATGATGCCTACGACGCCGATGACGAATGGGATGGCCTTTCGAGACATTACTTGTTCTGTCATCGACCCGAAATGAGAGGATTCTATACACGAATGCAGACATTTGGGTGGTGGCCCTTACAGTTACGCCAGAAACCGAGGGAGCTCGCCAAGGCCGATTTCTTCTACACGGGAGACCATGATGCCGTTGTCTGTTACTGTTGTGGACTACGCGTCTACCGATGGCAGAGAATGGACGATCCAGTGATGGAACATTACAGACTGTCCCCGAGATGTCCCTATGTGAATAACGTGTTCAGACATTAAACACGTATTGCATGAGTGTGATACTTTTCGTTTTGTAAAATAAACTCGTGAATAACACGTTTTGTTTGTTATTAATTTAAGGGTGACCCTCTGTGTGTGTGTGTGTGTGTGTGTGTGTGGACCTGTGACCCTGAGTATGGCCCTGAGTGGCCCTGAGTGTGGCCCTGTGTGAGGCCCTGAGTGTGGTCCCGGGAGTGGCCCTGAGCCGTGCACGAGCTATGCTTTGGGATGGGGGATGGGTCATACGTACCACACAAAGATTAAAAATGCGTGAAATTGTAGAGAGTATAAATAAAAGGGGTAATGGGTAACATCGTCATTTGTGGTAGAACCTTCAGAGAAGCAACATGTCAAACCAGTACAAGTTATATGTACCCGACGTGGATAAGTGGACCCGTTTCTACAAGTTGCAAGCAGAAGGTAAACTTCAACCTCATTTTCCAGTGCAACGTGGTGGGAAAAGTCAGATGATGTACAGTGTAGATCGATGTCTAGAACTGTATGACCCTACATGGAAAAAAGAAAAAGAGGAACAGAACAAGCCCCCGACACCCAAAGTCGGCATGGTGTCCCCAACACAACAGGTGGTAGAGCAAGCCAAGGCCGAGCAGAAACGGAAACGTGAAGAGAGTGGCGTGGAACAGACACGACGAGAGCAGACTGGGCAAAAACGGCACAAGCATTTCTGAGAAGACTATAAAAGGAGGCATGGCAGTTTCAACATCGCCAGTTCACGTCGAACACTTCAACAGTCAACATCATGAACCAGAACTGGTTTATTCCGGAACATGTCATGAACAAAAGATCGTGTCCCGTATGTCCAAAGACTTTTTCAAAACCATCAAATATGCTACGTCATTGGAATACCTTCCATTCAGCTCAACTCCAGGCTCCTCTGGCTCCTATAGCTCCGGCTCCTATGGCTCCTATAGCTCCTGCTCCTAGGGCTCCTATAGCTCCTGCTCCTGCTCCTCTGGAGCTAAAGAATGTGCTAAAGAAATACAAATGAATGAAAATCATCACACGCGCATTTTGTCTGGCGACATGAAAGCCTCACTTTAGACCAAACAGTCAGCAAACAGCTACAGTCCTTCCCCACGAGACATATTTTAACGGCTATTATTTTGGGTGTCTAGAATAAAACACTGTGAAAAAACATTCACGTGTATGTCCACTGTGAATACAAAAAGCAACACAATAGACGTTATACAATGAAGCCAAAACCAACGTTAGACTTACACTTGGCCTGTACATATTGTTATTATTAATTGTTGTTGTTTCTTTGCTTTTATTTGTTTGCCGACACCATTTTGTTTGGTAATATGCAATACATTGAATTGAATACACCATGATCGCACACCTGCACCCAGACCATTGTTTCCTACACAAAGGCCATTGTTTTCCTACCCAGGCCAGACACCTGCACCCACCTATACAAAGGCCATTGTTTCCTACACAAAAGCCATTGTGTCATTGTTTGCTACACAAAGACCATTGTGTCATTGTCTCCTACACAAAAGCCATTGTTTCCTACCGAGGTCAGACACCTGCACCCATCTCTACAAAGGCCATTGTTTCCTACACAAAGGCCATTGTTTCCTACCGAGGCCATACACCTGCACCCCCCTATACAAAGGCCATTGTTTCCTACACAAAAGCCCATTGTCTCCTACCAAGGTCACGTGATCACGGGAAAGTAGGTCAATGATGGCACCATACAGGCCCTAATACTACTGCTGCTAATCGAAAAGAGTAGCCCATGAAGTGGCGACAGCGGGTTTTCTCCCTCAATATCTGTGTGGTTCTTAACCATATGTCTGATGCCATATAACCGTAAATAAAGTGTGTTGAGTGCGTCGTTAAATAAACCATTTCCTTCCTTTCCTTCCTGTATTTGGATCAGTTCATATTAGAAGTAGAAAGCCCGACGAGTGACAAGCTTCGTGATGTACACGAACATATTAGAAGTAGAAAGCCCGACGAGTGACAAGCTTCGTGATGTACACGAACATATTAGAAGTAGAAAGCCCGACGAGTGACAAGCTTCGTGATGTACACGAACATATTAGAAGTAGAAAGCCCGACGAGTGACAAGCTTCGTGATGTACACGAACATATTAGAAGTAGAAAGCCCGACGAGTGACAAGCTTCGTGATGTACACGAACATATTAGAAGTAGAAAGCCCGACGAGTGACAAGCTTCGTGGTGTACACGAACATATTAGAAGTAGAAAGTCCGACGAGTGACAAGCTTCGTGGTGTACACGAACATATTAGAAGTAGAAAGTCCGACGAGTGACAAGCTTCGTGATGTACACGAACAACTATCAAAAACAGGTGACGTTTTCTTATCTGTTACCAAAGATAACCTCTCAACTAGAAACTACACCTTAGACTTTCTGGCAAGAAGCATTTCACAAAATATTAACAAAATGTCTGTCCTACATTTCATAGCACTGTTGGTGATGATAGCGTGTTCATCAGGTAATTACAAAAGTAATAATTCATTTAAAAATCCGTTTTATTTTTAAATTATAATATACTTGCCTTTGATTTATATATTAGAAGTTTTAATATACTTTATGATATGTGTGATTTGAACGACTCTTTACACTGTGTTTTAATTTAAAGGGACATTTATAAGTATCGATACGTAACACTTGACAAACACCCCATCATTCACCCATATCATTTCATAACGTAAAATAGATATATTAAAGGGACATTCCTGAGTTTGCGGCAATTTTTAAGATGTTATCGACTAACAGAGACTTTTTGACCACTGTAATTACATATTAAATATATTTTTCTGCATAAAATATTAGTGGCTGTATATTAAATGTGTTTCTGATCGTTCTAATATTTGTATTAGGTTAAATTTCATTTTATTTCCTAAAATATATTTTTCGTACGTACGAAATTATATGAAGACAAAATCCATCTTAGAAATATGACCAGAAACACATTGAATATACAGACTCTGATATTCTAAACAAGAAAATATAAAATTTAATATGTAAGTTTAATCGTAGAACTATTTTATTAGTCGGAAGGATGTTACAATGCAGCAAACTCAGGAATGTCCCTTTAATATTATAATTTTTTATATTAATGTTAATCATCAATTATTTCATATTTTATTTATTGTTTGACACCGAACAGCCGGTGTATTTTTAAACATTCATTATTTAAAAATCAGATATTATTATATAAAAATAATATTCGAATTTTTCATATATTTGTATACTTGTTGTCAGTGGGTTGTTTTGTTGTTTTTTTGGTTAGTTTTTAATAATGTATGTTGTTTTCTCTTGTTTTCCAGGAAGTGATGTTCTACAGGTGAGTATATACATTTGCAATATGAAGTTAATCATCAGTGTTCCAGGTTAATGAATATTTTATAGATTCTGTCATATAGCTTTTTATTTTAAGGGTATTTCGCACTAAAAATCATTAATGCAATATATCTGTAAAATACTTACAGCTCCTTTCGTGAAATATTATTTTATGCACATTTGTTTGCATATTCAACCGTCTCTTTGTTTATGAAAGCTGTAGAAAGGTTTTTGATGTTACAAACCATATATCGCGGTGAAAATCAGCTCTTCCTTGTAGATAATGTACTATTACGTGACAGTGAGTCATGACTGCATACTCTCGCGTCTATATCATAACTTATTTTGGAATCAATCTAGTGCAGAGATACGATTTTGAATATGCTAATGTATGTTACAGCTTCTAGTACACACTTTAAAATGTTATATTGTTATGATGTATTACTGGCGAGTAGATTAACGCTTATTACCGTCAATTTTCTCAACAAAAAACACTTAAAGGCTCAAATAGATTGAATGTGGCGCGTGCGTGCGGGCCGGCAAAAAAGAAAATCGAAATACTTATCAATTATTTACCGTCATTGAGGGCAATATCATGTTTTATGGACCGAAGAAATTGATACTGACCGAGGCCAACGGCCATAAAACATGATATTGCCCGAAATGTGGTCAATAATTGTTTTATTACATAATGTCATCCATAAGACTCGTACATTCTTGCTTTGTTTATCCGAATCGAAATACGCCAACGCTTATAATTTCCCGCATTGTGCTAAAACTGGTGAGATTTAGTGACGTCACGTAATCCTATGACGTTGTATGACACGCAGCGGAATGCGGAAATAAACAGTTGAAACATTACCAAGACAAAAAAAAATCAAATTCAAGACATTATAGCAAGAGTGCCAAAATCATATTAATAGCAAAATAAAACACAACATGTTATAAATCTGAACATATATTTATACTGAACAGTTACCGATTACCTTCAAATGCATTGTTTATTTGTAACGTAAAATCCTGAGAGTGCTGATTCCAACTGCATTTTGATGTACCATGTACGTTTCTAAATCTGCGTTTTGTCAGAAGTCTTTGCTTGTTTACATTAGAATTAGCAGTTGACGTTGCATTACGTTACCTACTCATTTATTGGATAGAATTTTGTCTCATCTTTATTTTCATTGGTCAGGGCAATATCACTTTTGATGGACCGGTGAGACCGTCTCAGGGCAATATCACTATTTACGGACGGTCATGTGACTGGTTTTTGACCAATAAGAATACAGATATATTTTCATTATGCAATAAATTAGTTTCAATGAGAGCGTCTAGACTGGATGCGTGCAGTGTGTGTGTGTTTACAGAACGCAAGCGGCCAGCCGCAATGAAATAATCGTGTATGGTTTATATGCCCAACACGCAAACTGCAGACGTAACAGTCGGACCGCACGCACGCACCGCATGCAGTCTATACTATCCTTTACCTTTGAGAGCGGAGTAGCTTTAAATAGACTATTCTGAGTATTCTGCCTTTGAATTTGTATCATGTTTCCCACCAATAGAGCCATTTTAGCAACTAAAATTAAAATTAAATATTTTTTTTATTATTTAAAAATATCAGCGCTTGTTAAGTCCTAAAAGTAGCCCAAATAGGATTTTATCTCTCAATAATTTCGTACGTTCGAAGGAAGGAAGGAAGGAAATGGTTTATTTAACGACGCACTAAACACATTTTATTTACGGTTATATGGCGTCAGACATATAGTTAAGGACCACACAGATATTGAGAGAGGAAACCCGCTGTCGCCACTTCATGGGCTACTATTTTCGATTAGCAGCAAGGGATCTTTATATGCACCATCCCACAGACAGGGTAGTATATACCACGGCCTTCGATATACCAGTCGTGGTGCACTGACTGGAACGAGAAATAGCCCAATGAAGGTTTGAACTCACATTAGGATGATCAGAAACATAGAATATACAGACATTGATGTTGTTTTTAAAATTAATATGTAATAAATCTTCAAGAAGGTTCTGTTAGTTGGAAACATCTTAACATTGGCAGCAAAAAAAACCCACCACAAATACAATAAATAAATAAATAAATAAATAAAAGGATACTTAAAACATAAAGCAAGAAAGATTACTATTACGTGTCAAGTTTATCTTAATCGAACACGCTTGGTCTAGCGTTCGAGATGAAACCCGCTGGCGCCACATAGGTTACCCTTCCAAATCGCAGCAAGACCTTTTTTTATATACGCACTTACCCAGAGACGGGGCGGCATTTAGCTCAGTCGGTTGAGTGCTCACTTGAGGTGCTTACGTCGTAGGATCGAACCACCTCTGTGGATCCATTCAGTTGATTGGGGGGGGGGGGGGGGTTCTCGTTCCAACCAGTGCACCACAACTGGACAAAGGCTGTAGTATGTGCTTTTCTGTTTGTGGGAAAGTGCATATAAAAGATCCCTTGCTGCATTAGGAATAATGTTGCGGGTTTCCTCTATCTACGAGTCATAATTACCAAATGTTTGACATCCAATAGCCGATGATTAATTAATTAGTGGTGTCATTAAACAAAACAAACAAACATTTTAGCCAGAGACTGAATATAGCAGTGCATGCATGTCGCTGTGTTTGGTATACGAGTTTTGCAGCACCGCTTTGGAGGGATTCACGACTAAGCTAATACTTGTGTCTGTGCGTTGGTATCGTCTGTTGTTAGAGTATTTACACAGGGACGTCCACTATTTGCGTTCAGCTGGATGAATGGAAATAAGATGGCAGTGTCAGTATGATTCAGCGAGAGTGAGTGTGTGTCTCTGTTACATTACTGGTGCTTACAGCTTGGTCGCTTAGTTCAAACATTTTATTAGCGTATTTAAACAATAATCCATTTTGGGAGTGGCTAACAAGTTAACAGCCTATATAGGTCTCTCTTGAAAAATTTCACAACAAAACATTTTATACAGAAGATTCTTAAAAGAGAAACAAAAAGTTAAAGTAAAGTTTGTTTTGTTTAACGACACCACTAGAGCACATTGATTTATTAATCATCAGCTATTGGATGTCAAACATATGGTAATTTTGACATAGTTTTAGAGAGGTAACCTGCTACATTTTTTCATTAGTAGCAAGGGATCTTTTATATACACCATCACACAGACAGTATGGTACATACCACGGCCTTTCATATACACGAGAATGAAAAATAGACCAATGGGCCCACCGACAGGGATCGATCCCAGACTGATCGCGAATCAAGCGATCGCTTTACCACTGGGCTACTTCTCGTCCCCAGAAAAGAAATACACGCAGAGAAAAAAAAGTAAAGTTTGTTTTATTTGACGACGCCACTAGAGCACATTGATTTTTATCTAATCATCGGCTATTGGACGTCAAACATATGGTCATTCTGACACTGTTGTTTAGAGGAAACCCGCTGTCGCCACATATGCTACTCTTTTACGACAGGCAGCAAGGGGTCTTTTATTTGCGCTTCCCACAGGCAGGATAGCACAAACCATGGCCTTTGTAGAACCAGTTATAGATCACTGGTCGGTGCAAGTGGTTTACACCTACGCATTGAGCCTTGCGGAGCACTCACTCAGGGTTTGGAGTCGGTATCTGGATTAAAAATCCCATGTCTCGACTGGGATCCGAACCCAGTACCTACCAGCCTGTAGACCGATGGCCTAACCACCACGCCACCGAGACCGGTCAGACGCAGAGAAGAAGGAATAGTTACGACAATTTAATAATCTGTATGTAGAACAATGATGTGGGACGTAGCCCTGTGGTAAAGCTCTCGACTGATACGCGGTCGGTCCAGGATCGATCCCTGTCGGTGGGCATAATTAGTTATATTTCTCGTTACAGCCAGTGTTCCACGCCTGGGATATCAAGGGCCGTGGTATGTACTGTCCTGTTTATGGGAAAGTGCATATATAGGATCCCTTATTGCTTTATTGATAGGAGCACCCTGTGTTTCCCCTTTTTCTCTATATCAACGAAGTGATGAAATAGCCACATGTTAGACACGTGCGCCAAATACACGTAGTGGGCCCATTGGGCTATTTCTCGTTCCAGCCAGTGCACCACGACTGATATATCAAAGTATGTGCTATCTTGACTGCGGGATGATGCATATAAAAAGATCCCTTGCTACTAATGGAAAAATGTAGCGGGTTTCCTCTCTAGGACTATGATAATTATGTCAAAATTACCAAATGTTTGACATTCAATAGCCGATGATTAATAAATCAATGTGCTCTAGTGGTGTCGTTAAACAAAACAAATTTTCATATTGACGTAGTTTAAAATGTGCCGAGGTTTCGTTAAACATCTGGGGCGGGATCTAGCTCAGTCGGTAGAGCTCATATGAGGTGTGTGCGTCGTAGGATCGAACCACCTCACTGGACCCATTCTCCGATTGTTTTCCCCCGTCGAACCAGTGCCACAGGATTGGTCAAAGTCCGTGGTATGTGCTGTCCTGTCTGTGAAAAAAAAATGCATATAAAAGATCCCTTATAGCAGATTTTCATTAAATAATACAAGTTAGTTACCAAATGTTTGACATTCAATAGCCGATTATTAGTAAATCAATATGCTCTAATGAAAAAAAATATGTTTTGTTTAACGACACCACTAGAACACATTGATTAATTAATCATCGGCTATTGGGGAACAGAATAGAACTTTATTTCTCTTAGATTATCAGTTGTATGTCACACATTTGGTCATTCTGATACGTAGTCATCAGAGGAAACCCGCTACATTTTTTCTAAGGATCTTTTATAATCACTTTCCCACAGATAGGATAGCACATACCACGGCCTTTGTTATACCAGTTGTGGTGCGATGGATGGAACGAGAAATAGCCCAATGGGCCCACCGACAGGGATCGATCCCAAACCGACCGCGCATTAAGCAAACGCTTTACCACTGGGCTACGATGCTGTAATGACAGGGGTTTATTTCTAAAATTTGACTTGACGCCTATTGAGTTGACTTTGAGAATTTTGTGTCGTCTTACAAAACAGAAGAGGGAATTTTCATCTTATTAAACCAAGTTAGATTTTAAAATAGTAATACCATACATGTACATGCACTTGTATTCATTCAAATTAAAGGGACATTCTCGAGTTTGCTGCATTGTAAGATGTTTCCGATTAATAAAATATTTCTATATAATACTTACATATTAAATATATTTTCTTGTTTAGAATAGCAGTGTCTGTATATTCAATGTGTTTCTGGTTGTCTTGTTATATGTAAGAAGCTCAAACTGGATTTTGTCTTGAAATAATTTCGTACGTACGAAAAAAACTGTTTTAGGAAATAAAATGAAATTTAACCTAGTACCAATATTAGAACGATCAGAAACACGTTTAATATACATCCACTAATATTTTATGCAGAAAAATACATTTGATATGTAATTACAGTGGTCAAAAAGTCTCTGTTAGTCGATAACATCTTAAAAATTGCCGCAAACTCAGGAATGTCCCTTTAATATATCTATTTTACGTTATGAAATGATATGGGTGAATGATGGGGTGTTTGTCAAGTGTTGCGTATCGATATCAAAATATATCTCTACATACTAATAAAGAAAATGTTAAAAGGAATATCTACATTCAGATTGGGAATGTTTTAGTCCAGAATTGGGGATAAAAACGACGTAGCCTTTTGTGAATGGTGGGGAATGATGCCGAAGGTCGTAGTCTAGAAATATGGGTGATGAAACGCTGAATGATGTCGTTAAACAAAACTAATAATATTTCTTTCGTTTGTTTTTACTGCAGTTCGGCTCCATGTGTCCTATGTTTCGTTGTATAAGTCCAGGACCGTGTGACGTGCCGTACAAGAGGTCTACGTTCACCACGGTGTCCGGCAAGGTGTGCTATGGGTGTACGTACTGCCCTGCCACAGCGTCAAAGGTGAGAGACAGAAAAACATACCTTTAAATTGTCATGACTAAAGAAAGGAAATCATTAATTATATAGGTTGCATTTTGAAATATTTAGGAAATATTCTTTTTAAATTGCACATTTGATGTCAATGGTTTAAAAAAAAAAAAAAAAATTCGAGACTGCGTTTTTATTTTGTTAGCAGTAATGAATTCAACTTAAACATCCATTAGCGGACAACAGTGTTTGTAAAATGTTTGGGGGGGGGTTGGGTTTTTTTTGTGGGGGGGGTTTGTGGGGTTTTTTGTAGTGGCTGTTGTTGTTGTAGTGATGTTGTTGTAATTTGTTTGTCTGGGGTGGGTTTTTTTGTTTTTTGTTTTTTGTTTTGTTTTGTTTTGGGGTTTTTGGGGTTGTTTTTTTAGGTTGGTGTCCAGGACAGTGGGTTAGTGATTACTTGTTAGTGGTCAGTGATAGAGAAGTCGATGTATTTGGCGTACAGCTACCCATTAAACTCGTTAAACTCGTTCTGGGTGGGGGCCGGTTCCGGGATGCGAACCTAGTGCCTACCAACCTTAAGTCCGATGTGTTAAATGTAGGGAGAGGTCTTAACATAGGCATTAGTCTGCTTGCCAATCCCAAACCACTGTATTTGATTGCCTAATAAAATGTTCTGTAAATCAATGCAGGAACAGTCCTTATGGATGATTTACAATGTGGATTTATTTCGTTTCAGTCACGACGCGAATCCAGGTTTTCTGAATGTCCAATGTTCAAGTGCATGGCATCGTCCAACATACCGTGTGACGGTCCTCTCAAGATGGGCGAGTTCACCACGTTCAGTGGGGTCAAGTGTCAGTCGTGTTACTTCTGTCCAACAGCGCACAGAGCAGACGTCTGATGAAACAGGGTGTTCCCCTTTAACGATTACTAGTATATCCAGCGTGCCTCACATTCGTACATTATTTTATATGTTTTAAATATTACACACGTATATGACATTTATCAAATTGTAAAATGTTTTTTCTGCAGTTTTGTAGAGACTGTTCAGAGTGTTCTGTCCTTGTTAAGTTGTTTCCCATTGGCGGATCCAAAGGGAGATCACAGGGGTCATGTGCCCCGCTCCCCTCGTTTGAAGTGTCCTTTTTAATGACTTTTTTTTGGTTTTCTTAAATTCATCATCTACAATATACAACACTAAATTCCCCTGAAAACTTTCTCTAAGACTCTTTATTTAGCATTTTTCAGGGAGCGTGCCCCCTAACCTCCTACTGATCTCGTTCCCTTTGAGATTTTGGCTACTTTGCCTTCGACACTCAAATTGCCTTTTGTTTTAGAATCTTTGTGATCCCCGTCCCTATTTCAAAATCTTAGATCCGCCCCTCTTTCCGACTGAATTTTTATTTTTTTTAACGCCACTAAAATTACATATTCCATACATTTTCGTGTTTAGAATAGCCTACGGGTGTTTGTATAATTCGATATGTTTCTGATCGTCGTACAATCTGTAGTAGGTCTATTTTCTAATATACATATGGAAGTATTAGAAGGTAAAATTCACTAATATTTCTAAATAAGAAAATGTATTTAATATGTAAATTTAATGTTTTAAAGGTCTACATTAGTCAGAATCATGCTACAATGGCATCAATCTCAGTCTCTTTAATGTTGTTCGTTATCTAACAGCGCATTTCCAGTGTCAGTTCTACACTTGAGGAGGGGTGGGTGTGGGGGAGAGACACAACATATAGCCAAACATTAATAATGTTATTTCAGTTGTTTACTGTCTATTTCATGTAGTGATTGAAGATTTTAAGTATTATGTGGAATTCCTGAACATTTTAGTCATTACACGAATGGCTAGATTCATAGATTGACTATAACATATATGTATATATGATGTCGACAATTAAATAAACTGTGAAGTTCTCGGAAATGTTTCTTTTTCATTATTTTAAAATTGATTTCTGTAAGTCTGGGCTCTCTTGTTAGTGATTAGTGAGAAAGAGAGTCAAAAACAGAGAGAGAGAGAGAGAGAGAGAGAGAGAGAGAGAGAGAGAGAGAGAGAGAGAGAGAGAGAGAGAGAGACAGACAGACAGACAGAGAGAGAGACAGACAGACAGACAGAGAGACAGACATACAGAGAGAGAGAGAGAGAGAGAAGGCGATAGAGGAGAGAAAAGGATGGAGAGAGAGAGAGAGAGATAAATAGAGTCAGAGAGAGAGAGAAAGCGAAGGAGGAAGAGTCAGAGAGAGAGAGAGAGAAGGCGAGAGACGGAGAGAAAAGGATGGAGAGAGACGGAGAGAATATGATGGAGAGAGAGAGAGATACAAATAGAGAGTCAGAGAGAGAAAGGCAAGGAGGAAGAGTCAGAGAGAGAGACAGACAGACAGAGAGAGAGAGAGAGACAGACGGAGAGAGAGAGAAGGCGAGACGGAGAGAAAAGGAGAGAGAGAGATATACAAATAGAGAGTCAGAGAGAGAGAGATACAAATAAAGAGTCAGAGAGAGAGAAAGGGAGGGAGGGAGAGTCAGAGAGAGAGAGAGAAGGCGAGAGAGGAGAGACGGAGAGAGAGATACAAATAGAGAGTCGGAGAGAAAGAAAGGGAGGGAGAGTCAGAGAGAGAGAGAGAGAGAGAAGGTGAGAGAGGAGAGACGGAGAAAAAGGATGGAGAGAGAGAGAGAGAGAGAGAGAGAGAGAGAGAGAGAGAGAGAGAGAGAGAGAGAGAGAGAGAGAGAGAGAGAGAGAGAGTCGTTAAAACTATCTCTGGGTTGGAGTCGGTACCGGGATGAGAACCCAGTATTTGGCTTAACTACTATCGGATATCTATCTTGTTTGTTTCTTTAATACTATTACACATATCATTACTGAAGTAAATTGCAATGTCCAATTAGTTTAATATCAGATGGTGCAGACTAACATATAATTTCCAGACTGTCGATTATTAGGGGTTAAAGATTACCATAGCAACAATAAAACATATATATCCTAATTAATTAGCAGTTTCAATTACTCGTCTCCGGTCAAGACTGCTATGAGGTCCGAATAGGGTGTTATTTCAGAAGACCGTACCTGTACATCAATATATACCACTCCACTCGAGTCATTGTGTTATTGTAAATATGCATTTAGATATTAATTATATACTTACACTATTTATTCTTTAATAG
This sequence comes from Gigantopelta aegis, assembly GCF_016097555.1. NCBI lineage: Eukaryota > Metazoa > Mollusca > Gastropoda > Neomphalida > Peltospiridae > Gigantopelta > Gigantopelta aegis. The sequence continues at coordinate 8,262,441 of NC_054707.1, forward strand.
TCTCCTGTAAACCATGTCCTATCTTGTGTACAACACAAAATGTATCTGTTTCGCACATGCTGTTGCCTAACAGCCTGAGTGTAATACAGTTCTGTTCTGTTCTGTTCTGCTCTGATGGTTAATATTTCAGGGCACTGAACCTAGTTACATGTATTTAGGCATGGTAAAATGTGTTCTGTATATATTTGTAATGCAGAACAGTGAAAATTTGCACAAAACCATTTTATTATGTTATATATTAATGGTAAAAGTTTCATTGTGATCTATGTTATTTTTAAAATGGCGCATGATACAACACTTGATGTCAAAAAATGCTATACCAATGAAAACGTTTCGTAACATCCGCTATATACGTATTAAAATGATAGTTGAGTGGCCCACCATTTTCTTTTCTTCAAATCTTAGTCATTTTTTACAGGATAAAATGAACTTGTTTGTTTCTAAGAAAAAAGTAAAGTTTGTTTTATTTAACGACGCCACTAGAGCACATTGATTTTTTTATCTTATTATCGGCTATTGGACGTCAAACATATGGTCATTCTGACACGGTTTTTTTTATAGGAAACCCACTGTCGCCACATAGGCTACTTTTTTACGATAGGCAGCAAGGGATCTTTTATTTGCGCTTCCCACAGGCAGGATAGCACAAACCATGGCCTTTGTTGAACCACTTATGGATCACTGGTCGGTGCAAGTGGTTTACACCTACCCATTGAGCCTTGTGGAGCACTCATTCAGGGTTTGGAGTCGATATCTGGATTAAAAATCCCATGCCTCGACTGGTATCCAAACCCAATACCTACCAGCCTGTAGACCGATGGCCTAACCACGACGCCACCGAGGCCGGTTTGTTTCTAAGAATATTATTTTTGTCCCCAGTATGTCGAGGAAAAATTATTTGCATGTTGATACTGGGAGTAACTAAACGCTCACCCGTTTAACATAAATAAAATATAATTTATGAACTTTTATTTATCTTTTTTCCCCTAGAGGGCCACTTTTGTTTTTTTGCACTGTCATGGTACAGGTTAAACCTGTGATGAGTTCAGCCAGGCCGGGCAGGAAAACGTCTGCTAGACTGGTCTATGCGCTTTACAGTCAAACAAATGGTCACGTCGTGAACCACTCAAATAGTTCGTGAACGCAAACGTTTGCTGGCTGAACTTGGGGCAACTATTGTCAAGTTCATAACTCAATGTTTGGCTATCACTATACATGAGGGTCATTCAGTTTATCCTTAAGTAGTGATCGGTTGCTAAACATACTAACAAAACTAGTCTTTTAGGACGCGTTTTAACAAATATTATGAAAAACATGTATTGGACGGTATTATGTTAATAGTATTTTCTTGATTATTAAAAAGTTCATAACAATTTTTACTGCTATATAACAATTATTATAAGCTTTTTCTCTCTCACTATTTTCACATATACAGCAATATATAAATTATGTATTACATATATAAACTTTACAATATAGCGTACTTATATAGAAATATGTATGTAGAAAGTATAAAACACACACCAATATTCTTTGTAATTTTAATATAAAAGTTTTGTATTTGTATACCTGTTGTTAGTACCAACACATCAATGATCTTTCTTCCAGGACAAACACAAAGATACACGTCTTTGGCTGTTTACAGTCCTATCGGGGCTGGTTATATTCAGAGGGGTATTTCCAACACATCTGGTAACAAGTACATGTATATCACATATTTTGTCCTTATTGTAATATAAAAAAATAATTATATAAATTATAATGGATTTTACGTTGTTCGAAACAATTTTTTTCAAAACAAATTTCGAACAGTAAAAATACTGTTTTGGCACAAAAATTATAATATTTATAGTATTATTTTGGAAAACCGAAAAGAAAATTTAAACGTGGAAAAGGTAATATTAATACTAGTGATTTCTTTTATCCATTATGATAAATACGTGATGACAGTCAAAGAATAAATGAGTATCTGCTTCAAAATATTCGTCATAAAAATTACTGCCTGTTAATTTTTTATTTTTAAAAGTTGTTTGAAGGGAATTATATGGAATTTTTTTTAAAATATTAAAACCATCATAATTTAGTGTCTTGTAATATTAAAAACTAAGCTGTCAAAACTCTTCAACCAGTTAAAATGTTCTACAACATTTAATTAATATTTGCATTTTTGTTTTAATTTTATTTTGTAATATAGAATTAATATATTTTGGCCAAAATAAGTGATTTGCAGGACATTATAGTTAGAGAGATGTGAACATGATTTTGGCACATAAAAAAAAAAAAAGGTTCCATTGGGTCTCCCTATCTACACCCCGAGAAAACAACCTGGAGAAAATTACATTTTGTATTATTGTTAATTTACAGTCATTGTTTAATATGTAATCCCATTTATATAAGCTTTATTTCTCGTTCCAGCCAGTGCACCACAACTGGTATAGCAAGAGCCGTGGCATGTGCTATCCTGTCTGTGGGATGGTGCATATGAAAGATTTCTTGCTTCTAATCTAAAAATGTAGCGGGCTTCCTCTCTAAGACTATATGTAACAATTACCAAATGTTTGACATCCAATAGCCAATGATTTAATAAATCAATGTGCTCTAGTTGTATCGTTAAACAAAACACACTTTAACTTTAACTGTATATATGCTTGGTTATGTTGTTTTGTTGTGGGTGTGGACGCATACCTGGTTTCAGAAGGGTGTCTGCACAAACCATTCGGAACCGACTTCGAGAAGCTGGTTTACGGGCTAGGAGACCGTATGTTGGCCCCGTCCTGCGACGTCAACATCGACATTTACTTGTTCGCTGGTGCACGAATGTACAGAGGTGGAACTTGGGAAACTGGCGGCGAGTATGGTTCAGCGACGAGTCACGTTTCCTTCTACAGCGACGTGATGGACGACAACGTGTTTACAGACGCCGCAATGAACGTTTTGCCAACAACTGCGTCGCCCAGGTTGACAGATTCGGTGGAGGGGGTGTCATGATGTGGGGAGCCATCTCATACACCGGCAGAAGTGAACGTGTGTTCGTACAAGGCAACCTGGCAGCTGTACGCTACCGGAATGAAATTCTCCATTTTGGATCGACAGCGAGAACTCTTTCAGCAGGACAATGCCAGGCCGCATACGGCATGTGTAACAATGGATTTCCTACAGAATGAGAACATTACTGTGCTGTCATGGCCATCAAGATCGCCAGATCTCAACCCCATTGAACATCTATGGGGCGAACTGGACAGACGTGTACATCAGCGTGACCCGGAGCCTCAGACGCTTCTGCAACTGTTACATACACTGCAGGAAGAATGGGCTAGGATTCCACGTGCCCGGATTCAGATACTCATTCAGAGATATCGCGCAGTGATTGCTGCTGCTGCTGGTGGCCACGCAAGGCCCTCGTGCGATGCCGTCAGTCCATAGCAAGGACATTGTCACATACTCATGTCAAATTTGACTGTGATACGATCATAAATAACGAAATTATGCCACTTTGTATTAAAGAGATAATTCCATAATTATTTAGCCTATGCGTTTCTTTTTTGACAGAGTATATGTTATAAATGTAGCAGCCGTAGTTGAGAATGTGCAAACGTGTCAAAATATGCCTTTACTTTCACTGGCTGACCTACTTAGATGCTTATCTATAAAAACCATCTTATTCTGAACTCTTTAACATTGCTATTTAACATTCATCGTGTTCACTACACTATGAAAATCGTGATTCCGGTTACCGGTTTTTCTGACTAAACCTTTTTGTACCATCTCCATAGGTTACACGTGACAACTTGGTGTATACATAATGACAAATCTCAACCTTTCTCACGTCTCAGTGACTCAGTGGTTTTCATCCGGTGTCCTGAGTTTCCTGAGCACTAGTGTTGAATGTGTTTGGCTAATAGTAATGTTCGTTTTGTTTAACGACACCACTAGAGCACATTGATTTATTAAACATCGACTATTGGATGTCAAACATTTGGTAATTTCGACATATAGTCTTAGAAAGGAAACTCGCTACATTTTTCCATTAGTAGCAAGGGATATTTTATATGCACCACCCAACAGACAGCATAACACATACCACGGCCTTTCATATACCAGTCGTGGTGCACTGGCTGGAACTTGACTAATAGAGCCTTTTTTAAAGGACTAAAATAACATTAAATGTATTTTCTTGTTTAGAATTACAGTGTCTGTATATATGCAAAGTGTTTGTTGCTGTCCTCATGTTTCTATTAGCCCAATCTGGATTTTACTTTCTAATAATTTCGTTCGTAGAAAAAAAAAAAAAAAAAAAAAAAAAAAAAAAAATATATATATATATATATATATATATATATATATATATATATATATATATATATATATATATATATAAGAATATGCAATATATATATATATATTAAGAAATAGGGCTTCAACAAACATGACAATCATTATGACATCTAGAAACATCATGTGTATATTACATAGGCGTCGAAAGCGGGAGGTGGGGGGAGGTGGCAGTGGACACTGTCCTCCGCTTAACTCTGAATATAATACAAATTACCCTGACCAGCTGAAATTCAAACTAATATACAAGTTTACCAGAAGGTGGCCCGTGTAGAGACATTGACATCTAAGTAAGGCACCGTAGTTAATATGCAATTCCAGGGGGCGGGACGTAACCCAGTGGTAAAGCGTTCGCTTGATGTGCGGTCGGTTTGGGATCGATCCCCGTCAGTGGGCCCATTATGCTATTTCTCGCTCCAGCCAGTGCACAACGACTGGTATATCAAAGGCCGTGATATGTGTTATCCTGTCTGTGGGATGGTGCATATAAAAGATCCCTTGCTGCTAATCAAAAAGAGTAGTCCATGAAGTGGCGACAACGAGTTTCCTTTCTATATATCTGTGTGATTCTACAATCAAAGAAAGGGTCCACTGAAATGGTTCGATTCTATGACGCAAGCACCTCAGGCGAGCGCTCTACCTACTGAGCTAGATCCAGCTTTTACAAGGCCATAATTCAGTAATTTGATGGACAATATTTTATCAAGTTCTATCTGTGTTCTCGCTGTAATTTACAATATTCATGATTACGATAATAATTCTTACAAGACTTACAACGAAATCTAAATCTAAATTTTTTACCGTGCAAATAATTCAAAATATTGGCCATGAATTAGTTGATTTATTTGAAGTTGAACTCCATTGACGTATTTATATCCAACTCTACTGACCAACGCTAAATCAAAGACAAGTAATCAAACTTTATTTTAATACCCAGCAATAATTCTTGTCATAGATAAGCACATACTATATGTGAAGATATATCGGGCGATTCATAGAAGGAAAAAAGTTATTCTTTTTGAAGTTGTATGATTAAAAAAATATACAGAACATCGTAAATGCGCACAATGAATGAACGAATGAATGAATGAATGAATGTTTAACGACACCCCAGCACGAAAAATACACCGGCTATTGGGTGTCAAACTATGGTAAAGGCAAAAATGAAATGAAGAACAACATCAATATAAAAATTCCAAGAGTTAAATTAAAACACATTGTAAAGAACTGTGCAAAAAATACAAATACCACAGATAGTAAAATTAAAATTTAGAATAAAATTCAGTATCACGAAGATATTGCAACAAAAGTTCAGGATGGAATCGAAATGATTCCATCACATTTCTTCGTCCAAATATATCTTTTCTAATTTCCTTCAGATGATGGCACTCCAACAAAATGTTGCTTACCGTCAGAGTACACTAACAGTGCTCACATTGAGATAGAGGATACTTCTTCAGAATAAATGAATGAGTCGAGTATGTATAACCTCATACGACTGCTTCATCCTTCCTACACCGCCTAAAGGAGGACTGCCACTCTCCAAATACTGGCTTCACAGAATGAAGCTTTTTCACAACCGTACCGTTCCAATCATGTTGCCAAGTTGAAAAGATAAATTGGTTAATGCTATGTTTAAAATCAGTGTAAGGTACATCAATCCTAGCATGAGGCAACTTCAAACCAGAATTGGCAGCTCAATATGCCTTTTTGTTACCCCTGATGCCAATATGGCTGGGCACCCAATAAAATACAATGTCTTTATTAGCAAAGGAAGAAAGTAAATGTTTTATTTAACGACGCACTCAACACATTTTATTTATGGTTATAAGGACCACACAGATATTGAGATAGGAAACCCGCTATCGCCACTTCATGGGCTACTCTTTTCGATTAGCAGCAAGGGATCTTTTATATGCACCATCCCACATATAGGGTAGTACATGCAACGGCCTTTGTTACGCCAGTCGTGGTGAACTGGCTTTATTTGCAATTGATAAAAAGACGTACTTTCGTATCACCATCCCAACTAAGGGATGTTTCAGCTTCAAACTACGCAAAGCATGAATACACGAAAGTGAGTCTGTGATGATAATAAATTTGGATGCACTAGAATCCTTTATTTCTTCCACGGCTATAATGACTGCCCGATCTTCAACACTAGCTATTGATGCCAGATCAGGCAGTCTCAATGAAATTATTGTGTCTGATGAAAAAACTGCAGTACATGCCACAGAATTTCCATCCAGTGATCAGTCTGTATAAACAGGAACGTAATCACGGCAAATTTGCACAAAACCAGTTGATTATGTTGTGTATTGAGAGTTGAAGTTCTACATCGATACATAACTTGCCTTTAAAATGGTGCATGATTCAAATGTAATTAGCGGCGGGACGTTGTGCCAGTGGTAATGCGCTCGCCTGATGCGCGATCGGTCTGAGGTCGATCCCGATCGGTAGTCCCATCGGTCTATTTGAACAATGTCTCGTACCAGCCAGTGCACTACGACTGCTTTATTATATAACATTTAGTGAAATATCTTAAAATATCAGTGAAATAAAAATGTTATCAGTCACTCAGTGACGATAACACATTTTAGAGTAAAAATTTCACTATTTCACTCTAAATGTGTTATCTTCACTGTAGAAAGTGTTATCTTCACTGTAAGAAAGCCGGAACTATTTTGCTGCTGGCATTATGAAAATAAAGGTAAATTGCCCAAAGTTATATAATAAATAGAAAATTTCATGTTTTTTGTCAAATATGATTTATATCTCATCTCGTGAAGTTTGCAATCATATCACACTCGTCGCGCAAGCGTGACTCGTGAGATATGATTGCAAACTTCACGAGATGAGATATAAATCGTATTTGAAAAAAGAAGAACAAATATCCTCTATATATGAAAGGCCATATGCATTTTCAAACATATATCCCAAACATAAGAACATTACTATTTCTTTGTATTAAGCAACAAAATCCGTAATAACATTCAACATTGACATCTACAGAAATCAGAAAAAAACTGTATATACACAAAACAGCATTCCATGCAGTCAGATAAGTAGCACTTCATAAGCTCACCGTCTCCAACTCATCCCACCCCCTCCCACCCCCTCCCACCCCACACCTAAAATTCACCTAAACGTTAGTTTTGTTTAACGATACCACTAGAACACATTTATTTATTTATCATCAGCTATTGATTGTCAAACATTTGGTAATTTTAATATATATTCTTATAGAGAAAATCCGATAGGTTTTTCTATTCCAGAGACAGGACAGCACATATTACAGCCTTTGTTATACCAGTCGTGGTACACTGGCTGGAATGAGAAATAGCCCAATGGGACCACCGACAGGGATCGATCCTAGACCGACCGCGTATCAGGCTAACGCTTTACCACTGGACTAAATTCCGCCCAAATCTACCACAAGTCAATCTGATAAATTTGAAGTCAGCTGTATAGTTCACAGACTCGTGCAATGCTATCTGAAATAATGTTACTTTTTGGTGGTTGCATGTTTAAAGGGACAAACCCTAGTTTCAACCCGTGAAAATTAACACTAAGTTTAATTAATCTACAAACTTGTAACACATTTGGATAAAGTTACAACTGAGTGAAACACGAGTCTGTAACTTTGAAATGGTGAAATACACTCTAATAATTGATTAAAACTCGACTCCATAACTGTTATTTCTCAGACGAACGTGTGTTTTTAAAAATATGAGAAATGGATTTTGTGATATTAAAAACACCAGGATGACCAAAAACACTTCGAATGTACGGAAATGGATAATCTAAACAATAAAATCTAACTAAAGTATGATTTCAGTTATAAAAAACAGCTCTAATAAGTCAAAAATATGCTTTAGTGTTTAAAAACTGGGGTATGTCCCTTTAAAGGGACATTCCTGAGTTTGCTGCATTGTAAGATGATTCTGACTAATAACATATTTCTACGATTAAACTTACATATTAAATATATATATATATATTTTTAGAATGTCAGTGTCTGTATATTCAATGTGTTTCTGGCAGTCTTCAAATAATTTCGTACGTATGAAAAAATATATTTTAGAAAATAAATTGAATTTTTACCTAGTACAAATATTAGAACGATTAGAAACATGTTTAATGTACAGCCACTAATATTTTATGCAGAAAAATATATTTTATACGTAATTAAAATCGTTAAAAAATCTGTGTTACTCAATAACATCTTACAAATTGCAGCAAACTCAGGAATGTCCCTTTAACAAACATATATATATATATATATATATATATATATATATATATATATATATATATGTATTTATATCTACTACTCTTGTACTGGTTTTCTAATCAGAACACGTTGAAACACATTGAATTTTAAACCCCAAAGACAAGACCATGAAGTTGATACTATCTTGTCTTCTACTCAGTGCCGTCTGTTTGGTGTTTGGTGCGTACGTTTATTTATAATCATTTCTAGATAATTAATCGTTGATGAACACCAAGAATGCACTGTGGATATTTATAATCATTTCTAGATAATTAATCGTTGAGAACACCAAGAATGCACTGTGGATATTTATAATCATTTCTAGATAATTAATCGTTGACGAGCACCAAGAATGCACTGTGGATATTTATAATCATTTCAAGATAATTAATCGTTAACGAGCACCAAGAATGCACTGTGGATATTTATAATCATTTCTAGATAATTAATCGTTGACGAACACCAAGAATGCACTGTGGATATTTATAATCATTTCTAGATAATTAATCGTTGACGAACACCAAGAATGCACTGTGGATATTTATAATCATTTCTAGATAATTAATCGTTGATGAACACCAAGAATGCACTGTGGATATTTATAATCATTTCTAGATAATTAATCGTTGATGAACACCAAGAATGCACTGTGGATATTTATTTCCGTGCTTCTAACCAATTAAGGGGCGGGACGTAGCCCAGTGGTAAAGCGTTCGCTTGATAGGATCGTTCCCCGTCGGTGGGCCCATTGTTCTATTTCTCGCTCCAACCATTGCACCACGACTGGTATATCAAAGGCCGTGGTATGTGTTATCTTGTCTGTGGAATAGTGCATATAAAAGATCCCTTGCTGCTAATCGAAAAGAGTAGCCCATGAAGTGGCGACAGCGGGTTTCCTCTCTATATCTGTGTGGTCTTTAAACATATGTCTGACGCCATATAACCGTAAATAAAATGTGTTGAGTGCGTCGTTAAATAAAATATTTCCTTCCTTCCTATCCAATTAAGGTTCAAGCACGCTGCCCTGTGTACACAATTCTATTATATTCGATTTATATGTATTTTCGTACTTCTATCCAATTAATGTTCAAGCAAGCTAACCTGAGGACATACATCAGTTATCTGGGACAGTGGGTTAGTTGTTAGTGGTTAGTGAGAGAGAATGCGGTGTAGTAGCCTTACACTTACCCATTGAGTCGTTAAAACTCGCTCTGGATGGGAGCCGGTACCGGGATGTGAACCCAGTGCCTACCAGGCGTATGTCCGATGGCCTAACCACTACACTACGGCAATTCAGGTCATCGAGGTATTTGTTCACGTCATGGGTCAGTAGTTGATGGTTAGCGTTTACTTCATTTCAATAACTTTTACTTATTTCCAGTTAAGGTTCAAGCACGCTGTCGTTGGCACACGCTTCGTCTATCTGGACTAGTGAGAGAGAAGTCGGTGAGGTGGTCTTACACCTACCCACTGACAAAAATGTTTTTGTTTAACGACACCACTAGAGCACATTGCTTATTAATCATCGGCTATTGGATGTCAAACATTTGGTAATAGACCTCTTTCATATTCCCATTGCGCATGTGCGCGAAGACTACCGTCCCTTGCCGAATTGGACGGTATCGAGGCTATATACAAATTGGGGGGCATGATCGACAGTTGTCATGAGCGTCGTGAGTAGCTTCGTAGGAGCTGTGAATCTCTAGCGACTAACATACATATTTCGTATAAGATGTTAAAATGGCTGCGAAAAACGGTCTACTTAAAGTTTACATCGGAATGGTTTAAGATCAAAAGCAGTGAAACATTAACTTAGACGAAGTCTCTGGAGCCGCCTGTCAAGGGTATTTTAACAACGCAAAATTAAAAGATTCATACAATAAAATTAACTTTAGTGGAATGTGTTTTTTACTTTTAACAATTAGAATTATAGATGTCCAGTGATGTTTAATTCTCCACATGTATCAGTATTTAAAATTTAATAAAATATTCCCCCTAAAAACAACAAAAACCCCCACACCTAACTCACATAGACCTTTATCACAGCTCTATTTTCCCCATATCGTTTCATTAAAAAAAGTGCATTCTTAATTCACATGAAACATGTCGTATACCCTAAGGATAATTCGGAATGTTTTCAAATTATTTTTAAATCACTGGCATGATTCTGCAAGTAAGGTTTTGATTGGTGGACATGAGCTCCAACTGGCTGCTGTTAGATCCACATGTAATAGTGGAGCTAATTTTAATTAGATTGTAGCCTCCACTTACGAGGGCAGGCTATATTCAGAGCAAAAATGTATATAGGCGGTAAATAAGTACATGTATTTGATTGATCCATATTACCGAACCATCTGGAACAGGAGGAATACATACTAAGTACTGTACGAACAGTGCATTTTCTGAACAGGGGAGGGGGTGGGGGGAGTATATGAATTTAGCGAACCCTTTTGTGTACGTTTTCCATAGATATATGAATAGCGTCATATTGTCCCTACAGTACTAACAAAAAATTAATTATAATAAATAAATAAATAAATAAATAAATAAATAATAATGGATAAATAAATGAATAAAAATAACAATTACAAATTATCAGAGGCTGAGGTAGAATAACTTAAAGAGAAACTGACTACGGACAGTACACAAACTAACAACAGGGATTGAACTTAATAATTTTTCAGTGATTGCAATTATGAGGCTGATTACGTAAATGTTGTAAAAAGGTTAATTTTACCGTAAATAAATATGACTAAAAGGTTATTTTGCTGTATTTAGTCACATTTCAAATACTCAAAATTGCAAGGGGCAATAAAACTCAAAATACATTTTTTATAGGCTACTAGTAAAGCTGAGACCACTCAAGGGTCCCCCTCTAAATTTATGTAATGTTTTTGTAACAACCGCCCCCACCCATCCCACCCCACCGCGACGTGATTTTACCAAAATTATAATACATGTAATAATAATAATAATAATAATAATAATAATAATAATACACAATTATTATTCATATTACTATTACTACTACTACTACTACTACTACTACTACTACTACTATTACTACTACTACTACTACTACTACTACTACTATTATTATTATTAGCCTACTACTACCTTTTTGGGGTGGAGGGGCGGTGTTTTATCTGGAGGAGTTTTGGCTATAAAAATGCAAGATTAACGTACGCGCACACACGCACAAACGGCAGGCTGAACTTGTCCCTGCACGTAGAACTGGATTTAACTGGGTTAAAGGCATATTGTCACAGACCACTGGCCTATTTAATGGTCTAACAAAGTATTACCTGAACAAAAATAATTTGATTTGTCTCTAACTGTACTTTATTCAACCATCTTCATAACCACCATACTCCATTTATTAATGAAATTTTGTCAAAATAATTGATTTATGGCAATGGTCCATAATTCAAAAACTAAAATTGCCGAGAGGGATGACATGGATTTCACTCCATCATGGTTCAATTAAGGTGATGCGATAGCTAGATTTAGTTTCCAACAATTAATGTAACATTTATTTATTATCAATTTTTTTTAAAATATGGTCCTTAAATCCGTGACAGTATGCCTTTAAGTAATAATTAGCCAACCTTTGGACAACAAAACATGCAACAGTACACTGGGGGTTTTTTCCGCTATACATTAAAACCGAAATACCACTTTGCGAACCAGTCAAAATAATTTGCACACGCGCCTAATAATAATAATAATGATAATAATAATAATAATAATAAATGGTGAGTTCATGTTCTGACTGTTTATTATTTTATTTCAGCGTATTCGCGGTTATTTTCGTCATGAAATATATATTTTTTATAATTTGCCATGTATATAGCCGGCCTTCATTTGCCAAGTCTCTATACACGGCGATCGTTTATAAAATCAAAAAAAATATATATTATACGGTTGGGGGACATGATCGACAGATGTCATGAGCGTCCTGAGTAGCTTCGTAGGAGCTGTGAATCTCTAGCAACTAACGTACATATTTCGTATCAGATGTTAAAATGGCTTCGAAAAACGGTCTACTAAAGTTTACATCGGAATGGTTTGAGACCAAAAGCAGTGAAACATTAACTTAGACGAAGTCTCTGAAGCCGCCTGTCAAGGGTATTTTAACAACGCAAAATTAAAAGATTCATACAATAAAATTAACTTTAGTGTAGTGTGGTTTTTTTACTTTTAACAATTATAATTATAGTTAAATACTCCAGTGATGTTTAATTCTCCACATGTATCAGTATTTAAAATTTAATAAAATATGCCTCCCCTTCCCCCTAAAACCCCCAACAAAACCCCCAACTCACATAGACCTTTATGACAGCTCTATTTTCCCCCTTATCGTTTCATTAAAAAGACAGTCGTACAACTATTAATCAATGTTACATGTCTATCCACAAATTATTTATTTATATATTTATTTTTTACTTATTTATTTATCTTACTTTATTTATTATTTTATTTTATTTTATTTTCACTATCATTTATATCAGATACATACAACTTCACTTGAAATAATATCTGATATTTACGAAGTTTTAAAACATATATGAGCCGTCACAGGCGAAAACCTACAACTTAGCAGACGTCGGAAACCGAGTAAACGCGGCTCAAAGTTTGACATCACATGTATGTGAACGTGGAAGTATAGTATAGTCTAGTTTATTAGCTTTAAGCCTTACGGCTCATAGGCATATACATATACATTCAATAAACAATTATACAAACAGATAATATATACAATGGGTGATTGTGTAATTGGAGGATGGACAGTTATATATGCTTAGAACGTAAAAAGGTTGCATGTTTGAGAAATTTACCGAGATTACATAGTTCTTTTCTGTTTTGAACTTATAATAATTGTACAATTTTAAACATAGATGGTTTGAACCAATAATATTTGTTTATGTAAGTAATTCGTAAACCTGTATACCTGTAAAGTTGACATGCTGTTTGCGTTGTTTGTTTTGAAGAATTTAGAAGATGACATCTTCTTCTTTACATGAAAATTAGTTTGAAGTAAACATATATCTGTATGTACAATAGTGTTTGGTTACTATTTTGTATTTTGAACATTTTGAACAAGTATCACGCGTTTTTATAACGTACATGATTATACATAACATAAAGTGCATCAACCTTTCCAGAGTGGTAGACACATGCAACCCGATACGACCCTAATTTGATGTTTGGTCTAACTTATGAATAGTGTATACATAATTTCAGGCTCGTAGCCAGCATGATTAGCGGGGGGATGGGGGAGGGAATCGAAATTTCATGTAAACGGAAGTCATCAAACGCGAGCGTTGAAGGCGCGGAGCCGTAGACGGGGGGGGGGGGGGGGGGGGGGGGGGGGTTTCCCCAGATATAGATATATATATATATATATATATATATATATATATATATATATATATATATATATATATATATATATATATATATATATACCCCTTGCCAAACAATGAGATGATACCGGTTACACGAACACGAACTTTTGTTGCGAAATATACGTTAACAAGTTGCATTAAGTTGTGGTATGCATGTATAATGGCCTGGTCACAGAGCCACAACAAGAAACCGTTTGTTTTCAGTCGTACCATGTATTTATAATAAATGATACATGGCATACTTCTCACATCCCACAAACAGGATAGCATACACGACGTCCTTTGATGGATCATTGGTTGGGACGGGAAATAATCAAACGGGCCCACTGAGGAGGATCGAACTTCCAGCAAATGGAACCTCAGACAGACGTTCTTGTTACGTTATCCCGGTCATTTGGGGACAAGGACTTTTATATGTAAAATCCGATTTTTTTTTTTCATTTGAGCAGAACTCTCAATCCTGCGTGGGGGGATCGTCCCCCCCCCCCCCCCCCCGGCTACGGGCCTGACATGGTACTTAATATGCTTCAAACGAAGTACCTTATGACTGCGCATAATAAACCCTCATGAGTTTATAATAAAGAGACCACCCTGAGTTTGTAACTATATTATCAAGCTGTTGGCTAGTCTAATCTGTTATAAACAAAACTTACATCTTTATTAGGTTAAATAATCTTGTTTCGAATTTAAATAGCTGTATATGCAATACAGTTACATTTCTGACCATTTTCTGGTCGGTAGCAACCAAGAAGTCCCGGGGGGGGGGGGGGGGAGGAGGACTATAGCCCCACTTTTATAAACCCTGTTTAAAATATGGTGTTTGACCCACCCCCACCCCCACCCACCCACCCTACCAACTAGACTGTGTCCCTCCACTACAGATTGTACCCCTCTCCTCCCCCAACTCCAGATATCATTCCTACGGGCCTGATTCTAATGTTTTATATACCATAGCTCAACTTTCATATATATCATTTAATTTTATTCCAAATACCGAACAAAATTTTAAATAACTTGGTGAAAAGAAATCCCGACAAGAATCCTGAATGTATTTATCTGTATAATGCTTTATAAATATTTAAATTATGTTAAATACAATAAATATCTGCATACATACACGCGCGCACACATTAATATTATTTCAGCCCATATCCGATATTTATTGCGTACGAATCCGAACCGATGGTTTGTCGGGCGTTAACAACAAAATATTTTTTATTTCGTGACAAGCAATAATTCACAAATGTCTCCAATAAGTCTTGTTGGATGTTGACAGAATTTTCGGGTTCCCTATTGATAGAATAATTAATCATGGAGATATTCACATTCCTATTGCGTGGCCTCCCATTGTCTATGCTCCCCAACTTGTCCATAGGTCTATTTTTGCGAGATCTCGCTTGAGTTTGCAGTTTGCGTCCTCGAGTTACCCCGCAACGGGCAAATGCGCAGTGGAATGTGATAGAGGTCTATTATCATGTCTCATCACAAGAAGAGTTCCAAATTAAAAAAAAAAAGCGTATCATGGAATTCCTTCGATCGTAGTTCAGTTAAAATATTTTGGATCATACAATAACTAGGTTTGGTATTCCAAATGAATGTAAGTTTCATTTATAATGCATATTTAGAGAAACAAGGCCCATTAAATCCGTGATTGAGCTCCTTTAACACCAACAACAGAGCCGTAAACGCAAACACTTTAAACTATATGACGTCATTTTGTCATTGGTTTGTAAGCGTCAAATTGTCCAATAGTATTGTTCGTTAGACCAATGCAGAATATTTCTCACTGAGAAAATATGGAAAATATTTCCCCTGTTATGAGTGACAGCTGGGGTAATAAATAAATAAATAAATAAATAAATATATATATATATATATATATATATATATATATATATATATAACCCCTTGCCAAACAATGAAATGACGCCGGTTACACTCGAAAATAATACACGAACTTTTGTTGTGAAATATACGTTAACAAGTTGCATTAAATAATCTTGCTTCGAATTTAAATAGCTGTATATGCAATACAGTTACATTTCTGACCATTCTCAGGTCAGTAGCAACCAAGAAGTCGGAGGGGGGGGGGGGGGGGGGGGGGGGGACTAATATACCCCCACTTTTATAAACCCGGTTTTAAATATGGGTTTTATTTCCTGATAAAGCAACGTCTCCAATAAATCTTGTTGGATGTCGACAGAATTGTCGGGTTCCCTACTGATAGAATAATTAATCATGGAGATATTGACATTCCTATTGCGTGGCCTCCCATTGTCTATGCCCCCCCCCCCCCCCCAACTTGTCCACAGGTCTATTTTTGAGAGATCTCGCGTGAGTTCGCGGTTCGCGGGAACATGCGCAGTGGAATGTGAAAGAGGTCTATTCTGACAAATAGTCTTAGAGAGGAAACCTGCTACATTTTTGTTTTCATTAGTAGCAAGGGATCGTCTATATGCACCATCCAGTAGACATACCATAGCCTTTGATATACCAGTCGTGATGCATTGGATGAGACGAGAAATAGCCCAGTGAGCCCACCGACGGGGATCGATCCCAAACCGACTGCGCATCAAGCGAGCGTTTTACCACGTCACGAAACGAGGGCGGGATTTAGCTCAGTTTTTAGAACATTCACCCGAGGTGCTTGGGTCGAAGGATCGAATTTCCACGGTGAACACATTCTTTGATTGGGTTCTCCCTGCCCTAGTCCCAACCAATGCCCCACGACTGAAATATTAAACGATGTGGTATGCATTGTCCTGTCTTTGAGAAAGTGCATATAAAAGATGTTTTGTTGCCAATGGAAAAAAAGGTAGTGGTTTCTTTCAAGCATATATTTCGGAATTATCAAATGTTTGACATCCAACAGCCGATGATTCATAAATCGATGTGTTCTAGTGATGTCGTTAAACAAGACACACTTGATTGAGAGACGTCGATGGCTTAATAAATACACTGGGATTGATCCTTGACGGTGGACCCATTGGGCTATTTCTCGTTCCAGCCAGTTCACCAAGACTGGTATATCAAAGGCCGTGGTATGTGCTATCCTATCTGTGGGATGGTGCATATAACACATTCCTTGCTACTAATGGAAAAATGTAGCGGGTTTCCTCTCTAAGACTATATGTCAAAATTACCAAATGTTTGACATCCAATAGCCGATTATTAATAAATCAATGTGCTCTAGTGATGTCGTTAAACAAAACAAACTTCAACGATTAATAACAACACCACCGATACCTCACTGCCGTAGCCGGAGGGAGGGGGTAGGGGCGGGTGTAGGGGTCTTGCTAGTAGCAAGCGTAAACTTACAATGTTTTATGAAATTGGCTCCAATAATTTAACTTTTAAGCATCTAACAACGAGTCCTCCGTGTATGAATATTTAACTTTCCACCAGTTAGCTTAGTGGTACATCGCTCGTTCGATGCGCGGTCAGTGTGGGATCGATCCCCGTCGGCGGGCCAATTAGGCTATTTCTTGTTCCAGCCAGTGCACCACGACTGGTATGTACTACCCTGTCTGTGGGTTGATGCATATAAAAGATCCCTTGCTACTAATCGAAAAGAGTAGCCCATTAAGTGGCGACAGCGGATTTCCTCTCTCAATATCTGTGTGGTCCTTAGCTATATGTCTGACGCCATATAACCGTAAATAAAATGTGTTGAGTGCGTCATTAAATAAAACATGTCTTTCTTTCTTTTTTTCTTTTTTCAAGCCAATATTTCGGAATTCAAATGTTTGACATCTAATAGCCAATGATCAATAAATCGATGTGTTCTAGTGATGTCGTTAAACAAGACAAACTTTAGTATATATTAATGTTTTTATTTTTGTTACTTTATCAGGTGTCGAGCGTTGTGAATATGGCGGGAAAACGTTTGGTGTAGGGGAACTCTACTCAAAGGGAGATTGTCGGATATGCCGATGTGAGAAAGATGGGCCCTTCTGTTTCTTTCTGCCGTGCCGACGTAAAAGAGGTATGTATTCTGTATTTATCGCAGAGATACATATACATATATATATATATATATATATATTATATAATATATATTATATAATATATATATATAATATATATATATATATATACTTAACTCCAAAAGAAACCGCGAAAATTTTAAAAATATTAAAAAACCCACATTTGAATAAACTATGTACAAATCGATTAAGTTGACCAATAGCCATCTTGTCAGAGCGCTATCCAAATTCCACATAACGCATGAAAAAAACGAGTTACAGTGTGACGTCACGCAACGTGCTGAAATTGACGACCAAAATCGATCTGGAATGCAAAAACGGGGTGGATCATGAAAGATGCGAATTGCACGTGAAACACTACCAGGCCTGGGTATAAAAGAAAACGCCAGACAGCAATGTTCAACTCATTTTACGAGTAGCGATACAACCGATGCCACGACTTAACGCTGATTCCCAGGACATAGAGCTTGGGGAATTTGGAGGCCGGAATGGATGCCAGGCAGGTTGCACGTGCTTCGGTGTCCATGTCTCGACAATCTACCGTCTCATAGACCGATTTCTACAGAACAACAACGTCGTTCGACCGTCCACGTAGCGGCCGTCCCAGAGTGACAAGCGCAGGACCGTTACATAGCGCCAGGACCGTTACATCGTCCGAACTCACATGCGTGATCGGTTCGTACCAGCCACCACAACAGCCCGGCAGACAGTGGGAAACCCACAACCGCCCCGTTTCCTACACCACGGTACGACGTCGTCTGATCGCCATCAAATCTGAACTGTCGTCGACCGTACATTGGACAAACGTCTCACACAGCGACACCGCCTTGCACGACACAACTGGGCTGTTCTGCATCGACAGTGGCGGGAACCGACAGTGGCAGAACATGAACGTCTTCTCCGACGAAAGCCGCTACTGCTTAGATAGGGCCGACGGTCGTATGAGGGTGTGGAGGCGTCGAGGTGAGCGGCTTCACAGATGCGTGTGTTATGGAGAGGGGACCCGTGTGGGGAGGGGCCTTCCGTCATGCTGTGGGGTGCCATATCCTGGGGACGTCGTGTACAA
Organism: Gigantopelta aegis; assembly: GCF_016097555.1. Lineage (NCBI taxonomy): Eukaryota > Metazoa > Mollusca > Gastropoda > Neomphalida > Peltospiridae > Gigantopelta > Gigantopelta aegis. Next base: position 8,281,506 of record NC_054707.1, read on the forward strand.
CCTGTCATCTTCGACAACAACGGCCGAAGGACGCGGCAGGGGCGTCACAGCACAGCGCTACATCGACGAAGTGCTCACGCCTGTGGTGGTGCCTTTTTTCGCGGGGGATCACCGTCAGATGGTTTACCAGCACGACAACGCCAGGCCAAACACGGCACGGGCCACCCAGGCATTCCTGGCACAGCACAACATCATCACAATGGACTGGCCAGCTTTAAGCCCGGATCTGAACCCCATCGAGCACTTGTGGGACGAGGTTCAGCGCATGATGAACCAACGCCCTGCTCCCGTGGTGACACAATAGCAGCTCCGCCAGGCCGTCGTGGACACCTACAACAACGTGCCCAGGGCCTTCATCAGGAACCTCTTCCTCTCCATGGGTAGGAGGTGTGCGGCGGTCATGGCCAGCAATGGCGGACACACCCGCTATTAGTGGACATGTTTGAGTGGCATGTGACGCCATTGAAGAAGCGCCATGGCCTTGACATTTCAAATGACAATGCGACCTCGATTTTTAACATGTCAATAACATGAAATCTCATCTTTACGAATTGTTTAAGTTTTTCATAGAAACGATTATTTTAAGAACTTTGGGACGTATTTCAATGAGTGCACTCAAAACCTCCAATCTACGTATTCGCGTTTCTTTTGGAGTTAAGTATATGTATGTATATGCATATCATAGGTACCGGCCGGAAACAAAGGTGGGTGGGTCTAGCATACGTGCGCATTTCTATTCTATCTGCTAGGTCTAAACAATCATTATGGACTGGTGGCTATTCACAGAACACTATTTTGAGCCTGTATTGGGCAAATGATGTCTTGTGCTTTCATAGGTACTGCTAGTCTTTCCCGAGATCCGTGCGGACTGAGGAGAGATATCTTTGGCGAATCCAGAAGTTTACAGGGGTCCCATGACCCCCCCCCCCCCCACCCCTCCCTGGCCCGTTTGTTTTAAAATTCATCATCTACAATATACAACACTAACATGCCCTGAAAACAAGTCTCTGAGCATCTGTCTTTCAACCGACGCCATTTAACCGTAAGTAAAATGTGTTGAGTGTGTCATTAAATAAAACATTTCCTTCCTTTCCTATCCTTTATTTCAAATGGGGGTCAGGAAAGAACAACACACCCCGGGCCCACCACACCAAACCCTATTTCAAAACCCCTCACAAAATCACCCACACACACACACACCCAACACACCCCAACCCCCACCACACCCCAACCCGCCACACACACCCAACCCGCCACACACACCCAACCCCCACACACACCCAACCCCCACACACACCCAACCCCCACACACACCCAACCCCCACACACACCCAACACACCACCCAACCCCCACAACACCACCCACCCCACCACCCAACCCCCACACACACCCAAACCCCAACAACACACCCAACCAACCCACACACCAACCCGCACACACACACCCAACCCCACACACACCACCTCAACTCCACACACCCCACCCCCACACCCAACCCAACCCCACACACACCCAACCCCCACACACACCCAACCCCACACACACCCAACCCCCACACACACCCAACCCCCACACACACCCAACCCTCCACACACACCCAACCCCCACACACACCCAACCCCCACACACACCCAACCCCACACACACCCAACCCTCACACCCACCAAACCCACACACACCCACCCAACCCCCACAACTCCCAACCCCCACACACACCCAACCCCACACACACACCAACCCCCACACACAACCAACCCCCACACACCCCAACCCCCCACACACCAAACCAAACACCAAACCCCCACACACACCAACCCCCACACACACCCAACCCCCACACACACCCAACACACACCCAACACACACAAACCAAACCCCCACACACACACCCAACCCCTCACACACCCCCAACCCTCACACACAACCACCCATCCCCACACACAACCCAACCCTCACACACACCCAACCCCACACACACCCCACCCCTCACACACACCCAACCCCACACCACACCCCCAAAACCCCCCTCACACACCCAACCCTCACACACACCCCAACCCCCACACACACACAACCCACCCCCACACACACCCAACCCTCACACACACCCAACCCCCACACACACCCAACCCTCACACACACCCAACCCCCACACACACCCAACCCTCACACACACCCAACCCCCACACACACCCAAAACCCATCCACCCTCACCCACCCGTACCCACCCCCATTCAATCTCACTTCCTTTGGGAGCTCGGTTCATTTGTCTGAACGGCAAACTCAAACTTGTCCGTTTTAGAATGTTATTAGCTCCCACCCCTCCCCTTACAAAATTATGGACTCGCTTCTGGAAGTGGTATTGGTGGTGGTGGTGGGGTGTCAGTTATTGTTTCGAGTACATAAACCCCCCCCCCCCCCCCCCCCCACACACACACACACTAGACGTTGTGTCCCTCCCACTCCAGATATCGTTCTTACTGGCTTGATATTATCTTATCTTATCATAGACCGTCAGAACAGAACAAAACAGAACTTTATTACGCTCAGGCCGTTACACAACGGCACATGAGGAACGTGATACATGTATATAAACTGTAGTCAGTACTTTATTAACTAGAATGGTTTAATTAATATCGATGTGTCTACATGGGTGTATTCAGAGCGGAGAGAGGGCAGGCAATTGCAGTCAAACGTTTTGACTTTGAAATGGTAAAATACCCTCTAAAAATAGACTAAAACTCGACTCTATAACTGTTACTTCTCAGATGCACGTGCGTTTTTAAAATTTGAGAGAGGGCAGGCAATTGCAGTCAAACTCTGTGACTTTGAAATGGTAAAATAGCCTCAAAAATAGACTAAAACTCGACTCTATAACTGTTACTTCTCAGATGCACGTGCATTTTTAAAAATATGAGAGAGGGCAGGCAATTGCAGTCAAACTCTGTGACTTTGAAATGGTAAAATACGCTCTAAAAATAGACTAAAACTGGACTCTATAACTGTTACTTCTCAGATGCACGTGCGTTTTCAAAAATACGAGAGAGGGCAGACAATTGCTGTCAAACTCCCAGGATATGTAGGAGCCTAATTATGATTAATTTGTGTTTTCAGAGACCAAGTGTACTAAAGACGGAGAGGTCCTTCCTGATCTTAAACTCGAGTGTGCGTACTGTAGATGTACCCCATCAGGATACAGGTGCCATTTCGGCTGCTTGTACGGACGTTAATGTAACATCGCCCAGCCTTATACCAAGACCCTGTGTAAAGGGTGGAATGGAACACTTTTAACCATAAACCATGTACAACAGCCTGCCTGATGATAACACAATAAAACAAGCATATCTACTAATTGTGTACTTTTCTTTTAACTATTTTACATATCTAAGTAAACTTTGTTCAGATTTCACCACCTCTTTTTTACACTGCAGGTTTCCTGGGTAGTTGTTTACCTGACTTAAAGGGACAGACCCTAGTTTCAACCCGTGGAAATTAACACTATGTTTAGTTAATCTACAAACCTGTAACACACTTGGATAAAGTTACAATTGAGTGAAACATGAGTCTGTGACTTTGAAATGGTAAAATACCCTCTAAAAATAGACTAAAACTCGACTCTATAACTGTTACTTCTCAGATTTTGTGATATTAAAAATACCAGGATGACCAAACACACTTCGAATGTACGGAAATTGATAATCTATACAATAAAAGGTAAGTAAAATATGATTTTAGTTATCAAAAACGGCCATAATAATCGAAAATATGCCTTAGTGTTTAAAAACTAGGGTAGACATACCCTAATACCATAAATTTGGGTTCAGTGGTTGGCAGCCAGGCTATAACGGCTATGTCGCTCTGATTCATTATCCATTAGAACGAAGGAAATGTTTTATTTAACGACGCACTCAGCATATTTTATTTACGGTTATATGGCGTTAAACAAATGGTTAAAGGAATACTGTCACGGATTTAAGGACCTTATTTTTCTAACAATGGATAATAAATAAAAATTACATTAATTGTTGGAAACCGAATCTAGCTATCGCATCACCTTAACTGAACCATGATGGAGTGATATCCAAGTCAACCCTTTCCTTAATTTTAGTTTTTGAATTATGGACTATTGCCATAATTGAATTAATGGAGTATGGTGGTTATTGAAGATGATTGAATAAAGTACATTTAGGGACAAATCGAATTATTTTTGTTTAGGTAATACTTTGTTAGACCATTAAATAGGTCAGTGGTCTGCGACAATATGCCTTTAAGGACCACACAGATATTGAGGTATGAAACCCGCTGTCGCCACTTCATGGACCACTCTTTTCGATTAGCAGCAAGGATCTTTTATATTCACGATCCCACAGACAGGATAGCACATACCACGGCCTTTGATGCGCCAGTTGTGGTGCACTGGCTCGAGCGAGAAATAGCCCAATGGACCCACTGACGGGGATCGATCCCAAACCGACTGCGCATCAAGCGCTACGTCTCATCCTCATTATCCATTAGCGTCTAGCTTCTAGTAGAATATAGAAACATACTTCCAGGCGCATGTGTAGGAATTTTAACAGAGGGGGGTTGTAGACTGTGGGAAGCGAAGTTTATAGGGGTTTCGAGTCATGCTCCCTCGGTAAATACACTGAAAAAAAAGAAAATGCGCCTAAGCAGGGGGGTTTAAACCCCTGAAATCCTCACCTTAACACACATGCCTGTGCCCAGTTATAAAAAGTTCTTATGTAAAGTTTTTGCTACCTTATGCTAGTGGAATACAGACCACTACAGAAACACATCTACGGCTATATCGGCTATACACAGATCATTTGTTGGCCTCTACAGGCCCGTAAAAAACTGAGAGCGGGAGTGGGGGGGGGGGGGGGGGATGAGGCGGGCAGTGCTCACACAATTTGAGAATGAAAATGTACGTTTTTGTCCTACTCTATATAAATAAAGACAAAAATATGACTTCTGCACACCCCAACTAAAGACTGTACCCCCCACTAGAGAATGTGCCCCTCACTAGAGACTGTGCCCCCCCACTAGAGACTGTGCCCCCCACTAGAGACTGTGCCACCCCCACTAGAGACTGTGCCCGCCACTAGAGACTGTGCCCCCACTAGAGACTTTGCCACTCTCCACTAGAGACTGTGCCCCTCACTAGAGACTGCCCCCAACTAGAGACTGTGTCCCCCACTAGAGACTGTGCCCCCCACTAGAGGCTGTGCCTCTCACTAGAGACTGTGCCCCCAACTAGAGACTGTGTCCCCCACTAGAGACTGTGCCCCCCACTAGACTGTGCCACTCTTCACTAGAGACTGTGCCCCCAACTAGAGACTGAGTCCACCACTAGAGACTGTGCCCCCCCACTAGAGACTGTGCCCCTCACTAGAGACTGCCCCCAACTAGAGACTGTGTCCCCCACTAGAGACTGTGCCCCCCACTAGAGACTGTGCCTCTCACTAGAGACTGTGCCCCCAACTAGAGACTGTGTCCCCCACTAGAGACTGTGCCCCCACTAGACTGTGCCACTCTTCACTAGAGACTGTGCCCCCAACTAGAGACTGAGTCCACCACTAGAGACTGTGCCCCCCCACTAGAGACTGTGCCACTCTCCACTAGAGACTGTGCCCCCATTAGAGACTGTGCCCCTCACTAGAGACTGTGCCACTCTCCACTAGAGACTGTGCCCCCCACTAGAGACTGTGCCCCCCACTAGAGACTGCCCCGCCCCCACTAGAGACTGTGCCCCTCACTAGAGACTGTGCCACTCTCCACTAGAGACTGTGCCCTCAACTAGAGACTGTGCCCCCCCCCACTAGAGACTGTGACCCTCACTAGAGACTGTGCCACTCTCCACTAGAGACTGTGCCCCCACTAGAGACTGTGTCACCCTCCACTAAAGACTGTGCCCCCCACTAGAGACAGTGCCCCCCACTAGAGACTGTGCCACCCCCACTAGAGACTGTGCCCGCCACTAGAGACTGTGCCCCCACTAGAGACTTTGCCACTCTCCACTAGAGACTGTGCCCCTCACTAGAGACTGCCCCCAACTAGAGACTGTGTCCCCCACTAGAGACTGTGCCCCCCACTAGAGACTGTGCCTCTCACTAGAGACTGTGCCCCCAACTAGAGACTGTGTCCCCCACTAGAGACTGTGCCCCCCACTAGACTGTGCCACTCTTCACTAGAGACTGTGCCCCCAACTAGAGACTGAGTCCACCACTAGAGACTGTGCCCCCCCACTAGAGACTGTGCCACTCTCCACTAGAGACTGTGCCCCCATTAGAGACTGTGCCCCTCACTAGAGACTGTGCCACTCTCCACTAGAGACTGTGCCCCCCACTAGAGACTGTGCCCCCCACTAGAGACTGCCCCGCCCCCACTAGAGACTGTGCCCCTCACTAGAGACTGTGCCACTCTCCACTAGAGACTGTGCCCTCAACTAGAGACTGTGCCCCCCCCCCACTAGAGACTGTGACCCTCACTAGAGACTGTGCCACTCTCCACTAGAGACTGTGCCCCCACTAGAGACTGTGTCACCCTCCACTAAAGACTGTGCCCCCCACTAGAGACAGTGCCCCCCACTAGAGACTGTGCCCGCCACTAGAGACTGCCCCCCCCCACTAGAGACTGTGCCCCCACTAGAGAATGTGTCCCTCACTAGAGACTGTGCCACTCTCCACTAGAGACTGTGCCCCTCACTAGAGACTGTGCCCCCAACTAGAGACTGTGCCCCCCCACTAGAGACTGTGTCACCCCCCACTAGAGACTATGTCACCCTCCACTAGAGATTGTGCCCCCACTAGAGAATGTGCCCCCCCCCACTAGAGACTGTGACCCTCACTAGAGACTGTGCCACTCTCCACTAGAGACTGTGCCCCCACTAGAGACTGTGTCACCCTCCACTAAAGACTGTGCCCCCCACTAGAGACAGTGCCCCCCACTAGAGACTGTGCCACCCCCACTAGAGACTGTGCCCGCCACTAGAGACTGTGCCCCCACTAGAGACTTTGCCACTCTCCACTAGAGACTGTGCCCCTCACTAGAGACTGCCCCCAACTAGAGACTGTGTCCCCCACTAGAGACTGTGCCCCCCACTAGAGACTGTGCCTCTCACTAGAGACTGTGCCCCCAACTAGAGACTGTGTCCCCCACTAGAGACTGTGCCCCCCACTAGACTGTGCCACTCTTCACTAGAGACTGTGCCCCCAACTAGAGACTGAGTCCACCACTAGAGACTGTGCCCCCCACTAGAGACTGTGCCACTCTCCACTAGAGACTGTGCCCCCATTAGAGACTGTGCCCCTCACTAGAGACTGTGCCACTCTCCACTAGAGACTGTGCCCCCCACTAGAGACTGTGCCCCCCACTAGAGACTGCCCCGCCCCCACTAGAGACTGTGCCCCTCACTAGAGACTGTGCCACTCTCCACTAGAGACTGTGCCCTCAACTAGAGACTGTGCCCCCCCCCCACTAGAGACTGTGACCCTCACTAGAGACTGTGCCACTCTCCACTAGAGACTGTGCCCCCACTAGAGACTGTGTCACCCTCCACTAAAGACTGTGCCCCCCACTAGAGACAGTGCCCCCCACTAGAGACTGTGCCCGCCACTAGAGACTGCCCCCCCCCCACTAGAGACTGTGCCCCCACTAGAGAATGTGTCCCTCACTAGAGACTGTGCCACTCTCCACTAGAGACTGTGCCCCTCACTAGAGACTGTGCCCCCAACTAGAGACTGTGCCCCCCACTAGAGACTGTGTCACCCCCCACTAGAGACTATGTCACCCTCCACTAGAGATTGTGCCCCCACTAGAGAATGTGCCCCCCCCCCCTCCCCCGACACTAGAGACTGTGTCACTCTCCACTCGACATCGTACTCCACTCCACTCCAGATATCGTTCCTACGAGTCTGCTCTGCTAGTGGAATTATGAAATACATTCAGTGTTTTAACGTTCGCATGAATATCTCTCCTAGTCTCTGTTTGTAGAAATACACCCAGTGTTATAACGTTCATGTAAAGGGTGCTCCTAATCTGCTAGTGGAATGTAGAAATACACCCAGTGTTATAACGTTCATGTAAAGGGTGCTCCTAATCTGCTAGTGGAATGTAGAAATACACCCAGTGTTATCACGTTCGTGTGGAGGGCGCTCCTAATCTGCTTGTGGAATGTAGAAATACACCCAGTGTTATAACGTTCGTGTGAAGCGCGCTCCTAATCTGCTATTGGAATGTAGAAATACACCCAGTGTTATAACGTTCGTGTCAAGGGCGCACCTAATCCGCTAGTGGAATGTAGAAATACACCCAGTGTTATAACGTTCGTGTGAAGCGCGCTCCTAATCTGCTATTGGAATGTAGAAATACACCCAGTGTTATAACGTTCGTGTCAAGGGCGCACCTAATCCGCTAGTGGAATGTAGAAATACACCCAGTGTTATAACGTTCGTGTCAAGGGCGCACCTAATCCGCTAGTGGACTGTAAAAATACACCCAGTGTTATAACGTTCGTGTAAAGGGCGCTCCTAATCTGCTAGTGGAATGTAGAAATACACCCAGAGTTATAACGTTCGTGTCAAGGGCGCACCTAATCCGCTAGTGGACTGTAAAAATACACCCAGTGTTATAACGTTCGTGTAAAGCGCGCTCCTAATCTGCTAGTGGAATGTAGAAATACACCCAGTGTTATTAGGTTCGTGTAAAGGGCGCTCCTAATCTGCTAGTGGAATGTCGAAATACACCCAGTGTTTATAACGTTCGTGTAAAGGGCGCTCCTAATCTGCTAGTGGAATGTAGAAATACACCCAGTGTTTATAACGTTCGTGTAAAGGGCGCTCCTAATCTGCTAGTGGAATGTAGAAATACACCTAGTGTTATCACGTTCATGTAAAGGGCGCTCCTAATCTGCTAGTGGAATGAAGAAATACATCCAGTGTTATTAGGTTCGTGTAAAGGGCGCTCCTAATCTGCTAGTGGAATGTCGAAATACACCCAGTGTTTATAACGTTCGTGTAAAGGGCGCTCCTAATCTGCTAGTGGAATGTAGAAATACACCTAGTGTTATCACGTTCATGTAAAGGGCGCTCCTAATCTGCTTGTGGAATGTCGAAATACACCCAGTGCTTATAACGTTCGTGTAAAGGGCGCTCCTAATCTGCTAGTATCCATTCATCTGACTGGGGGTTTTTCTTGTTCCAACCAGTGCACCATAACTGGACAAAGGCCGTGGTATGTGCTTTCCTGTCTGTGGGGAAGTGCATATAAAAGATCCCTTGCTGCATTAGAAAAGAATGTAGCGGGTTTCCTCTGATGACTACGAGTCAGAATTACCAAATGGTTGACATCCAATAGCCGATGATTAATTAATCAATGTGCCCCAGTGGTGTCGTTAAACAATTTGTGTTTTAATCTGGTAGTGAAATGTAGAAATACACCCAGTGTTATAACGTTCGCGTCCAATCTAATTAAAATTAGCTCCACTGGTTAATTACCTTTCCTGTGGATCTAACAGCACCCCGTTGGAGCTCATGTCCAGTTGACCTTCCATTCGACCAATCAAAACCTTACTTGCAAAATCATGCCAGTGATTATGCCGAGGATATACGAAATGATTCTGTGTATCATGCCAGTGATTATGCCGAGGATATACGAAATGATTCGGTGTGAATTACGAAGTATGTTGGAAACTAATTTCAATATAAAATTTTATATAAAATTCGTTTCAAGACGGAAAAAAAAACCGTGATGGTATAGCCATAAAATCTGTTTATACTATATAATCCAGAGTTTATTACTGCACTTTGTTATGTAAAACGTAGCCCGAGTACTCTGACTGTAAGAGAGCTAGACGGACATTTGGACATAAATACGCTCCCATTACAGTCAGAGACCAAGCTATGTATTTTTTTGACAATTCCCGACAACCAAAAAGTTGGCAAAGATTTCCGCTCTAATACCACAACAATCCTATGTTTGACGTCAAATACCTTTACATCGATCATTTTTGAGTTAACTGATTTTTAAAAATCCACATATTAATCACTAATACACATACTACAGAAAGAAATCCGACAGCACCCACATTCAGCTACGCTTCGTGACACTCCGTCGCAAGAATTACAAAGCTCGGTGACCTATTTCGTGACGTATATAGGGTGATCGCCCACTGGGCGATTCCGCCTTGTGCCAAATGTCCGTCTAGCTCTCTTACAGTCAGAGTACTCGGGTTATGTAAAACGGTGACACTTTGATTGAATACTAGCCTTCTCTCGCACATTTATACAGTGGACAGTCTAAACCGGATTCACTTGGGACCGATAAAATATGCCGGTTTAAATAGTGCCGGTGTAGACAGAGTTCGTCCAGAGTTACGGTTCTTGCGATATAGTGATCAGAAAATGCCAACGTAAATAAAACGTCATTTTAACCAAACGTTTGAACTGTGTGTAAGACATCTGTGAAAGCAAGGCTAAGCAATGCTTGTTGTTGTGATTAGTATTTGCTGAAAGATATTTGCGTTTCTAAGAAACCAATCAAAATCAAGCTAAACAAAATACGACGGGTCGTCAGTGAGAAGCAGGCTGGGACACCAGTTCGGGCCTGTTTTGTGGTCGCACCGTCATTGTAAATTCAGTAAGACAACGCAAAACATTTCATTTCAACGTATGTTCGTGCTTATATCAAATTAAGGTTTCAAGCACGCTGTCCTGGGCACACATCTCAGCTATCTGAGCTGTCTGTCCAGGACAGTGGGCTGCAAAACGGAAGCGTCATCCGTATGTACACAGATGATATCCAGATACCGACTCCAAACCCTGAGTGAGTGCTCCGCAAGGCTCAATGAGTAGGTGTAAACCACTTGCACCGACCAGTGATCCATAACTGGTTCAGCAAAGGCCATTGTTTGTGCTATCCTGCCTGTGGGAAGCGCAAATAAAAGATCCCTTGCTGCTAATCGGAAAGAGTAGCCCATGAAGTGGCGACAGCGGGTTTCCTCTCAAAATCTGTGTGGTCCTTAACCATATGTCTGACGCCATATAACTGTAAATAAAATGTGTTGAGTGCGTCGTTAAATAAAACATTTCTTTCTTTCTTTCATTGTTTATTAAGCTTTCAAAGAGGCGCGATTATTTCATAACACTTTCATTGGTGTCCTAATTGCTGTGGAACTGTCGCCATTGTTTAAACGGTGACCACTGGCAGACAGTAGAGTACTCATTCCCACACCGGCCTCGATGGCATCGTGGTTAAGCCATCGGACATAAGGCTGGTAGGTACAGGGTTCGCATCCCGGTACCGGCTCCAACCCAGAGCGAGTTTTAACGACTCAATGGGTAGGTGTAAGGTCATCACACCCTCTTCTCTTTCACTAACTACTAACAATTAACAATTAACCCACTGTCATGGACATACAGCCCAGATAGCTCATGTGTGTGCCCAGGACAGCGTGCTTGAACCTTAATTGGATATAAGCACGGAAATAAGATGTCCAGAATACCTGCCGTTGCTGCTAAGAAGCTTGATGTCGCCACCTGTACTGTTGATCTCCCCCCACTCCTGGGGGCGACGATCCAGTTGTTTGGCGAGCTGGTGGAATTTAAAGTTTCGCACAACGGTGTAAAGGCCTACGTTACCCTGGTATACAGAGGCCAACCCCAACCCGCGGCCCAGAGAAGAAGGAGACAGTGAAAGAAGAGAAGGACAGCAACGGCAAAGGGAGTGGGGGGCAAAGCCGGTGGCTACTCCACCAGGTAGCGGTCCTTTCGACGCCGAGGACTCCGTCCCCTCTACGCAGATCGGCGACCCCGCATCACATCGAAGTGGACCCGCCGGCCAGCCCTGAATCTCCCGAGCCCACGGTTCGACACCCCCAGCCGCCGGCCTTTATAAGAGCCAATCTGATGGCGATGGAAGGGATCGAACCGACGGCCGCACGACCTAGCACTCAGGGAAACCGACCAGTCGCGAAGCTATGCATGTCGACAGTAGCGATAAAGCGCTAGGTCTACCAGACGGGGATGAAGCCCCTGGTCGTGTATTCACCAACATTGGAGCAGCTGTCAACCAAGCCGACCGTGTGTGTGTGTGTGTGTGTGTGTGTGTGTGTCTGTCTGCACCGGTACGATCGAGCACCATGCTGACGATGCAACATGATGGTGTAGAAAGAAAGAAAGAAATGTTTTATTTAACGACGCACTTAAAACATTTTATTTACGGTTATATGGCGTCAGAAATATGGTTAAGGACCACACAGAGTTTGAGAGGAAACCCGCTGTCGCCACTACATGGGCTACTCTTTCCGATTAGCAGCAAGGGTTCTTTTATTTGCACTTCCCACAGACAGGATAGCACAAACCATGGCCTTTGTTGAACCAGTTATGGATCACTGGTCGATGCAAGTGGTTTACATCTACCCAGTGAGCCTTGCGGAGCACTCTCAACGTTTGGAGTCGGTATCTGGATTAAAAATCCCATGCCTCGACTGGGATCCGAACCTAGTACCTACCAGCCTGTATACCGATGGCCTAACCACGACGCCACCGAGGCCGGTGCTGACGATGCAACATGACGGTATAACAGCAAGCATACGTGGGGGGAGGCTCCACACACCGTCAGACCCACATGCAGTGCAGGGTGTTCGCGCAGCACTACGGGACGTCGTCAGCAGATACCAGCAGGAGCTGCTTCACTTCGCCAGCTTTGACGCCTGAAGACCACCCTTTAGCCCTTAAGGCTATCCCCAGGTTCGTATAGCCAATAGGTCGGTACGTTTAGGCTTACGGCTATCCCCAGGTTCGTATAGCCAATAGGTCGGTACGTTTAGGCTTAAGGCTATCCCCAGGTTCGTATAGCCAATAGGTCGGTACGTTTAGGCTTACGGCTATCCCCAGGTTCGTATAGCCAATAGGTCGGTACGTTTAGGCTTACGGCTATCCCCAGGTTCGTATAGCCAATAGGTCGGTACGTTTAGGCTTAAGGCTATCCCAAAGTTCGTATAGCCAATAGGTCGGTGCGTTTAGGCTTAAGGCTATCCCCAGGTTCGTATAGCCAATAGGTCGGTACGTTTAGGCTTAAATTTTAAAAATCTGACAAACTAACTTTCGGCTAAACCGTTCAAAATTAGCGTTCAATCAACAACAAAAATTCGGACAAAACGCAAAAAATTACCTCATCTTTTCGGCTTAATTCTCCTTCTGAGAACTTTCAAAATTTACCGCCACCTCTTTCGCCTCGTTTATCCCGGCCACAACAACCGATCTTCAGCGCTCACTTAGTGCTAAAGTTGTAAGTGAGGGTCCCACCTTCACCTCCCCCACCCCTTTTTTTTGGTCCTGGACGCAAGGGCTTGTTGCGCCCACGACAAGCGTGTGCTACAACAGCTTGCTCTAAATGTGCACGTTAAACCCTATGACCTGACCTGACCTGACCCGACCAGACAGTGGAGGTAAGATCGCGTGCCGGTGTAGAGAGTTAATTACTACATAAACCGTTCTTTTGTTCTTGAATTTGCATACGAAGTCCGGAATAGACAGCATATATACTCCTGAGTGTATAGTTATAATTATGTATTGTTTATGTCTATATAATAATACAGCGTAAAGCAATGATTCAAGCCCCCAACTTTGACCTTGCGTATGTTTTATGGACAATAATATATTTTTTAAATGCAACAGAAGTCAGTCTGATAAGCTGTAAGTCAGCTGTATTGTTCACAGACTCGCGCAATCTAAAACGGACTTATTTCTTGGTTTTTTATCTTTTTATCTTTTTTTTAAAATATGTATTACATATAACAATCTTGCACTTTTTTTTTAATCAGAACACGTTGAAACACATTGAATTTTAAACCTCAGAGACAAGACCATGAAGTTAATTCTATCTTGTCTTCTGCTGAGTGCCGTCTGTTTGGTGTTCGGTGCGTACGTTTATTGATAATAATGTTTTAGTAATCTACGGTGATGTCTAAGAATACACTGTACAGATTTATTTTCATACTTATACCAAATTGAGCTTCAAGTATGCTGTCCTGTGTGCACATTTCATCTAACAGGAGTGTTTGTTCAAGGATAATGTTAATATACTCTTCAAAAAAAGTAGGGGAACTCTAATAAGAATTTACAGTTGCCAAAATTGTAAGGTATATTAGCTGTGGGGAATATGATAATAGTAAATTAATTGGGCAAACATTACAACCGGTAGTTCAGTATTACAGTAGGTTTTATGACCACCAAAGATCTTGAAGGACGATTGGGGTCAAAAGTGAAATTTGAAAGTTAACGTTTTTTATCAGTAAATGGCAAATTCAAACAATAAAAATGACTAAAAACGAAACAATAACAACTGTATGATCAACAGAATGAAAAATATTGACAGAAATAATGTTCCACAGTGATTAATCGACCTTCCTGGAAATTGTCAAAATCGAAAACGCACGTGTACGGGGTAATTGCGTGATGCACGTGCAAACTATGGAATGTGTTTCGGTGTGTTGATAAACAGACCTGAACGTTCTTTACTAGGATGGCTGTGGTCAAAACGTATGTTCTGTCTAACATTAATATTTCAGGTTCGCCTACTTTTTTTTAAAGAGTATATAGTTAGTCATTGACGGTTAGTGGAAGAGAAAGAAAGAAATGGTTTATTTAACGACGCACTCAACACATTTTATTTACGGTTATATGGCGTCAGACATATGGTTAAGGATCTTTTATTTGCACTTCCCACAGGCAGGATAGCACAAACCATGGTCTTTGTTGAACCAGTTATGGATCACTGGTCGGTGCAAGTGGTTTACACCTACCAACTGAGCCTTGCGGAGCACTCACTCAGGGTTTGGAGTCGGTATCTGGATTAAAAATCCCATGCCTCGACTGGGATCCGAACCCAATACCTACCAGCCTGTAGACCGATGGCCTAACCACGACGCCACCGAGGCCGGTTTTAGTGGAAGAGAAGTCAAAGTAGTGGCTTTACACATACTCATTGTTGGCCTATTACTGTTAAAACTCACTCTGGGATGGAACCAGCATTGGGAAGCGAGCACAAAATCTACCGGCCTCAAGTCGGTGGAATGATATCTTTGTTCTCTGTCATGTAGCCATTACATAACCCAGTCGTCACAAGTGGAAACCGTTACTGGTAAGAAACGTTTGTATAGTTATTTACCTCATTAAAATCCATCATACATGTATTTTCATGAGAATAATTTACTTTAGTAGTATAGTTTAGGTTAATTATCAATTCTTTCCGGACAAATATAATAATATATGTACATCTAATACCATTCAGTTTTGAGGGAACTTCATTCTAGGAAGTAGTAAATGTAACTTTTTAATCTTCAGTGTTCGAATGTAAGATTCCGCCAGACAAGGATTATGGCCTTATTTTACTAACATTTTTTTTTTCTTCTTCAAACTTACTTTGTTTTATTAGGTGTCGAACGCTGCGAATATGGCGGGAAAACGTTTGGTGCAGGAGAACTCTACTCAAAGGGAGATTGTCAGATTTGCCGATGCGATGAAACTGGCCCGGTCTGTTTCTTGCTGACATGCCGACGTAAAAGAGGTAGACTAATTTAATGCAAAGATACAAGTCATAGGCATCGCTGGAAGGAAACGACAAGGGGTGAACGAGTTACTCCATGGTTTAAAACCTTTAACGTGACAAACCCTAGTTTTTAAACACTAAGGCACATGTTCCACCAATCTAATTAAAATTAGCTCCACTATTACATGTGGATCTAACAGCAGCCAGTTGGAGCTCATGTCCACCAATCAAAACCATACTTGCAGAATCATGCAGTGATTTGAAAATAATTTGAAAACATTCCGAATTATTCTGAGGGTATACGACATGTTTCATGTGAATTACGAATGCCTTATTTAGACCAGTAGAACTAATTTTAATCAGACACTTCGTAGACTCCAATGTCCAGGTAACATTTCGTCTGTAAATAATAATTTAAATATTGACCAATCACACTTCGCCTTTTATAAACGTTATTTGGGAGCATACAAATTCTAAAAATATCGGGCGAGTCTATTTTAGTGGCCTTAGTACAGTGAACCATACCAATACGTACGGGATAGGTTATCAGTCTTCAGTTTTACATTACAAATTATTTATTTATTGAAAAAAAAAAAAAAACCCACCTAAATAAGTCTTCAGTTTTACATTACAAATTATTTATTTTATAAAATAAAACATGTTTTAAAGCCGCACACCCTAGTTCCATCCAGCGAAAATAAATTATAATTTGGTTAATCTACAAACCTGTAACACACTTAGATCACGTTTTTATCAAATGGAGTGAAAAAGCAGGTTTTATATCGATAAATACCATGGGAATCCCCATGTCCCAATTGCTTTAAATAATTTTGAAAGTTAGTATTCTGATGTCACCGGTAGATGTCGCTCGAAGCACAACAATGCCTATGTCACGACAAATTTCACAGACTTGGGGTGCGTTTCTTTCACCTCTCCTGGACATGTTCCAACTGTTCTGTCCTGGTTGTATCCCCTCTCCAGATATTGTAAGACTTAGCAAAATTATTGGTTTTAAGGGTTTGTAACGTTTTGTATTGAGACACTTACTTGTCTGAACTTTATTGTTATTACAAATGTTCACGAACCGTGAAGAAAAATCTCACAAATGAACAACAACAAATCGGATGTTGATTGCGCGAACCGTGCACGAGAAAACAAACCGAACCAAAATGATAACGGTCACGTGATATACCAACGTCTCAGACGTGCGTGCGATTTATGAAATACGAAAAATGCATTTTGTGGTATTACAAAAACCAGGATTACCAAAAAACACTTCAGGTGAATGGAAATGTATATGCTAAATAATAAACGGTAAGTAAAGTGCAATTTTATTTGTGAAAAAATGGGTTTAATAGCGAAAAACAACGCCGTAATGGTTAACAACTAGCCGTAACTAGGGTGTGTCCCTTTAAGGCATTCGTAATTCACACGAAACATGTCGTATACCCTCAGGATAATTCGGAATGTTTTCAAATTATTTTTAAATCACTGGCATGATTCTGCAAGTAAGGTTTTGATTGGTGGACATGAGCTCCAACTGGCTACTGTTAGATCCACATGTAATAGTGGAACTAATTTTAATTAGATTGATGTTCCACTATTGAAGCCGTTTTTGATAACTGAAATCGGACATTGCTTAGATTTTGCTATTTAGATTCTCCATTTCTGTACATCTGAAGTGTTTCTGGTCATCCTGGTGTTTTTAAGGTAAAAAATCAATTTATCATAATTTTTTTAAATGCACGTGCGTCTGAGAAGTAACGGTTATGGAGTCGAGTTCTAGTCTATTTTTAAGAGTATTTCCCAGTTTCTACGTCACAGACTCTTGTTACAACTATTATCCAAGTGTGTTACAGGTTTGTCTATTAACTACATTTAGTGTCTATTTTTATGGGTTGAAACTGGTTTATGAAAGAAATATAATTTTAAGTTCCATAAGCAGACATTGTTCACTACATTCAAGTATTGCTGTTCTACATATAAAAATGAAAATGGCGTGTCAATCGACCATTATTTTCAGTACGTACAGTAGATGTCGAGCAAGTGTTCATTTGTATAGGACTTTTTGCACGGTCCTTTTTGACATCACGTTTTGTATCATGCGCCATTTTAACACGTTTTGTATCATGCGCCATTTTAAGCGTAACACATATTAAACTGAAAATTGTACCATCATAACAATATATTAAACTGCTTTTGTGCAAAATTTCACTGTAGCATACTTTTCCTGCTATTGAACTTCAGAAAGTGCAACTTTTTTTTTTTTTTTTTTTGAAGGAAGGAAATGTTTTATTTAACGACGCACTCAACATATTTTATTTACGGTTATATGGCGTCAAACATATGGGATCCTTTATATGCACCATCCCACAGACAGGGTAGTACATACCACAGCCTTTGATATGCCAGTCGTGGTGCACTGGCTGGAACGAGAAATAGCCCAATGGGCCTACTGAAGGGGATCGATCCCAGACCGACCACGTATCGAGCGAGCGCTTTACCACTGGGCTACGTCCCGCCCGGAATATTGAAGTGTGGGGTGGAGTGGGGGTAGGGGCAAACATCTGCAGATACACTCAGTGGATATTCAATAATAATTTGCTTTTTCAGAGGCCGTGTGTACTGCCACGCCGTTTGTACATGGGTGTGTGAATTGTCGCTGCACCGTTGAAGGATACAAGTGTAATTTGTTATGCGCGTATGGGCGTTAGTGAAACACCGCTGAACCCAATTTTACAATACACTGTAAGCCTAGTTTGGCACGTAAACGTAAATCTATGACTAAACCACAGTTCTTGTTACTATTAACAATAAATAAAATATAGTTTAAAATACACATATTTCGTTTTCTTTTGTCAATAAAATGCTCCACCATCCGTAATGATGTCATTTGCTGCGTGAAACAAGACTCCAAACGTATGACCGAATTAACTGCTAGTCGCAGACCAATCTAATTAAAATTAGCTCCACTATTACATGAGACCAGTAGAGCTAATTTTAATCAGATTGGTCGTAGACGTAAATTTACGATGTTTTGTGAAATTGGCTCCTGAACCTTAAACAGCCACCATGTTAAAGGAAGCATGTAATAACTTTTAACACAAAAAAAAAAGTACAGGATTTAATGTTGTTTTTGTTTTGGGTTTTTTTACCACTGCAGATCAAAGGTTTTTCTCGTAAATCGACCTACTTAGACCATAATTACCGGTACATCGATCTTTAGCTCGAGTCACCTCCAGCCCTACCCTTATTGATACATTTTAATATCAAAAAGGGGAGGGCTGGAGGTGACTCGAGCTAATCAGTCTTATGTTGGAAAGTCTAAAGCAATATTTTATACTGTAGGCGAAACCCGACGATTCGTTATGCATGACACGAGCATTAATTGTCCTGACGTTTCGTTTTCATCCACGGTCTTTTCCTTTTACACTATTTTATTTTTACTTTTATTTTTTTTTAATTAAAACTTGGGGTGGATGTAGCTGCATGTTGTATAGCACTCACCTGGCGTGCGATGGACCGTAGGATCGATCGCGTAAGAGGGATTCGGGCTTTGTCCCAACCAGTGCCCTGCGATTCGTGTATTAAAGGTTATGGTATGTTTCATCCTCTGTCGGAAAGTGTATTCGGCAGGAGTAGCCCATCTGACAGCAGTGGGTTCCACTCTTTCTTTGTCTCTCGACCAGGTGTCAAAATACGTCTTGTTTAAAAGTGCATGCGTGTTGGCGATTATATTTTCTTGCTAAAATCCTGTGTAAAAAACAAACGAACGAAAAAAAAACACTGCAGTTCTTTGGCACAATAATGTATCGCATGTTTTTTTTGTTTATTCTTGGGGGTTTTTTTTAATACAATATCCCGATATTACCTTATTTATGTTAGTAAGATTCATTATCTGTCTGTCATATATTAATAATATCGCAAATCTGTTGAATTATTGACCACGTCATTGGAGTGCGCGTGCGAATAATTTTTACATGCTCATATACCACTAGAGTCCATCCCGGGGCCTGTCTCTGGATAGCCAGGGGCTTGTCCCGGGACAGAAAAAAAATTAAGCGGACAATTTTGAAATTTACATCCAAAAATTAAATAGTAGGCCTTTAAAATTTGATGCGCATCTCTAATATAATTAATAAAGACAATTCTACTCATTAAATTTGGTCGCTTGATTAGATCGGGTGGTAAAAAAGAAATTAGATAAGATCGGTGGCCTGACTCGGGTAGAGTTACAATGGGCAGAATTTTGAAAATAGCAATTATTAAAAAAAAATTAATAGAATTAAAAAAAAAAAAAACATTTAAATTTACAAGCCAAAAATAAAAAGAACTGACTGCTCGGTCGAATATTTATATAATTTGGAGCATTTTAGGAGGACAGTCCAAAAATAAATAGGATCGGACTATTTAATAATATTAAAAAAAGAACGTAATTTGACATAAACTTTTGAACTAAGGTCTAAAAGTTTAAAGTCCGATCTATATGTCCACGTGAGTGGCCTTGTTAAGGCCGTTAGGGTGCACAGCTTGTAGGGACGAGATGGGTTGTATCCCGTCAAGAAAACCCCTAGATTGACAGTCAATAGACGTTTGTGACGGGACATTCTCTTATCTTTTCGCCTGTGGCGATATTAATTGTTTTAGAGGGCCGTGTGCAGCTCGGTTACGTAATACCTCCGCGCGACCGTACCCCCTAATACACACTTACAACAGGTGCGGAGGCCATGTGGCCAGTAGTTACGTAATAACTCCGGTAGAACGGTTTATGACCGGGGTATTTCTGGCGAACTGGCGATAGTATGTCTGGTCATCTAAGAAAATATATCGACTCTGGGAGTGGTGGAAATTCACATGATAAGATTCGGTCCCGCGTACTGTCTCCGGACCAGCCTGGTATTTTATAATAAATAGCTAGGATTTTAGATATATCGAGGAGAAACATTGGAAGGCTCCCGGGGAACGTTGGTCCGTCTGGACTGGTAAATATATTTTTCTGCTCTGTTGTATAACCTTGATGTGATTGATGTGACTTTAAATATGTTAATACTGTATTATACCAATATTCTTTAGACAGTGTCTCCGGTAATCTGACGAAGTAAATTGTAATACGAGTATTTGGTAAGATAAAGCTTAGCCGGCCATCCTAGAGGACCTAGGTAAACTGTAGGTTATTGTCTTTATTGTGATATGTACCAGTATTAATTCTGTATTACAAGGTTACTGACTGAGTATTTAAGGGTTAATTAAAAATTAACCAGTTAGGAATAGAGTTGTAATTCCTTTATTAATTAAGTTCCCCTGGAAGCGTTTCTCAATTATCACACGTGTGTGTGTGTTGTATCACCGTGAAGTGATTAGAATATTGTGTAAACTAGACACCTAGTGATTAACTAATTAAGTCATTAGCTCTGGGTTGTTATTATATTGTTGTTGTAAATTAACTACTGCGGCAAGTACATTTGTCAGCGTAGTGTTAATACAGATTCCAGAGTGTATTGTGTTTTGTTGTGTTTTCTAGTGAACTAAACGTGCTATATATATATATATATATATATATATATATATATATATATATTTATATAAGATCTTATCTCTGATATACCTAGTGCCGAGCTACTCGGGTATTGGACTGCCCGATAAAGAGAGATCTAATAGATATACAGTTAGAAGAGATATTTGGATAATCGTGTTTTATTCAGTTACGGGTATTATAGGATCCCCGTGACAACGTTGAAGGTGTAGTGCTGTGCTGAAATACAGATCTTGAGAAGCCGGACCCGTCTGAACGAGAGAGATAATCAGACTTGGGTACAGTTCAGTCGTCATGGGTTGGTATAGTGGTGCGGACAGGCCCGACTCTGGAGGATACGAGATGGTATCACAATAAAACAAAGTAAAATCTAGAAAGAGTAGATGGGGCCGACCTCGCTTCCTATTCTTCTTAGAGTGGGGCGGTCAATCTTCCGGTGCTGCTAGGACAGGCTCGGACATGTAGAGATTAAATGCGAACAACCGTTGCGTTCTGCAGAATGGCCGTCATACAAGTCACGAAAAAACCCAGGTCAACATAGTCGGACGGAGAAATGACGTGGAGGCAAGGAATCTCGCTAATAAAGAATCCAACCTGGTGGTGCAGACTGTCGAAACGAGAAGCGTTCCCACGTTCAATCAGTTGCAATGGTCGCATACATCCCAGTCGAAAACTTCACTTCGCTGACAAAAACAACAAAAGTGTAGGATCCCCAAGTCGAGCCGCGAAAGCACGTGCAGTGTGCACAAACACGTCTTACCGCGACGAGCTCCAGACTGGGACAAGAAATTTTAGTCTCAGCATATAGCGACTCAGTTTCTGTAGTTTATTTGCCAAGACCATAAATCGCTGAGCGCTTGTGCTATTTATTTACAATAGGTAACATTGGTTTGCTTCACAAAATGAACTCTATCACAGTATTTGTATGTTAACTCTCTTTACTTGTTTCTGTTCACTGATGAATTGTCGGGGGAAAAAGAAAGAAAGAAAAAGAATGATTCTTTTAAGGACTGTATATCATATTCCTAGAATTTAGGGGTAGTTTTTATGTGTTGAAATTTTTTTCTTCTTTTTTTGTTTTTGTTTGTTTTTATTGTTTGTTGGGGGTTTTATGTTTTTTGGTAAAATTTTAAAATAAAATATAAACTCTCTACCTATGGTCAGTGACTTGCAGAAAAGCACTTGGCATTGCCACACGTTGCATCAAGCTATGGGGTAAATAAGATGCACATAATACCATGTCATTCTGTTTCTGGAACTTACTATACACTGGATTCAATCACAGTTTTAACATCTTCATGGACAAGTATTTAACAGAAACCATAGACACTCAGAGGTCTAGCTACTTTTTAATTATTTAAATAGGTAGAGAACTACAATGATCAAAAACCAAAATGAATAAGTTGGTGCAATTTTAATGCAGTTCTTACAAAACAATGGTTTTAAAATCTGATTCAGCATGAATAAATTATTTAAATATATACAGATAACACATGGCACTTGAATAATAAAAATTTGCATCCAAGTCTGAGATTGATGAATACTATATATGTAAGAAGGCTATCTGAAAGCCCACTCAATTGTTTACTGTTAAGCTGGTTTTCATAAAATCTGTAGCAGATCACTGACCAATGCAGACAGATCTGTCTCATACAGTTTGCAACTGCATTCAATTAAACATTTCTTTGGTGTGCATCAATTGTCAGCCATCTGCTTAAGATTTTATGACAACCAGGATTTAGCATGTAATAGGACTGACAACCTTCAGTCTTGGTCAACATTGCTTAGCCAAACAGCAGTCCATCAGGAGACTCCCAGCCAACATCATAGACGAATATCCCGACATGAATGACTCTTTAGAATAAAGTATTACCATTACACAGTTGTTTGTTGTTTTACACACAACCTGCTGTGTGTAGTCAAATACTGGAGAGCAACACTGTTGCAGCCTGTAGTTCTCACACAATATGCTGCTAAAAGAAGGATTCTTGACAGTTGTTGATACGATGTCATCCATTCCTTCAGGATTCTTGACAGTTGTTGATACAATGTCATCCATTCCTTCAGGATTCTTGACAGTTCTTGATACAATGTCATCCATTCCTTCAGGATTCTTGACAGTTGTTGATACGATGTCATCCATTCCTTCAGGATTCTTGACAGTTCTTGATATAATGGACATCAATGTTTTGGAATTATTATGAATTTTTTTATCACATTACAGTACTCTTTGATGACCTCGTATTAACAGAATGCTGTCTGACACGGGACCAGAATTGCTCCCAATTTCTTCACAAAATGAAGTCACTGGCAGACCAGACAACATGCTGTCCTTGGCTGGACTTTTCACAACGTGCAGTATCTTGGTAACGCAGAGACAATCAAACATGACTCTATTTAGCAGTTGTTGTGAGTTTATGGCAGCTTTTGACATCAGTGTCTAGACTACAGTCAAGCAATTCTCTTCACAACTCTTTTGTTCACATGCATCATTTAGCAATTGCTGACAATATGCAATTTGATATGACGACTCAACAACATACAGTTTTAGTACTCTTGTTGACAGTTTCTAGAAGAACTATTCACAACCATTGGTCTCTGACCATTCTCTTGATAACATGCAGTTCAGGAGATCTATTGGAATGTTTAAAGACTGTAGTCCTAGCTAGACTGTCTACAACTCTCGTTTTGCAGTTCTACCAAAGACTGGATTCACAAGTTCACAACCGAAGACTTTCAACAACACACTGTCTTGTGGTTCTACATGTATATTGACAAAACAATCAATTTGGAGATAATCACAGCTTCACAATCGGTTTTTCTACAAGACACGCACACAGTCTTTCATGTCTGTTCACAACACTCATTTTGGCTCAATTCAACAGAATCACCAGTCTTAGGCTGAAATATTACCTTAAACTATGTTCCATAAGAAACACATTCCATGTCTCCACAAGGTTTTGATTAGATAATAAACTGATATTTCTCTTTTGACAAATCCATGTTTTGATGTACCGTTAAAAGGAGAACACTTCATAGCTGTTACAAGGAGAACACTTCATAGCTGTTACAAGGAGAACACTTCATAGCTGTTACAAGGAGAACACTTCCTGCCAATTAATGCTTAATCCGTTTGAATTCAAATGTTCCATCGTGGCATGTTCTTATATTTGTGAACCCCCACCCCATCGCCAAAATATCAACAATACAATTTCAATTCCTTTTGTTATCATGTCCTTCTTGGTTCAAGTTTGTGAGAAAGATGAGTTAATGTCCGTTGATTGTCAATCACTGATAGATTTCTGAAATGACAATTAATTCTTGTTGGTATCAAATTCTATTTTTAAAAAAACATACTTACAAATCAATATATCTTAAAGGGACATTCCTGAGTTTGCTGCATTGTAAGATGTTTCCGACTAATAAAATATTTCTACGATTTAACTTACATATTAAATATATTTTCCGGTTTAGAATATCAGTGTCTGATATTCATTGTGTTACTGGTCATCTTAATATTTGTAAGAAGCCCAAAATGGATTTTGTCTTCAAATAATTTCGTACGTACGAAAACATTATATTTTTGGAAATAAAATGAAATTTAACCTAGTACAAATATTAGAACGATCAGAAACATGTTTAATATACAGCCACTAATATTTTATGCAGAAAAATATATTTGATATGTGATTACAATCGTTGAAGTCTTTTTTAGTCGATAACATCTTAAATAGTGCAGCAAACTCAGGAATGTCCCATTACTGATAAAATATTTGTCTTAAATGCTTTAAATTAAAAATGTCACAACAAAAATAATAATTTTAAGCCATTTACACATATATTATGCAGGAAAACTGGATGAAAAAATGCATTTATTATCATAATCACTCATAACACAATTAACTAGTTAGTGTACTCAGATACAATTCTAACAGGAGCAGATCTGTGATTTTGTAAAGAGGCGTGTCACAAAATTCTAAAACGAGCAATTTGAATTTATCAAAGGCAAATGAGCTGAGCTTCCAGAAGGATTGAGATCTGTTGTCGGGTTCGAGGGAATGCTCCCATCAGAATATTGAAATAAAGATACTCAGAGTTGAGTTTTCAAGGCAATTTAGAGTTAATTAAAAAGGCATTTCAAAACGCCGACCCCTGTAACACCCCTCAAGACCTGCCAATGTGTAAGATGCATATAACATAACATAACATAACACAACATAACATACATTTTATTGCCAAAGGAAGGAAATGGTTTATTTAACGACACACTCAACACATTTTATTTACGGTTATATGGTGTTGGATTATTGCCAAAAAGAGACCTACAGTACATGGTCTTAATTAAGCAAGATTGTGACAATTTGATCATGTATAAGAGATAAAACTGCTACATAACAGTTATGGCTGTCGCACCGTCAAGCAAATATTATTAAGATAGGATGTGGCATGTATACAGAGACAATAAATGGCAAGTGTTCACAAATAAAACTAGTATAAGTTCTAGTCAACTAACCTGATGTAACTGCGAACATCAGGGGAAGATTTCACTGTCAGAGGTGGAGCTTCAAGTTCTGAAGATAGAAAAAAACAAAAAAACATTTACTGACATTCAAACAATTGGTTTTTTGAAGAATTCTGGATTTGTTAAAAAAAAATACAGCTGTGTTTTATTATGCCCCATATATGGCAACATCCACATATTAAACACTGCATTAACAAATTCCTAAAGCTAATAAAGATCATGACAATTATTAAAATATCCATATTCAATTAAATCTTGTATCAGTAATATAAACATATGATTAAACCTTGTATTTGTGATAACTACCATAGTTAATTGAATTATAATTCAGTAAATTCCCACTCATTTGTTGTAACATCCAGTTACGGAAACACCATATTAAACCTTGTATTTGTGATAACTACCATAGTTAATTGAATTATAATTCAGTAAATTCCCACTCACTTGTTGTAACATCCAGTTAAGGAAACACCATATTAACAAATTCTTAATAATGACAAACCTTACCTTTAACTGAATTCTACACTTATCAAAATAACTACATGACATTAAGTGTATATTTAATTTAAATTCCATAACTATCTATAGTATGCTTGTAAGTGTCATAACATCCATAATTAATTGAACTCCATGGAAGACAATGTGTTTTGAATGCTTACCCATTTGCTGACTACGACAGAACCGGACAGTTCTCAAGGTTTGAGCAATCATATGCTGAAATGGCAAAAAAAAAAAAACATTCTGACTTTATCTAGTTATTACTAACCAATAATATGCCGAAATCATGAAAAATCTTTCCTTAGAAAACAAAGTGTACTGACATTTAGTTATTACTGGCCAGTTCTATATGTTGAGGTGTCAAATGAAAAACCTGTCATTAGGAAACAAGCTACACAGACATTATTTAGTTTTTAATGACCAAATTACATGTATGTGCTAAATGCAGAACCAATTTTTTTGTGTTTACATCCTCATTAGAAAACATATGCATACCAACATTATTAGATTTTTGCTTTTGAGGTGCACGGAAGTGCTCCCATTACTACTAACCCTATCAGTTCAATCTGAGAGGGTGTGAAACAACAGACATCATGTCTCCTCTGACATTAATTAGTTTGAGAAGTGAGATTCTCCCTCCATAAGATTTAATTTTGAGAAGTGTGATTTTTCACACTCCTGCATTATTTGCATACAAAATGTGGATATTTAGATAAAAATAATTTACTGTTCATGGAATTAATTAGAACTGTTTACTTGATAATATATTATATGACTGGATGGATGGATGGATGGATGGATGGAATATATACTCTTCAAAAAAAGAAACGCAAAACCACATTGTCGTAACATTTGGAGAATTGATTTAATTATTGAATGGTGAGTCCGATAATTACCAAATGTTGCAGGATTGTTCACAATTCACTCTAGTCCATTGTGAGTAAGTGATAGGACACACCACCAAGGTCAAGGTCATCTGGAGTCAATACCGGGTGTGGCCTCCGCGTGTGTTGACAACTGCCTGGCACCGCCTGCCCATTGAAGCAACCAGAGTATGGATGACGTCCCGGGGGATGGTGGCCCACTCGGCCTGCAAGGCTGCTGCCAGCTCGGGCAGGGTCTGGGGCTGTGGTTGTCGCTGTCGGAGGCGTCGGTCCAACTCGTCCCATAGATGCTCAATTGGGTTCAAATCCGGTGATATCGATGGCCAAGGAAGGACATTAATGTTGTTGTTCTGTAGGAAAGCCGTTGTGAGACGTGCTGTGTGAGGCCTGGCGTTGTCATGTTGGAACACTGCGTTGGCGTTGGCCATAACTGGAACGATGTGTGGCCGGAGGATCTGGTCAATGTAGCCCTGTGCATTCAGGTTGCCCTGCACATGGACCAGGTCAGTTCTGCCAGTGTGTGAGATGGCTGCCCACACCATGACACTACCCCCGCCGAATCTGTCCACTTCCTGCACGCAGTTTTCCGCATAACGTTCACCACGACGCCTATACACGCGACATCTTCCATCATGACGTCGGAGCAGAAATCGGGACTCGTCACTGAACCACACCCGTCTCCATCGCAGTTGAGGCCATTGTCGATGAATCTGGCACCACTGCAGTCGGAGTCGACGGTGTTGTGGTGTTAAGATGACACCTCGAACTGGACGTCTGGCACGAATTCCTACCTCACGTAGGCGGTTCCGTACGGTCTGGTCGGATATCCTGCGCAAACCTGGTATTGCTGCGGCTGTGGAGGTGGCAGTAGTCAATCGTTCCCGAAGGTGGCGTACCCGGATGTAGCGGTCCTGCCCGGGGGTAGTGACCCGTGGTCGACCGGATCTAGGGAGGTCACGTGTTGATCCATGTTGCTGGTAACGGTCCCACAGTCTGGAGATGGTGCTTGGGGACACATGGAATGCCCTGGCAACGGCCGTTCTGGATTCGCCTGCGTCTAGTCGGCCGATGGCATTGTTTCTCTGCGGTTCACTGAGACGTGGCATGTCCTGGATTGTCAACTGTCGGCCAGATACAGAGGCCAGGCAAGCGAACACCCTGCACTTTTATACTGTCGGTGTTCATGTTGCACGTGCAGACAACGCACGTGCAGTGGTGACATGGTTTGCACGTGGCTGCGTTTTTGCGAATATTCACATTTTGGAACTTTATTGTACAGTAGCTGCGTTTTATCGAATGTAACCGTGGGAATGTGTTTGGGACATGCAATGACCTTATATTCACAAAGCATGAACCGGTAGGAAACATAAAATCGGAGTTATAACCCATTTGCACCCTTTTGCGTTTCTTTTTTTGAAGAGTATATGAACAATTAAATGAACATATGTTTAACAAAGTCCAACAGGAAAAATACATTAGTTAGTAAGTGTCAAAGGTAAATGGATCAGCATCAACATAATGGGTAGAAAAGTGGTCTGATATCATAAGATGAGAATTATCTGAGAAACATTCACTAACTTATAGCTTACCATTTTCTCAAAGTTAATAAGGCTTTCATAATATGTCTTGTTGCCTTCGTGTGTGAATGTCATATCTGCAACGACAAAGTGTTTTTAAATAGTGCATGCATTGAAAAGAAGTCTGTAGTATGTATGGTGATATATATAACTATATGTATTCCGACATGTAACATATACTAAAAAAGAAACAATTGTATTCAAAGATCTAATAAGTAGTATTATTATCCACATAGTTCAAGATATTCAGGGAAATATAACCAGTATGATCCATGTAGCAATGTCATAACTTAATGCGGCTTCCCCAGTGCAAACGTTTATCAAAATGACGTCGTTTCGTCATCTCTTTGTAGTTACGTTTGAAACATTTTGACATGGTCCAAGCTTGCTATTCACGAATATGATATTTTGGATAATGTGGATAATAAAGAAATTATTACACTTGTGTGTGAATCGTACTGATTTGACAAAACTCGTGTCAGGATTCATGTATTACCCTTGCTCTTGCTCGGGTAATACAATAATCCTTGACACTCATTTCATAAAATCAGTACAACACACATACTCATATAATAATCCAGTGTTCTCGCTGCTCCATTTAAGCGGGGGCGCCCCGCCCCGCTATTCCATTTTGCCGCCCTCCTTTCACGTTCCCCGCCCTCCTTTATTTTTGAGCGCCCCTCTTTATTTTCCAGCACCTATCTCTGCTATTTCCAAATGCACTTTTTTCCACACAAAAAACAACGATCAGTCTGCACACTGGACATCAAAGGAAACAAGCCGCGTTGTGTACGAAAAAGCAATTGACGAAACATTTACGACAGTTACCGTAACGTAATTTAACAGTATTTTTAACAGCCTCTATTTTGTCCAATATCTGTATCCATTTGTATGTTTGATAGACACACTAAAAGTTATATTTTATGTAAGCAATGAAAACATTTAATTTTTTACGGATTCGTCAATCTCCGATTGAAAAAAACCTGTCACGTGATCAGAACGGTCATTCTTTCTTTTGTTTCCACTAACTATCGTTTGATATTTTGTCCTCAGTTGCAGATATAATTGGTTGAAACTGATGATTTTTACAGGGGTGCACAAATCGGTTGTCCGCACACCCGGGACAACCAAAATATGTTGTGGGCAACCATTCTTTGTCAAACAGTTGCCCGGACGGGCAACCAAGAAATTAATAAAACAAGTAAAATGAAAAACAAAACTTCACGACACTCGGACAGTCACGGGCAATTCAAAAGTATCGAAACTGATAACTTGACTGACAGGCGATATAAATATCCACCCTAACGCTGCCATCCACTCAGCATCCACCATGCATGATTTTGACGAGTTCAATGCAGACAGATACGTTTCAGAATGGTGGTTATTAGCAAAGGGCACAAGACATATGAAAGGCCACAGACTACACCAACAACCATCCAGTTCTGAGCAAAAAATTTGGCTAAGCCATTTTCTATCTTCCGATGTGAACAATCGGTTACATATTCTATCCGACACCTAACATATAATAATAATACCAAATATTAACAGGGATCTCGCGACTGGTAACGAGAAGCGGTGTCATCAAGAATTCAGCATAACAGTGTTTGCTTATTTTAATAATCACAGTTATTAATTTTAACGGCAACATGTATGCAAAAAAAGTCTGAAAAATCTGTAGCGTGTTATTTTAACTCTGTAAAGTCTTTGAGCCAAAGTAATAAAAACGGACCGAAATTGCGTGTGAGTTTCAGTACACATGCTAGTTCAGGGCCAAAGACGAGTAGGCTAGGACCGAGTTCAGCTAGACCGAGCAAAACAAAAATGTCCGCTAAACTGGTTTATGCGCTTCACGTTAAACCCAATGTCCACGTCGGGAACCAATCACATAGTTCGCGAATGTTTGGAAAACGTTCGTTGGCTGTTCTCAGTGTGCATATCGGTCACGCTTGACAGTCAGCCAAGACTGTTACAGACATTAAACAATATGATTACACGCAAGTAAATCTTGATGTAAATTTGTGAGAAAAAACCTCACCACCAAATAGTTGTTCGCATCAATGAATACTTAATTGTTGTTTCATTTGTTTATTTCCTTTGTCTTTGTTAATTTCGCACTCATGCATTTCGCGATCGCGGGAAAGGAACATGCAGTATTTATACAAATTGAGGTTAAACGTACACTGAATACAATTAGTTAAAAATAATCATGATATTTGTTAGATAAAATATTATATAAATTTGTTGACTGTGAGGTGGCATCTCAAAAGTTAGCTAGATTTTAAAAAGACCGTAAAATTTGAATGCATTATCTTTTTAATCAAAACCTTTTAACGTAAAGGGATTGTAGTCATAACGTGAAGTCAGCATTCAAGGTTACGTATTTTACAAGCTGAAATCAACAACAAGCATGTAACACGACGCGGAAATCAACAAAATGGCGCAAATTACGAAATTGTTGGGGTGTGGAATAGATGGGTTACTTTAAAATACAATTAAAAGCAGTTCAAACCAAAATAAAGATTGATATTTTACAGAAATAATGAGCACTGTTTAAGAAAAGAAGAGTATTGGCTCTCAGATTTTTATTAATGCCATAGGCCATAGAATTTGGGGGGTGTTTGCAGAGGGCATTGTCTCCCAACTGCATATCTCCCCTCATCCACTGAAAAATCAAAGTAGGCTAATATATTAACTGCCCCTACCCCCATTGCTGTCTTTGATTTTGATCAGTGGGTAATTTTGTTATTCAGATGTATTCCAGTTTGTACATAATTAGCTGAAAAAGATGCATTTTCATATTCATATATAAATACTCTATACAGTACTACACAGAACAATTTTGGCTAAAACATTTTCATTATGGCAAATAAAAATCCCATTTGGCAATTTTTTTGGCTACAAGTATTTTTAATCCTGGATGAGCCCCGAGTTCATCAAAGTATTATGACTGACAGCCCAAACGAGATCAAACCGCCTCTGTGGATACATTCAGCTGATTGGGTTTTTTCTCATTCCAAACAGTGCACAACAACCAGACAAAGGCTGTGGTATGTGCCTTCCTGTCTGTGGGAAAGTGCATATAAAAGATCCCTTGCTGCATTAGGAAAAATGTAGTGGGTTTCCTCTGATGACTACGAGTCAGAATTACCAAATGTTTGACATCCAATAGCCGATGATTAATTAATCAATGTGATCCAGTGGTGTCGTTAAACAAAACAATTTTTTTTTCAGCCTAAGCGAAGATGAGCTGTAGTTAAATAATGTTAAAAAAGAAATAAAACTAAACTGATAAGTAATGATAATAATAAAAACATTTTAAATTTCAGTTTCATTTTAAAGACAGATCAAAATTATATTCATAAAACTTTTTATGAAATACTCTATGTGGGCAACCAAGAGATGATGTTGGGCAACCAAACTTCAGCTACTGGTTGCCCACCGGGCAACTATCACAATTTCACATTTGTGCACCCCTGTTTTTATTTTCTGTTATTCTGTTTATTCAGCACTTCTTTATAAAATATTGTAAACTTTTCATTTTGATGGGATATGAACGCTTATAAAAACAACGGAAGTGGTAGTGTATTATTAAAATCATTTATCTTGAGTGCCAAATAATATATACACTGTCTTTACATAAACAAAACTGGCGAAAATCAGCTGGTGATAATATTTTATCACAGCGATCGATTCATTCGATGAAGATGGAAATAACAAAAATGTATCTGACATTAGGAGATCACTTTACAAACATCTTTATTGTTTTTCGTATATATTGAAATCTTTATTAAAAATAATAATATTAAAACTTTGATCGGTCCAGCAAAACCGGAACTGCCCGTGAATGTCAGACCGATATCATCTTCGGTTCAATTAAAAGATGAGTCTTTTTTTATAAACCTCTTTGCACTTTTTTGTAGGCAAAATAAGGAGTATGTCTTTTCTTAAAGTCTAACAACACACAACAATATGGTAACCAAACTACTCCCCCCTCTCTTTTTTTCTTTCTTTTCTTTTCGTTTATTGGTGTGGGTTTTATTTATTTTTTGAAGGGTGTGGTGCCGAGCGGCCGCCCTCCTTTAATTTTCACCCAGCGAGAACACTGTAATCTCTATTTACTTAATACCCCCGGTACTAATACTTTAACCCCAAATATATAATTTATTATCAGTTAATCTAACTAAAGTAAATAAATAAAAAACAGTTTTATTACTGCTTTTTATAGTACAGTGGATCATGCTTTACTTGCAAAACAAAATTATAATGGCAGCTGGGATTGGGAATACCAAGGGAAGTAACTATTTGAAATAAAGTCCATTTTAAAAACATGTACCATCTTCTGGAGGGCAAGCACTCATGGTAACCTGCAATAAATTCAATATACATCATACTGAATTGATTGTGAGTGCCAGCAAGTACTCACCTTCTGAATACACTACTGGTTTTAATTCCACAATATTACACTACACCGTTACTGACAAAAACGTCACAAACTGGGTTCGTCAGTGTGGTTTGTACATTCTATTACACTAAATAGAATATGCTTGTATCTAAGATGCACATAAATTGGCTGGGGTCTGGTGATTTATTTTGTTTTACATACTTCCAAGTATATAAATAAACTGTGTTGATGTCCTGTATAGAATAAAGTGGGAACCTATGTAACAGAATATGAAAATAAAACATGTAGAGCTAGTTTAACAGGAACTAACCTTTCATGAGCAGTGGCATGAATGAGATCATGGGAGGTGAGACAGAACTAACCTTTCATGAGCAGTGGCATCAATGGAATGATGGGAGGTGAGACAGAACTAACCTTTCATGAGCAGTGGCATCAATGGAATGATGGGAGGTGAGACAGAACTAACCTTTCATGAGCAGTGGCATGAATGGAATGATGATGGGAGGTGAGACAGAACTAACCTTTCATGAGCAGTGGCATGAATGGAATGATGATGGGAGGTGAGACAGAACTAACCTTTCATGAGCAGTGGCATGAATGGGATGATGGGAGGCAGAACTAACCTTTCATGAGCAGTGGCATGAATGGAATGATGATGGGAGGCGAGACAGAACTAACCTTTCATGAGTAGCGGCATGAATGGAATGATGGGAGGTTAGACAGAACTAACCTTTCATGAGCAGTGGCATGACTGGAATGATGATGGGAGGAGAGACAGAACTAACCTTTCATGAGCAGTGGCATGAATGGAATGATGATGGGAGGTGAGACAGAACTAACCTTTCATGAGCAGTGGCATGAATGGAATGATGATGGGAGGTGAGACAGAACTAACCTTTCATGAGCAGTGGCATGAATGGGATGATGGGAGGCAGAACTAACCTTTCATGAGCAGTGGCATGAATGGAATGATGATGGGAGGCGAGACAGAACTAACCTTTCATGAGTAGCGGCATGAATGGAATGATGATGGGAGGAGAGACAGAACTAACCTTTCATGAGCAGTGGCATCAATGGAATGATGGGAGGTTAGACAGAACTAACCTTTCATGAGCAGTGGCATGACTGGAATGATGATGGGAGGAGAGACAGAACTAACCTTTCATGAGCAGTGGCATGAATGGAATGATGATGGGAGGCGAGACAGAACTAACCTTTCATGAGTAGCGGCATGAATGGAATGATGATGGGAGGAGAGACAGAACTAACCTTTCATGAGCAGTGGCATCAATGGAATGATGGGAGGTGAGACAGAACTAACCTTTCATGAGCAGTGGCATGAATGGAATGATGATGGGAGGCGAGACAGAACTAACGTTTCATGAGCAGTGGCATGAATGGAATGATGATGGGAGGCGAGACAGAACTAACATTTCATGAGCAGTGGCATGAATGGAATGATGATGGGAGGAGAGACAGAACTAACCTTTCATGAGCAGTGGCATCAATGGAATGATGGGAGGTGAGACAGAACTAATCTTTCATAAGCAGTGGCATGAATGGAATGATGATGGGAGGAGAGACAGAACTAACCTTTCATGAGCAGTGGCATCAATGGAATGATGGGAGGTGAGACAGAACTAACCTTTCATGAGCAGTGGTATGAATGGGATGATGGGAGGTGAGAGAGAACTAACCTTTCATGAGCAGTGGCATGAATGGGATGATTATGGGAGGCGAGACAGAACTAACCTTTTATGAGTAGCGGCATGATCGGAATGATGGGAGAAGAGACAGAACTAACCTTTCATGAGCAGTGGCATGAATGGAATGATGGGAGGCGAGACAGAACTAACCTTTCATTAGCAGCGGCATGAATGGGATGATGGGAGGCGAGAGTTTCGCGACGGTCAGTCTGTACACTCGGTGATTGCGTGACGGGTCCATCACGGTCTCAAACTCGGCAAACATCCTTTTGAATTTGTTAGGCAATTTCTGAAAGAAACAAAAAAAATCATAAAGTAATGTTACTCTGCTTCTACAAAACAAACTGAGATCAAATTGATTGTATTATAATAAAGTGGTTTTGAAAAGGAAAAGGAGGTTGTTTAACACCCTGTCACATTTTGAACCATAACTGAGATACCGGACTCTGTATGTAAGCCCACATAAGACTGTCAAATCAAATGTCAGAATTTAACGTGCTTATATCAAATTAATGTTCAATCACACTCACTGGGGACACACTCTGACTTGCACCAGAAAATGTGTCCCAAATGAAAAAAGAGGGTAGGAGTAAAAGGAGGTATCTGAAATTTGGAAAACAAATTATTAATGGATACGGTAAAACATTTTATAATTAATAGCCAAAAATAAATTTGTTTGCGTACATTTTAAGGCAATTTAGATAGCTCTCTTTCACCTGATCAATGGATCTTTATTTACCCATTCCCACTGTCAGGACAGCATATACTGCAACATTTGAATCAGATTATTATTCACTTATTTGCTTGAATTAAATATTTTCCACAGCTATTGAGGTCTTTAGTATTTCCAGTATTTAAAAACATTAAATAGCATCATTGTCCCACCTACCACAGTAACAAAGATGATGAAAAACTAATCGTACTTACTTCCCAGGTCTGCGAGAGGCGACTGACGGCAATGTTACTCAGACCCATCACAATGGCCAGGAAAGAATTCACGTTCTGAAACTCCTTACAGCTACAACCAGAAAACAAACATTACATTGAGGCCTTAGAAATACATAAAGAATTCACGTTCTGAAACTCCTTTCAACTACAATGTAACAACCAGAAAACAAACATTACATTGAGGTCTTAGAAATACATAAAGAATTCATGTTCTGAAACTCCTTACAACTACAACCAGAAAACAAACATTACACTGAGGTCTTAGAAATACATAAAGAATTCATGTTCTGAAACTCCTTCAACTACAATGTAACAACCAGAAAACAAACATTACATTGAGGTCTTTGAAATGCATAAAGAATTCATGTTCCGAAACTCCTTACAGCTACAACCAGAAAACAAACATTACATTGAGGTCTTAGAAATACATAAAGAATTCACGTTCTGAAACTCCTTACAGCTACAACGTAACAACCAGACAGGGTTCGTACAGAAAGTGTGAAATCAAATTCAAAAACATTCAAGAACATTTGCGGGTGGGGAAATAGAACTTTTTCAACAACATTTTAGGAGTGTATGTACAATAAAAAAAATTCAAACATCTGAGGTGCAAGCAACAGTTTCTTATGCAGGTCTGACTTGGTGTGGCTTGAACGAACCAATAGAAAACATTGTAGCATTAGCCTATATCAGGTGGCGCCATCTACTGAATCAAACTACCACTAATCCATCAATTCCCGGATCTCCGCTATTTTGTTTGACACAATTCACCGTTTTTTTCATACAAACATTAGCAATGATTGTTTGACAAAATGCCAATAAATATTATCCCATCATACAAATTGTTAGTTACGTGCATGAAAATTCATGAAAATCAGATTCAAGAACATTCAAGAACATCCAGTCAAATTCAAGAACATTCGAGGGTACTCGAACGAAAAAATCAAATTCAAGAACATTCGAGACTTTCGGCGCCCTGTGCGAACCCTGCAACCAGAAAACAAACATTACCTTGAGATTTCTGAAATACATATAGAATTCACGTTCTGAAACTCCTTACAGCTACAACCAGAAGATAAACATCACATTGAGGTTTTCGAAATACATAAAGAATTCACATTCTGAAACTACTACAACCAGAAAACAAACCGTATATTGAGGCCTTAGAAATACATAAAGAATTCACGTTTTGAAACTCTTTACAGCTACAACCAGAAAACAAACATTATATTGAGGTCTTTAAATGTAACAACTTTAAAAAAATCACTATTTCATACACATTCATTATATTTATTGTCAAATGCAAACTGGATGTGACACATTACATCATATCAATACATACCAGCACAAATATTTTCACCTGTTTCACAAATGTTCATTATATATATTAACCAAAAGCAAAATGGCTGAAAATTTTATTACAATACTGGTACCTAATTCACACAGCTCTGTTAAGCTGTCTTAATAACATCGCATCATCCTTGCAAGTGTTTTGCACTTGGCTGTGAGATCACAAAGTTGCGAGAGTTTACTGTCATAAATTAAAGTCCTAGTGCCCATATTTTTGAAAGTATCGTAGTGCTACGAAATCGTAAAACCATCATAAGCTGTGGTGTGTGCTGTAGTTTATTATGTTAATTAGTATTGTGTAACTTAATGTGTGGCGAGTTTGATGCATTTTCACAGCAGTTGGACACGCTTCCTGCTGTTAAAATAGAATTTCTCTGTGTATTGTGTTCATTATTATGATTATGTTATACGTACTGTGCGGCGAGTTTGATGAATTTTCTCAGTAACTGTACGCGTTTGCTGCTGTTGGAACAGAGCACCATCTCCGTGACGACCCAGTACTGCGTCTCATTGAAGTGTCGAAGAAACAGGTCGAGGTTTGCAGTGATCTTCTGGAACTTGTAGCGGCCGAACACCTGGTATATCAGCTCGTACTAAAACACAAGGGAAGACAGTTATAAACTTTGTTTTGATTAATGGCGCCATTATGCCATAATTAATCATTTAAGGATTGTCTGTTATTTCTTTTACGTTCATTGGGGTATGAACAAAAAAAATCATCCGCAAACTGTGTGAATCGGCGAAGTGCTAATAATAACACTAAAACGTCATACTTTATTTTGAATTATTTTTTATTCATAAACAATAATGCTAATTAAGACAACTTGCCCATATAAAATGACGTCATCACATATGACGTTCCCTGACAACGTAATTTTTACGTTCATAGAAAAATGAACAAACTCCTGTTGCTACGTCTGGACCAATCGGATGACGTTACGTTGTAATGAATGTAACAGAAATTTAATTATTAACAATTGGATGTTGAACATCTGACATTTATAATGACACCAGTGTGCAGGGGTGGGGGGGGGGGGGGTCAAACCCTCCCCAACTCCAAGAAAATTAGGTTTTTTTTAAAATGTATTTTTCAGGTGAGCATGACCAGACACCCCCTTAAAAACTTTGCTTGCTATAGCCTAGATTCCCTTGCACAATTTCCTGAACACACTCCTGGATACACAGTTATCAAGAAATCAGCTACATTTTTCCATTAGTAGTTATCTCATAACAGTGTATACCAAATCATACAGGAACTTGCATGACAATGCTATGATGGCTTGCTTGTAATGTACAAAGATCGTATAAAAACAAATTCAGTGCATTAAGTACTGGATCATTTTTGACACAAATATGGGTAATGAGGATTAGGAACAACTATCATCACACTTCTCATTACGTTTTGTAATCCATTCCATAACCTGACTCCAGAGAGCACATTTCAAATGATAATGTTCCTTTCCATTTGCTATCCTCATGCCAAGGATCCATAGTCCAAATACTCCTGGGTGCCGAGTTTATAGGATATTAAACAAGCTTCCATTTCGTATCATGTCCCAAATGACATAAATTTTAATTGTCACAAGCTTTAACTTGGATGATTTTGCTGTACGGTTATAGTGCGTCAATCGATGACGTCATCATGTGACGTTAAAGTGTTACGTCCCACTTGGCGTTCTAGTGGGATGTATCACTTTGATATGTACCAAGATATTTTTAACCATATGGGTAATAAAAACTGTTACCTCATGGACACATACGAAGAGCTCCCAGTCGTACTGCATCAGATAGTAGGCAAGTTCCTTTGTACTCATCATCTCGAGTAGCGTGGACGTCCCACTCGGAGGGCCATCCTGCTCAGGCAGCGGTGTCTGTCAGAAAACAAACTGTTAGTAGTACATAATGTCCACAAAAAACACCACATAAAACATTAAACAATTCATCAAATTTGTGTTTATGTAAAGGAATTTGAAACAAATGTTGATGCAGACAGATAGTAAATGTTATTCCTAGCGCTAAAAAAATAAATTAACCTTTGTTACCGATTTTAACTTTGCAGTCGCCGATTGATGATCATTTAATAACCATTATATGTATACAGTGTTTTGGAGAACTGAAATGTATTTGTTGTTTGTTATTAAATAATTAACAAATAAATAAATATATAAAAGATGTATTACTTTGGGGGTTTTAAATGAAAAAAATAATTAAAAAGTCTGAACATAAAAACAGATATACCGTATATCGCTGTGTATTAGCCGACTCCATGCATTAGCCGACCCCCTAGTTTCACCCTCCAAATCGGCTTTAAAATTATCGACCTTGTATATAAGCCGACCCCCCTATATAAAACTAACCAAGTCAGATGTCTGTGTGGTCTCTACAAAATGACAAAGTACATCTGCTTTCAAACGTCATTTGTCACAGCAAACTTATCCGGAAGCAGTAGCCGATTTCTATTTATAGAAACGGTGTCCGGTTAATTTATTTCTCGTAAAATATAAGTACCAAGATAGCGAAATATACCTAAACATTCTTGATTGCAGCCACACGTTAAAAACACAGTGACTGTTTGCATTGTTGATTGTGCTAATCGGTCTTTTCATTACTAGTCGGCTATACCCTACCATACCCAACCACCCGTGTCGATTAATCCCAAGCCGACAAACAAAACAAATGAAGCTGGAACAATTAACGTGTTCACCGGTTTAGTAAGCAGTTTTGTAATGACACGTGACCTGCGAAGTTTTCCGAAATTGTTTTGATCGGTCACCATTTATTGTTGTTTAAACAGATAAATATTACTAAATAACTTTTAAACACCAACATTTATTAAAGATGAACATATATATACAATTTTAATATCTTTTATTTGTAATAGCTTGTGTTAAAATGCAATATTAAACCTTTATGAAAGCGGAAATGCAGAGCACAATAATGACAATAGATCGAGTCGAGCCGTGACGTCACTATTCTAACTTTACATTTCCAATAAAATGTTGACTCCTTAGATAAGCCGACCCCAGCCTTTGACTTGATAAATTTTGTATCAAAAAGTCGGCTAATACACAGCGATATACGGTACCTATTGTAGAGATTGATTGCATAATAATAATAATACAGATTATAAATATGTAATACCAAGAAATTCTATTTAATTTAATTATTCATAAAGAACAACTAGTCAAAAACAAAAATTTGCACCTGTATCTATTAAGTCATTAACATCCATTCATTGATTCATACATTCATCATGTATCTATTAAATAAAGGGAATTAATTATTTTTGACCACCTTCCCACCCAAACTCACCAATATATATGAAGAGTTTCATCGCAAAATGCGATAAACGCCACTATACACACCCAATCCTAAAAACGTTTTATTCTAAACCACCATAAACACTTCACTAGTTTCTCTGCAATCTGTGATATATCCTCAGACAATTGTATCGCGTTTTGCTGAAAACTGAATTTGAACTTGTGTTTGTCTACGTGTGAACAGTGTCCGAGTGGTGTTCACACAATGGTTTTTAATATGGCGTTTATCGCATTTTGCGATGAAAACTCTTCATGTATTCACAACACTTAAACTGCTAAACATAATGAAGTCAATGTAATTAGTAGGAACATGCAACCATAACCCAATTAAAATTAGAACAAAGCATCTGACCATGGATGTTGCTTCATTTCAAGTTGAGGAGCTTGGGGTGTATATACAGTTTCTATAGGCTGTGACAAGTGTGAATTTGGCTATTAGTTGAGTTGATAGAGCACTAACAAGGCCTCACACAAACAAAGAACAACCTACCAGTGCATCAATGTGTTCGCGAGGGGTGATGAACAAACGTCCATTCAGACTGAGTCTTGTTACTACACCCAGGTCAGTCTCTTTAAATATGACACGCTCTGCAACAAAAAGTTTTAAAATAGTTACAAGACATATTATTTATGATTCTAACACCATAAAAAACAGGACTGATTACATTGTGTTACTTTAAAAACAAAAACAAAAACACTTATGTCAATGATAATAACCACACCATAATTTGCATAAAACAATATACAAAACCACATCATCGATTTGGCTTACACCAAATGATGTGGATCCATCATTGAGTTTTATGAATTTCAAGTCACAACATGAACACACTATTTAATACAACATGAACACACTATTTAACCATTTCAAGAGCTTCCATTAATATATACAGTACTATATGTATTAGTATAATTAGGACTTTATCTTTAGGCCAAACAAAATTTCTGGTCTCTGGTCGGTGCGCGCGATTTTTACCCTCATGCGTCAATGATTTTGGGTTTTTTTTAATTTCTGGAACTTTGGTCTGACCAGAGACCAACCTTTTTTGGGAGGCCTTATTTCAACACTGCATTATTCTCTTCAAGTATGTGATGAAGTCTGCCTTTTATTTACCAGACAATACTTGATGAAAAAGAAAAAACTGAAAGGATGTTAAGAAAGCTAAAAATTCTACACCATATTCAAACTAAAGTAATTTTTAAGTATTTGAGAATCAAATCCAGTCAACTTTATAAAAATTAATTTATACACAAAAACCTGCAATGAGACAAGATGAGAAATCACATCCCTGTTAAATATTATTGACAAACCTACTGGACTTACCTCCCATTGACTTGACCTCACAAAGAACGAGGTCATCACCCAGACTAAGTTTGTCTCCCGCATGTTCAATAACCTGTGCGACGGTCGTGTTCATCGGAAGACGTAGAGAGCTGTACGTATGGTCCGCACAGTAAACCTTGAATATAACTGACAAGCAAATAATATAACATTAGTATGTGTGATCCGCACAGTAAACCTTTAATATAACTGACAAACAAATAATATAGCATTATTATGTGTGGTC
This sequence comes from Gigantopelta aegis, assembly GCF_016097555.1. Taxonomy (NCBI): domain Eukaryota; kingdom Metazoa; phylum Mollusca; class Gastropoda; order Neomphalida; family Peltospiridae; genus Gigantopelta; species Gigantopelta aegis. The sequence continues at coordinate 8,323,364 of NC_054707.1, forward strand.
CACACAGTAAACCTTGAATATAACTGACAAACAAATAATATAACATCAGTACGTGTAAACCTTGAATATAACTGACAAACAAATAATATAACATTATTACGTATGGTCCGCATAGTAAACCTTGAATATAACTGACAAACAAATAACACAAAGTTATTACATGGAACAGTTTATTTTTTAAAATGTTATTAGTGACAGTCGTTAATCTATCAGAAAAGGAGTAGCAACTGTATAATTTAACATTTTAAAATGTTACTGTATTCATACCCACTGTGGTGAAAATCTCATTATGGACACTATTAAATGATTTTAACAATGAACTTTGAACCCAGACATCTTTAACAAAAACTAAAATTCACTTAGTAGGGAATCCGTTGAATTATGGTTTATTGTACAATCATTTAATTGTACCGATTGAAAGAAATAATGGCTGACAAAATTAGTGACAGCAAACAAAACCCTCATGTATTACAACTACACTAGTCTACTAATAAATAAAACATTTAGTTTACATTACGAAATGTACCCCTATTTCTTCCTGCCATCAGTATAGTTAGACATTCCCTTTTACAAGCCAGGGCAAGTGCTTATAAAACTTCTGGAGTCCAGACTCAATCTCTAATGACGTCACACATATACAATTTGTATGGCGTTGTCATGACATTACTGTCGCAGACTCTATTAGAGTCTCAAGTCTAGACTCTAAGAGTTTTATAAACACCAGGCCTGGTTTGACAAGGACTTACATGTACCTGGCTCACCATAATCATATCTTATTACCAAGAATGTTTTATTTAACGATGCACCCAACACATTTTATTTACAGTTATATGGTGTCAGACATATGGTTAGGGACCACACAGATACTGAAAGAGGAAACACGCTGTCGCCACTTCATGGGCTACTCTTTTCGATTAGCAGCAAGGGATCTTTTATATGCACCATCCCACAGACAGGATACCACATACCACGGCCTTTGCTACACCAGTTGTGGAGCACTGACTGGAACAAGAAATAGCCCAATGGGTTCCAAGTATCTTATTACAAAAACTTACTTTCATCTGATCCTCGGATTGGTTTCTTTTTCCACGAGTTTTCTAACAAGTTGGCTTTGGAAGCTTTTCGACTGAGTATCAACGAGGCACTGATTTTTCTCTTGGTTGTGTTTTCAGTTGGCAGAGAACTACAAACAAAGGCAAACACATAAAGACACTGAATATCATATTATAATTACAAACTTCCCAACATTATATGATTTATTCTATTCTGATTGGATGACATCACTAAACAATTGAATGTTAACCTTCGACAAACCTCAGAAAATGGCGTCATTATGTCAAATGGGACGTCATTACATGAAGCAGGTCCTGAAAAGGATGTTAGAAACTGATTTATGTGTATTCTTACCTAAATAAGTCATGTTGTTTGTAATTATAAAAATTGTTTGTGAATTTATCAATGTATATAACAGTCACAAATTTAGTATAAAATTGCTTTGCTATGCAATATTATACAATTCGAGATATTGGTAAATAAATAAAAAACATGACAAAATTCTTAAATAACTCTGCTTTGTTGTTTGTTCATAGATTACCATAGAAAATATACCGATGAAAAAACCCATAAGGGAACACATAAATAGCAACAGCAAATATTGACTACAACCAAAACGCTCATCCATAATATCAGAAAGTTATCTGTGTTTCTGACAGTCAATGCCACAGACAGTACTCGCACACAGAATAATGATGACACTGTTTGTGGGTCAATGACTGTATTTTATAAACCCACATTACATCTCTTTATTCTATACATGTATAAACTCTAGCAGTAAATTAAATTTGGTCTCCAATACAAAACACCATTTGCTTCCTTATTTCTTTCCATCAGTGTTTTTGCTTTATATAATGTCTATAGAGATGCAGTTTAAAAATCACAAGACCTCAGGCTCATCAATATATACAACACAGATTGAAAGAGAATAATAATAAAATCTACTCAATGTGACCTTGCATACATTTGTGTGTATTTTCTAGTTCCTATATTTTAATATAGTATTTGTCAATAGAAAAACTCAGTGATGGGACCTAGTATTTGCCATGAGTTTCAGTAAGTGTCAAATAAAACTGATTTCACAAGGGAATGATTTTAAAGAATGGGCACACACAACATATCTGTCCAAAGGTATTGACATCAAATGATAAGTTTGTGACTTAATAAAAAGGTGTTACATCCCAGTGAGAAATGAAAATGGGGATACAGTCAGATGCATATGCAGGAATTTTAGAAAGGGGGCTGGGGTTATCTAAATTGTGAGGAGCAAAGTTTATAGTGAGGTTGAGAAATGCTCCCTCGGAAAATGTACTGAAAAAAAGAAATAAGTGGTTTGATCCTCGAAACCCACCCCCTGCATATATGCCTGAGATATTTTCATTGATATGGGTGACAATAGATTTCATCATACAAACTCTGTGGTAAGTAGCTGCTAGAAACATGGTTAAACAAACCTGGTAGAAACATGGTTAAACAAACCTGGTAGAAACATGGTTAAACAAACCTGGTAGAAACATGGTTAAACAAACCTGGTAGAAACATGGTTAAACAAACCTGGTAGAAACATGGTTAAACAAACCTGCTAGAAACATGGTTAAACAAACCTGCTAGAAACATGGTTAAACAAACCTGCTAGAAACATGGTTAAACAAACCTGCTAGAAACATGGTTAAACAAACCTGCTAGAAACATGGTTAAACAAACCTGCTAGAAACATGGTTAAACAAACCTGGTAGAAACATGGTTAAACAAACCTGCTAGAAACATGGTTAAACAAACCTGCTAGATACATGGTTAAACAAACCTGCTTTTAGACTGTAGGATAGATTCAAGTGCTTCGAGGTCTTCCCTCAGTATAGGATAAACACCACTGTCTTCTTCCACAGACTGCACCAGATCCTGTTAAATCAAACAAATAGTTTTAAATAATCCTACTAGATCCAGGTTTTAAATATTGAATTGTAAATACATATAGTGACACCATGAAAGCAAATACAGAATTTTTTAAAACCCAGCTGTAAATATCTAACTTTACAAACAGGTCTGTCAGTGAACACATCTCCAGGTGAGGACACACTGAATAATAGATGTATTGTATAATGAAGACAGTAGCTACCTACTACCTGACAGTAGCTACCTACTACCTGACAGCAGCCACCTACTACCTGACAGCAGCCACCTACTACCTGACAGCAGCCACCTACTACCTGACACCATGAAAGCAAATACAGAATTTTTTACAGTACCTAAGCTGTAAATACTACCTGACAAACAGCTGTCAGTGAACACTACCAGGTGACGGCACACTGACCTAGATACCTGACAGTAGCTACCTACTACCTGACAGTAGCTACCTACTACCTGACAGCAGCCACCTACTACCTGACAGCAGCCACCTACTACCTGACAGTAGCTACCTACTACCTGACAGTAGCCACCTACTACCTGACAGTACCTAACAGTAGCTACCTACTACCTGACAGCAGCCACCTACTACCTGACGGCAGCCACCTACTACCTGACAGTAGCTAACTACCTGACAGTAGCTACCTACTACCTGACAGTAGCTACCTACTACCTGACAGTACCTAACAGTAGCTACCTACTAACTGACAGTAGCTACCTACTACCTGACAGTACCTAACAGTAGCTACCTACTACCTGACAGCAGCCACCTACTACCTGACGGCAGCCACCTACTATCTGACGGCAGCCACCTACTACCTGACAGTAGCTACCTACTACCTGACAGTAGCTACCTACTACCTGACAGTAGCTAACAGTAGCTACCTACTACCTGACAGCAGCTACCTACTACCTGACAGTAGCTACCTACTACCTGACAGTAGCTACCTACTACCTGACAGTAGCTACCTACTACATGACCGCAGCTACCTACTACCTGACAGTAGCTACCTACTACATGACAGTAGCTACCTACTACCTGACAGCAGCTACCTACTACCTGACAGCAGCTACCTACTACCTGACAGTAGCTACCTACTACATGACAGTAGCTACCTACTACCTGACAGCAGCTACCTACTACCTGACAGTAGCTACCTACTACCTGACAGTAGCTACCTACTACATGACAGTAGCTACCTACTACCTGACAGTAGCTACCTACTACCTGACAGTAGCTACCTACTACTACCTACAGACAGTAGCTACCTACTACCTGACAGTAGCTACCTACTACCTGACAGTAGCTAACTACTACTTGACAGCAGCTACCTACTACCTGACAGCAGCTACCTACTACATGACAGTAGCTAACTACTACTTGACAGCAGCTACCTACTACCTGACAGCAGCTACCTACTACATGACAGTAGCTACCTACTACATGACAGTAGCTACCTACTACCTGACAGTAGCTAACTACTACTTGACAGCAGCTACCTACTACCTAACAGCAGCTACCTACTACATGACAGTAGCTAACTACTACTTGACAGCAGCTACCTACTACCTGACAGTAGCTACCTACTACATGACAGTAGCTACCTACTACATGACAGTAGCTACCTACTACCTGACAGCAGCTAACTACTACTTGACAGCAGCTACCTACTACCTGACAGCAGCTACCTACTACATGACAGCAGCTACCTACTACCTGACAGTAGCTACCTACTACATGACAGCAGCTAACTACTACTTGACAGCAGCTACCTACTACCTGACAGTAGCCACCCCTACTACCTGACAGTAGCTACCTACTATATGACAGTAGCTACCTACTACCTTGACAGCAGCTACCTACTACAGCAGCTACCTACTACCTGCAGCTACCTACTACATGACAGTAGCTAACTACTACTTGACAGCAGCTACCTACTACCTGACAGCAGCTACCTACTACATGACAGTAGCTACCTACTACATGACAGTAGCTACCTACTACTTGACAGTAGCTACCTACTACCTAACAGCAGCTACCTACTACATGACAGTAGCTAACTACTACTTGACAGCAGCTACCTACTACCTGACAGTAGCTACCTACTACATGACAGTAGCTACCTACTATATGACAGTAGCTACCTACTACCTAACAGCAGCTACCTACTACATGACAGTAGCTAACTACTACTTGACAGCAGCTACCTACTACCTGACAGTAGCTACCTACTACATGACAGTAGCTACCTACTATATGACAGTAGCTACCTACTACCTGACAGTAGCTACCTACTACATGACAGTAGCTAACTACTACTTGACAGTAGCTACTTACTACCTACTATATGACAGTAGCTACCTACTACCTGACAGTAGCTAACTACTACTTGACAGTAGCTACCTACTACCTGACAGTAGCTACCTACTACCTGACAGTAGCTACCTACTACCTGACAGTAGCTACCTACTACCTGACAGTAGCTACCTACTACATGACAGTAGCTACCTACTACCTGACAGTAGCTACCTACTACCTGACAATAGCTAACTACTACTTGACAGCAGCTACCTACTACCTGACAGTAGCTACCTACTACCTGACTTATAGGATATTAAACGAGCTTCCAGTTCGTATCATGTTTATGTCCTGAGTGAAACAATTTTCAATTGTCACGAGCTTTAGCGAGTGACACTGAAAATTATTTTACGAGGGACATAAACATGATACAAAATGGTAGCGAGTTTAATATCCTATTTATTACCCATAATCGATCTTAATTTATATCACTCATTTCGTTTCGTTGACGTTCCTGTAAGGTTGTAGTGTACTAATTGATGATGTTATCGTGTGACGTCAAAAATGTTACGTTCCACTTGGCATTCTAGTGGGACGTATCACTTAGATATGTACCAAGTTATTTGTAACCATATGGGTAATAAAGTGTGTTATTACCTTTACAAACGAGATGACGACTGGATCATCAGTAAACACCTCCCCGATGATAGCATTCCAGGCTAAGACGAACTGGACGATAGATCTCTTGTGGGACAGCATGTAGTCCGCTATCTCCTGGTCCGTGCCCAGTGTTGCCTCCGAGTGGTAGGTTCAGTTATTAAGGAAAACACACACATCATTATTATTATTACACAGGCATCTGCTAGTCAGCAATTGCATTGTTAAATAAACCAAATCTTACGACATCGTTAACCAAGTGATAAGTTCAGTTATGAAGGAAACACAGCAACGCTGTTATCACAGAAACTGGTTAATATAATTATTGTAGTAGCACAGGTATAGTGCTTCTACTGTCAGTAGCTAGTGAACTTATTCCAATTAACTCAGTTAGTATTGTGCTTGACTCATAGATAGTGACCCTGGTCCAAATCCCCTTGGAGTTTGATTTTATTTGTTACACACCATCTATCACTGATATTTTGCAAATAACAGCACTGTTTATACTAGGAAACATTTGAATCTGTCGACACTGTACTGTAAAGTGTAATGAACTATAAAATATTGAATATTCTATTGATTTAATTCGACATTATGCATCTAAATCTTGAGCATAAGATCCTAAGTGACGATGACACTGACAAAACAAATCTACTGGACTAGATAAACTGAAGTCACTGAAAGGATATTGGTTGACTAGAGCCCGGCAGAGTCGTTCGCTGGGCATGAAGATCACATGGGTAAGCAGGAAGTCCTCTAGAAACCGATCTGTTCAAAACACAATGAAAACATATCAAAGTTAGTTTCTTTTTGTTTAACAACACCACTAGAGCAGACTGATTAATTAATCATTGGCTAGCTATTGAGAACATATGAAATGCAGGGTTGCTTACCCTGTGTACATTTTTACTGTAAGATAGTTGATATTTTCCTGTATTTTGCCCCAAAATTCTGTATTCCTGTAATTATTGAATAAAATTTTCTGTACAATCTGTAATGCATTTTCGTGTTTTGCATATCGTTGTTTGTATATAAAAGGTGTTTTTAGAAGCCAAAACTAGCTTTCAACTCCCAATAATTTCATGTGTGAAAAAATATACATTAGGAAGTAAAGTGATGTTTTAGCTACTACTAACATTAGGATGACCTGGTTGGGGACAGGTCTATCTGTAACAGGGATACTGTGAATAATAAATTTAAAACAATAAGTTAAAAACCACCAAAACACCAACATTAAGATAACCAGAAATACATTGAATATACAAACACTTGTATTCTAAAGGGGAGGTGCGGGACGTAGCCCAGTGGTACAGAGTTCATTCGATGTGTGGTCGGTTTGGGATCGATCCCCGTTGGTGGGCCCTTTGGGCTATTTCTTGTTCCAGCCAGTGCACCACGAATGGTATATCAAAGACCGTGGTATGTACTACCCTGTTTGGGGGATGGTGCATATAAAAGATCCCTTGCTGCTAATCGAAGAGTAGCCCATGAAGTGGCGACAGCAGGTTTCCTCTCTTGTCTGTGTGGTTCTTAACCATATGTCCAACGCCATATAACCATAAATAAAATGTGTTGAGTGCGTCGTTAAATAAAACGTTTTCTTTCCTTTCCTTTGTATTCTAAAATGTATTTAACATGTAATTTTAGTTTTTAAAAAGTCTCTGTTAGTCTGAAACACCTTACATTACACAAGACCCTACAGATTATTCACATTTTATTGAAGCAATGTGCCCTCAAAATGAACAACCTTTTTTGTACAACTCTGAAACTTTCCCAACACCCTAGGGTGTGAGAGGTCCCCCCCCCCCCCCCGGTGAATAATTGAAAAAAACAATAGCTCAATGCCATCAGATACAAAACTGGGGATCAGGGGAGGGGGGTTAGTAGAGACGTGTACCTGAAGACACCTCCTCTCGCTTCCCATCCATCCTTGTTTCCAGTAAATGTTCCAACATCTTCTCTGCTGTGCCAGCCATCACAGAATACCTAAATACAGGAATTATCAAGAACATTTACCTTTTAGTTAATATCTAATCAGCCATCACAGAATACCTTATCAATGCAATTATCAAAAATATAAGTACTTTTCAGCAATCACAGAGTCCAGGAAATTTACCAAGCACAATTACTTTGTATTTAATATCTAATCAGCCATCACAGAATATCTAACCAGATATTATTAAAAATTATTACTTTTTACATTTAATAATAAAAAAAAAACCCAAAACATACTCCAACAAACCTAATTAAATATATTCTAAAAAATTAATTAAAACCATTTTGGTTAATATGACTTAGTAAAAAGAACATTTCATAAAACCAAATTTAGCCAAGTTCATAAATATTATAGTCTACACATTTCTTATAATGCAATTCTATAAAGATAATAGGATACTCATTAAATAATACCAACTTGTAATTTGAATGAATTGTTCTGTTTCTAATTATCCTGTTAAGATATTAATGTTTCTACTTAATAAAACAGAGTATCATACTCTGTGAATGGCACCTACTTGTAATGCGAATGAATCGTGCCATCCTGGTTTTGTACGTTAGTTGGAATCTTCTCTAAGACAAGAACGTTCTGACCATGTTCTTTCAATCGCACTGTGTTTGCCTCTACATCCTGCAAACAATACACACTGATATAGCATACACATTGCCATCAAGATCTAACATAAATCTCTAACTATAACAGGAACACTAGCAGTACTAGCCACAATTAAAAATCCACTAGTCCTACTAACACAGAAACATACTTTTTACAGTAATCTTCTAACAATAAAAACATACATTTTTCAAACCACTACATAGTTACAAGGACACACTGTCACTAAAAGGTTTCTGTTTTTATTTCTTGTCAGTGTATTTTTAATCAGAGGTGCCAAAATATGACTGCTGTTCTGAATCGGCTATTGTCTTTTTCATGACATGAAATACAAAGCAGAAAATGATTTTTCTTATCCTTGATATTTCCCTCTCAAATACTTCCTATCATTACTGAACAGTCATTGAGAGATTAACTGATAAATCAGAAGAAAATCACCCAAGTTTTACAGTTATTTCACAATCACATTGAAAGCATCTCTACTGTGTCAGTCTGGAGTCAAACTAGGAATATACTGCTGGTCCACATCTATCCATGACGGGATGTAGCCCAGTGTAAAAGTGCTTGCATGATGCATGGTCTGTCTGGGATCTATCCCCATCAGTGGACCCACTGGGCTATTTCTCATTCCAGCCAGTGCAGCTCGACTGGTATATGAAAGGCTGTGCTATCCTGTCTGTGGGATGGTGCATATAAAAGATCCCTTGCTAGTTTCTCTAAGATTATATCTTCAAATCACCAAATGTTTGACATCCAAAAGCCGATGATTAATAAATCAATGTGCTTTAGTTGTGTAGTTAAATGAAAAACACTCTTTAACTTTATTTTATTATACGGACACTACATTGTCTTCCACAGAGCTATAATTTGAGCAATGCAATCTTGTCCAATAACACCTGTACTATATGCAGTAGATGTGGAAATAAACCATTTTTAAAATAATCCATCCCTACCCTGAGGATTCTGTTGAAGTCGTCTTTGTCCACTCGCAGAAAATGGCAGTTGTCTTCTTGCAGAATGATGGTGGCAGCTCTGAAAGTATTGAGTATGATCTCTTATCAATACAAATTTACAGAAAATCATAGAAACAAATGATGCATTTCTGATTCATATATAGTTAAAGCTGTGTTAAACAGCCACTAAAGAGAGTATCAAAACATGGCCTTTTTAAAATAGAGAGCTCCTTAATGCAGGTCAGTTTATATTATATTAGATGATTTGGGAGTAACAACAAGTGGCTGCTTAATATAGGTGGTCATTAAACCAGGTTTGACTGTACTTCTTTTTTTTCACAGGACCTGTAAAGAATCAGTTGGCCAAAATATCTGGAATGTTTCATTCAACAAAGCCAATAAACTCAACAAAACCAATAACATGCTCACACAGAACACACTAACTGAAGCCATAACACAAATATGTATCCTTACCTTGGTGCATCATTGACAAGAGCGAGTTTTCCGAAGTCATCTCCTTCGTTTAGAGTACAAACAATTCCCTGTAACAAGAAACAAGCAAAATGTCACTGACAAGACAGGAATGAAAAAAGAAAGAAAAAAGGACAGAAATGTTAGTGTAACAAAACCTAAGAACGTTTTAAATTATGACTATTTGGTATTTAACATATGGTTATTGCAACATTTGGTTGATAAGAGAACATACCCACTGTTGCTACATAGAGTATTCTTACCAAAAAGGCTGCAAAGATCTTTCATAATATAAGTATTTTTCAACAAACAGCCTTTGATGTACCAGCCATTATGCTTCTAGTTCAGTCCACCAAGAGCACACTACCCAAAAAGGAATGATACTCCCCCCACCCCCGGAATAACAGAAACAGATTATAAATAGAGTATTTCAATACTGATTATTGACATGAAATTATCACGTTACTAAAAATATTCATGATTTTGCTTGAAATGTTTAAGTTACAGATCTCATTACTAACAACTGCTGTATTATAAATTATGAACAAACATTTGGCGACTAATTCTGAATAGAGTATTTATTACTTATCTGTGACAGTCTACTTACTTTGCCATAAATAACAACATTGACTGAACCCTTCAGGATAATATACCAGGATTTGCCTTCATCTCCTTGGTTGAATACTGAAACGGGGAATACAATAAAAATTAGAGTAGAAAACTATACAACAACAGATCATAATAAAAACTCACTGGGCTCAACTTACTGGTCTCTTAAAAAACCCAATTTAAACAGAAATTAATGGATGAATATTAAGAACAAAGTAATATACCACTGACAGTGATAGAACTATGAATACCACCATCATAGAAGGATCACTGTTTATACCACTAACAGATGTCTGCCTTTTATTAGCGATAGAGGGAGATAACTAATGATAAAGAAAGTTAACTGCTGATACTAATGAAAGAGGGATTAAATTGTTGATACCACTAACAGAGAAAGATGTCTGCATTTTATTAGCGATAGAGGGAGATAACTAATGATAAAGAAAGTTAACTGCCGATACTAATGAAAGAGGGATTAAATTGTTGATACCACTAACAGAGAAAGATGTCTGCATTTTATTAGCGATAGAGGGAGATAACTAATGATAAAGAAAGTTAACTGCTGATACTAATGAAAGAGGGATTAAATTGTTGATTCCACTAACAGAGAAAGATGTCTGCATTTTATTAGCGATAGAGGGAGATAACTAATGATAAAGAAAGTTAACTGCCGATACTAATGAAAGAGGGATTAAACTGTTTATACCACTAACAGATGTCTGCCTTTTATTAGCGATAGAGGGAGATAACTAATGATAAAGAAAGTTAACTGCTGATACTAATGAAAGAGGGATTAAATTGTTGATACCACTAACAGAGAAAGATGTCTGCATTTTATTAGCGATAGAGGGAGATAACTAATGATAAAGAAAGTTAACTGCTGATACTAATGAAAGAGGGATTAAATTGTTGATACCACTAACAGAGAAAGATGTCTGCATTTTATTAGCGATAGAGGGAGATAACTAATGATAAAGAAAGTTAACTGCCGATACTAATGAAAGAGGGATTAAACTGTTGATACCACTAACAGAAAAAGATGTCTGCATTTTATTACATTAGGAGATAACCGCTGCTACTTTTGACATAAGCAAGTACCTCATAACAAGAAAGAAAGATAATGACATTGATAGAGGGAGATAACTGTTGATACCACCGACAGAAATAGAGGTCTCACTATACAGATGTCATCTGCCATTGAAACCCATGTTTAACTGCCCAACTTCAAGCGAAGATTGTCCATAGAACGGGTTCTCGTTGGCACTAACAACATACACCATTGCGAACATACATTATATAAGCATTTATTTTCACTCCAAAATTGAGAACATTTCCATCTCAGTTTTTTGCTATATGACCGCATCTGGCAGTAGTACCGGTCCGAACAGTTGGTTCATTAACCGATTCACTCCGGCTGTCACTTGTGCTATATACCCATGTCCCAAATGGTCGATGCACAATATTACAAAATAACATGGGCAAAATACAGCCAGAAGGCTTACCATTACACATACATATTGTTTTAATTCTTCACCATTTCCTGGAAGTAAATATGTGAACCATAATATGTGTCACAATTAGGAACTATAGTGGACCGTCATCAATGAACTCTCACCCGGAAGTGATGTGTAGTTAGACCATAGTTACTAATACTACTAATAGAGGGAGATAACTCCTGATACTACTGTAAGGGGAGATCACTACTGAGAAACTAATTGATCCTACTGAACAAGGGAGACAACTGTTGATGCTACTGAACTTACAGACTGTGCCACACTTTGGATGTGATTCGAATACCAGCACGCTAGCAAGTTCTCTCTTCACCATGGTGGAAAGATGCGACAAGGCTTTGATGTGCAACAGTTCTTCATATATGATCTCCAAGTCTTCTGGAGTTCGCTCATGAGGTCTGCACAAAACGTATAAAAAAAAATCATTCTTAACATAAAATTACAGCTTACATGAACATTACAAATTTTTTTCAGTTTATTAAGCAAATAAACAACATAAATATGCTTCTGGTCAATAAACTATATCTATGTTTATTTTTTTTTAATATCTGTCTTTTAAAATATCCGTGTCATTTTTAAGAATTAAACTGTTTGGTATTTACCTGTGTATAGTCAGTGTTAACCACATTTTTTAAATGCATCTTTATGCCATACATCCTTGTTTTTTTAAATGTCAATTTTAATGAAAAATTTAAGTTCAAATTTAGGTTTGTTTTTTGGTGTGGGTTTTTTCACAAATGATGACACAAGAATCTACTTTTCTGGCACAGATGTTGTAAATGTCTGTTGTTTTTATGATACAAATGAATGAATGAATGAATGAATGAATGAATGAATGAATGAATGAAAGAATGAATGAAAATTTAAAAATGAATGAATGTTAAACGACACCCAATAACAAAAATACATCGGCTACTGGGTGTCAAACAATGGTAAACAATGCATGAATTGATGATCAACAACAATATATGTGCAAAGTATAAATATCACAAGTATGTTAAAATGTTGTGTATATGAATATCACAGATAAATATATTAAAATTTTAAATAAAAGTCAATGTGTCTTAGAAATTTCAAAGTATGTTATGTGTAAAATTGAACTAATTTGTTGTAGAAATTTCAAAGTATGTTATGTATGAAATTGAACTAATTTATCGTAGAAATTTCAAAGTATGTTGTGTGTGAAATTGAACTAATTTGTCATAGAAATTTCAAAGTATGTTATGTGTGAAACTGAACTAATTTGCCGTAGAAATTTCAAATTAAGTTGTGTGTGAAATTGAACTAATTTGTCGTAGAAATTTCAAATTAAGTTGTGTGCGAAATTGAACTGATTTTTCTGCCACTAACGGTTTGCGTAGGATCATCCTCATCATGGCATCGGGTCCAATTTTGGCGAGTGTTGTTATTGCTTCCTGCAGCATCTCGTCACAGTCCTTCCGGTCAGCCGCTGTCGGGGCCACACCCACCCCCTCGTCGTCCGCGGAGAACCGGTAAAACAGGTACTTGTCCTTGAACTGGTGCTGGTGGCAAACTGGAAACAACAGTAACAAAAGTCTTTGGTTGATTCAATTTATTTTCATTACATCGAATTAAGAATCACTGTCTAAACCTATCTTTGAAAAGCATATTTAATTTACTAACAGAAAATGGTGAAATATCCATGCTCAGTGTTGTCATGCTAACTTGTTACCAACATTAATGTTTACCTTTTTCACTTTAGTAATAAAATGTATATAACGTGTACCACATTGTTTTTGACTAAATAAATATTCCAGTGGTTTGTAAGAATCTATCATTTTAATACCTTCTCCAGAAAACCCGTTATCGAAGTGAATCATGTATCTTTAACTAAATAATCAGACAAGTTATTATTACAAGACTTGAATGAGATGCACCGTTTATTGTTTAACAGTCTTGTTTATCAATTACAAAGTCTTATTTTTCACATATATTACTTTCAGGCATGCATTAAGTGGTATTCAGTATGTTAAAATGAAACATTAACTGTAATGATACATTGTACTGTGCACGAAAATAACAGTTTGCAGAGGGTCCGGTTTTAACAGTGTTTCACTGAATAACTGTAAAGTAAGTCAGGTTACCGTGGACAACCACACCCTCCTCTAACAGCCCCTGCCACATCCCAACTGCCTGGTTGCGCATGTGGACGAGCGATGACTGCTGCATTAACCAGTCGACCATCTCGGAGCCGACCATGCACCGCCGGTACGTGCGCAGGTGGTACTTCCTGTCACGGATCATGTGCGGGGCGCGACTCAGCAGAACGGTCCTCAGAATGTGACCAACCTGCAACAGCTTGTCAGATGGAACCTGCAGAGAAAGAGAAAAGAAAAAAATATATATTATTGAAACAATATTTACTTACCAACTACAAATGGAAAGCATCCAGAAATACTATTAATAAGAGTCAGAAGTGGAGGTGGGAAATGGTGTACTGGTCTCTACACCACCTCTGAAGATTATGCATTTCTCCTCCTCCCCACAAGTCCTTATGGATGTCTGTCGTTATGGCAGACAAGAAGTAGGCAAGCAAGAAGCAGTTAAAAAAGTGTCCGATTATCATAGGAGGGTGCGCACCACATGCTGCACTTTTAAACTAAAATGTTTTCACCAGTCATTTTAACCCACATTCATGCCTATTTTCTCATCAGTGGCAAATTTTATTGTTGTGCACTAGCGTATATATTTTGTTTTGTTTAATGACACCACTAGAGCACATTCATTCATTAATCATCGGCTATTGGATGTCAAACATTTTGTAATCCTGACATGTAGTCATCAGAAGAAATCTCGTACATTATTCCTAATGCAGAAAGGGATCTTTTATATGCACTTTTCCATAGATAGGAAAGTACATACCACGGCCTTTGACCAGTTGTGCTGCACTGGTTGGAATGACAAGAAACACAGTCAGTTGAATGGATCCACCGAGGCTGTTCGATCCAGCGACGCAAGCACCTCAAGTGAGCACTCAACCGACTGAGCTAAATCCCACCCCACCAGTGTGTAATACATGCACCTACACAAACTTTTAATATCCACATGAAAGCAAATACTTTTTGGAAGTTGTAGACTACTGTAAATTGTTATTGATAGTTCTCGGCCAGTCGTGTTCAAAGATTTCCCCTTAGATTTGTTTTGGTCACTGATTATGTGCAATTCACAACCTTAATTTTTATTCACTTTAGTTCATTTGATTTATTTATTTTATTTTATTTTTTGTTGTTATTTAAAAACAAATACACATTTATTATTCAAAATTTCAGTTTTAACCACAATAAATATGTTACGGTCAACAACAGACACTTTTTTTTACCATAGTTTATGCTTAAGCAATAAATATAACACATGTATCTAATCGTAATTTTTTATTTTGGATAGTTAGTCTTTAAATTTAAAATTCATATTTTTCTACCTTTACAAAAATTAAAGACATTCCAACACGTAATTGATACTTTTTACACAATACAGGAACTGATAATTATTTTAACAAGTGTAGAGCTAACCTATAAGAACCCTATCCAATTACTCACATTAAAGAGCTCAGGGTTGTTGTTTTTTCATTTGAATGACATCAGTTTTCAAATAACTAACATCATGGTGATCTGCTTATAATAACATAAATTGGGTGCATGACATTTCCATTCTCATAACACTGAAAAACTTGCAATGCCAAAGTCCTATTGGAAATACATTTTGTATTTTGTTTGAAGATTACCAAATTGAATGCATCTGTGATTGAAGAAAATACTATAGTGGATATAAAAAAAAAACCTGTTCCATTATGGAATATGGATAATATATGTCATATGTGAAATTATTGTAAGATAAATGTTATATTTATTGTGCACAAAAGAAAAAACAATAGTGCGGAAATTATCTATCATTCACTTTAATTTACATTTATGTGTTTTATGTTTAAATTTGCATTTAAAATATACTGTCATCTCCTTGAACAAATGTTTCTTTAATGACACACCTGCACTCTGTTTAACCACCTATTATTAGATGTCTAACATATGGTAAACATGAGAAAAAGACTAAAGAATAAAAGAAGAAACCTTCTACTGCCACCTGGCTACTTTAATTTATTAACTGGCAGCAAGTGTTTCTCATTTCTTTAGACGCACTACATATGCTGAACTTGGTAAACTCGGTGACAATTAGATCCATCCAGCAGAAAGCCCTCCCTAATTGGCACACAATGCAGATCAGTTCCAGCAGACTGTCACCTCTACGCAAACTAATCTTTTTACACAATTGATTTTTCGAAACTCTAGGAAATTACTGTGGCCATTTAATATACCGGTAGGTATTTGATGGATGTGTCGTTAAATAAAACATTTCCTTCCTTGATGGATGTGGGGTCCAGTTTAGCTGACTGCCATGGTGGGCAGATGTTGGTTTAAATTTTAACAGTACAGAAAGAAGACTGTAAATCTGAATCAGGAACTAAGTAGTGGCTGCCAATTACAGGAGAAATAAATTTAGTAGTTTAGATACTGAATTTTAAAAAACCTAATCAGAGTACAGGCAATCTAGGCCATTTCATGTTCATGCTTATTAAAGTTCAAGGATGCTGTACTGAGGGATGGCATTTAGCTCAGTTGGTAGAGGACTTGCCTGAGGTACGTGGGTTAAAGGATCAAACCACCATGGTGGCCCCATTCTCTTCTTTTTCTCCCATCCCAACCAGTGTCCAATATCTAGTATATCAAAGGCTGTGTGTAAGTGCATGCTATAAAAGATCCCTTGCTGCTAATGGAAATATGTAGTGGGGTTTTCTCTAAGACTACGTGCCGAACATTAACAAATGTTTGACATCCAATGGTCGATGATTAATAAATCAATGTGCTCAGGTGGTATTATTAAACAATACAAACCATAGCTGTATATTGAGAGTACATGTAAGAGAGCTCTATCAGAAATACCTATATTCAGGAGAGGTGTTAATCTGGGTTAGTGATTCATGAGAGAGAGAGGTCAATGTAATAGTACGACACCTCCCCACCTTTAATCACTTTCCATTGGCACCAATACTGATATTGGAACCCAAAACCTAACTGATTGATTAATCGATATGCCACCAAAGCCATCATCTAAGCCAACCATTTTCATACACATTTTAACACGTCTTGGATTTTAATTATATATATATATCTCCAGGATAGCACAGCAATAAAAAAAAAAACATGTTACATGTACTTATTCATTTTCATTCATTTTAACTTATTTTCATGCTTATATCCAATTAAGGTTCAAGCACGATGTCCTGGGCATACACCTCAGCTATCTGGACTGTCTGTCCAGAACAGAGGATTAGTGGTTAGTGAGAGAGAAGAGGGTATAGTGGTCTTACACCTACCCATCGAGTTGTTAAAACTCACTCTGGGTGGGAGCCGGTACCGGGCTGTGAACACAGTACCTATCACCCAGTGATATCTGAAACTTACACAGCAAATCATGACGCCATACTGAACAAAATGTTTCCCGACAGGTATAAACACAAAAGTTTGACCCTCAATCCACCAAATCCAAAAAGTAATCTCAAAGTTAATTAACCAATTTCATATCTTTACGACATTCGTTAACCTTCTTTCAAGAGAGAAGCGGCCAAGTTTGGCAGATCGATAGATCAAGCTACCGTTGTTTGTTCATCTAACGTGCAAATGTGATTGAACTCAGTAATAATGTATATCTAACATAGTTATACAACCCCCAAGCCTACATAATGTATACATAACCGGATTATACAACCGCAAGCCTGCGTCGTGAACAAAATATACCTTTATGTTTGTGACAGCACTATCAGGAAGTAACCACCTAGAAAATTGCTCCTACCAGTTCATGATTGATTTGAGAAACAATTTACACTTCCAGCACATGAGAAATATTCACCTCCAACCATTTTCTACAACATAACCAAAATAAAAACACACAAAAGAAGTAAAGTTAATTAGAAGAAGATGAAAATCACATGTTATATATGATCTTGGGACAATTTGAATTACTAGGATCACATGTACATGTATGTATTTACTGTCATGTTCACATGGCCCAAGTACAAATTTTACAAATTTTATGTTTCATAGTAAGTATTTTGTGGGTAGATAACGAACGAAGTTGAAAGATAGGAGGAGTTGCCAGATCAGGAAGAAATGAGATAGAATTCAAAGGAGAGAAAGGAAAAGGGGCAGTGGGATAAAATAAAATAAATAAAAATAAAAAGTATTTCGTATTAAGTATTTTGTGGGGTTTTTTGGTGGGGTTTTTGTTATGCATTAAAACAAACCGAAACACCAGCATATTTCACACAGATTTCATAACCTAAGTTGTTGTAAGAGTAACTACAGTTAACATTTTGTACCACAATTGATTAAGGATTTAAAAATCAATCAACACATCACTAAAA
Source organism: Gigantopelta aegis (assembly GCF_016097555.1). Taxonomy (NCBI): domain Eukaryota; kingdom Metazoa; phylum Mollusca; class Gastropoda; order Neomphalida; family Peltospiridae; genus Gigantopelta; species Gigantopelta aegis. The sequence continues at coordinate 8,341,866 of NC_054707.1, forward strand.
CAAAAAATATATTTTCGACACTCGCTGATAATCTTAAACATGACTAATTCCAATTAGCAACATATATGAGGTGTACACCAAGTTACTGGCATCAAGCCAGCATGAAGATTCAATGAACGGAAGACATAAGCAATTTGATGCAACTCTTCACATATGAATTATTAATGTCCTGTAAGTGAAGCCACAGAAGCTAACGCATCACTTGAGCTCAGTAATAGGCATTGATTTCTTATTTTACTCAAAGTATCCAGTGTGACTGCTTTTTTATTCTTCTGAATATGACATCAAAAATACATTGAATGTCAGTCACTATATTACATTTTGAAGCGATGTAGTGTGGTCACTGTCATAAATAAGTCAAAGTTTGTTAATACTGTGCTTCATATTATTTGGTTTGTTTTACACCACCACTAGAACACATTGATTTATTAAGCATCGGCTAATGGTAATTGTGACATATAGTCTTAGAGAGAAAACCCTCAACATTTTTCCATTAGTAGCAAGGGATCTTTTATATGTACCACCCTACAAACAGGATAGCACATACTACGGTCTTTGATATACAAGTGTGGTGCACTGGCTGGAAAGAATTACTATTCTGACAATGGGAAACATTTTGTTAAGTATCCTGGGCCCTGGGCCCTGTTCCACAAAGCAATCTTAGTACTAAGTTCGTTTCGTGGAATGGGCAGTGGAAACTATAAATGTATGTATATGTAGTAGTTTCAAATATTGTGCTCCTACTGGCAGTAGCTAGTGGGAATTTCCCTATTAGTTCAGTTGGTTCAAATCCCTTCAGTAGAGATTGCTTAATCTGTTATATTTGGAGACGACGTAAGGACAATTATTATAACCCAGTCAGGACCCATAACTGCCCATGACCCACAGCTCCGGGACGTATCAGGGAGTATGTACATAGTAGTGCTGGTATAAAGTGCTCCTACTGGCAGTAGCTAGTGGGAATTTCCCCATTAGCTCTAGCAATTTATCCAGGATTTTTCAGCAGGGTCCCATGCCTGATGAGATTGGGAATATTAGTGCCACTTAATCATAACTGTAAGTATGTTTAGGCCACTGAATAATGCAATGCACCTTTGTCAAATGAACTGATCAGAATAGACATAAAATATAGAAATATTTACATATAAAGTTGGGAATTTTCAGTGGCACTTGCTATGTTCAGTACTACAGAAAGCCTGGATAAATCTCTGAGCTGTTGGTTGAGTGGTTCGAATCCTGTTAGTGGAGGTTGATTTATCAGGGCAGCTACAGTGGGTGGGTGGCAGGAGAGTTGGAGGGGGCATGTCTCATTTATAGAATAAAATTTAGATTTAAAATCCCACCAAAGAAGTAGTTTCTGGTCTTTGATGCCTATATCAAACCTTACTTGGCCCACAGAAGGGGATTGACTTTAGACCAACCGCGCATCAGATGAGTACTTTACCACTGTCCCGCTCTTCACATGTAAATGGGACTATGGAAGGTTAATAAAACTATTCAAAAAAATGTTTTTGTTCAAAAATATAATTGTAACAACAAGAATAACAACAACAAATTCATGCAATTATAAAAAGAAAAAAAGAAGAAAAACATGCTTTGAATTACTTTTCAGTTCAATTTTGCATGAACCAAAAAATGCTTGCAATCTATTAATTACAGTTAGCCACTGTTTACATTCTAAATGTGATAATCTAGCATTAAAGGGACATACCCTAGTTTTAAACACTAAGGCATATTTTTTTACTATTAGAGCCATTTTTGACAACTGAAATCATACTTTACTTAGATTTTATTGTTTAGATTATCAATTTCCGTACATTCGAAGTGTCTTTGGTTTTAATATCACAAAATGCATTTCTCATATTTTAAAAACGCACGTGCATCTGACAAGTAACGGGTATGGAGTCCAGTTTTAGTCCATTTTTAGAGGGTATTCCACCATTTCAAATTCACAGACTCACGTTTCACTCAGTTGTAACTTTATCCAAATGTGTTACAGGTTTGTAGATTACCTGAACTTAGTGTTAATTTTCACGGGTTGAAACTAGGGTATGTCCCTTTAATTATGCAAAGAATGTCAGGAGTTTGTAGTTATTTCATCACAAATAGGCCTATATAGTCAGTCCCATCCTTTCAAAACTGTTTTTTGGAAATAATTTCAGTTTGGTTTGATGTAAGAAGAAAACTAAAAGTATTTTGGAAATAACAAATTTAGAAAACAATCAGCTTAGAAATAAATAACTTGTAGTAAATTCCTTAGTATGAAAAAAGGCGTTCTCTGTTGGAAGGACTATACAGTGGCAGATCTAAAGTCTGAACGAAATTGTTAACTACGATAAATTATTCTCTTACCTTTAATTATTGTCCAGACACAAATTGTAAAAAAGAACATTACAGTGACACAGATTCCACATTCAAGACTGTTACGATATTACCAATATAAATTTCACTGAGATTGCATAGGGTAAAATACATGCAGTTTTCTGCCGTCTGGCATTTTGCTTGTTTATGAAATAATCTTCAAGAGGGTGGATCGACATGGCGTAATTTAACATGTCATGCGCTAAGGTATAACACACTCATCATGACGTCAGATTAATTACGTCACATACTTAGGCTTCCACCCCTCTTGAAGAATATTCCAAAAAAGCAAAATGGCAGACTGAAAAATTGCATGTATTTTGTCCAAGGAGATCTTTAAAAAAGTCGATAGGATATAGGTGATGTGGTTTCAGTCTAATATGTGGAATCCATGTCAATGTACCGTAATGTTTTTTCACGATTTATGTTTGGACAAAAAGTGAAGAAAATCTAACAGTAATTAAAAGGTAGAAGAGTAAAATTTATGGTAGTTGTTAACAATTTGGTTCAGACTTTAAGGGGTCCCCAGTCTCCTTTTAAAAAAAAAAAAAAAAATTGACATTGGAGTTTCTTCCTCACTACCCCCTCCAACCTAAATGGATTTTCTGGATCCCCCGAGTGCTAAAGTGCTAAAACAAATGTCAAACAAGTCAAATACAGCATTTGCATCAGTGATATTACACCTTTCATGGATTTTCACTATTAAATTAAGTCAAGAAGCCTATTCAAATAATGGCAGACTTAACTTTTATGATCATGTCTTGTGATTTGTCATTTGTCATAAGCATTTTTAACTATACAAGATTATTTGAGTTAACTATAGAAAACTGAAGTTGACAATACCTTGTTAAAGCAAACTTGCCAAACTGCTAACACTATTTTCATACCAGTATAAACACAGAGAATAAAGGAAACAATCAAAAGCCAAGTGGCCATCTTTTGTTTACATGGACCACCATTTTTCTGGGGTTTTCAACAAATTAGCATAATTTTAGGGCTAATTATTAAAACTAAATTTTAATAATTTTAGTTATATTGAAAGCACATTTAGCCAAATGTTTTAATTAATAAAGACAATTTTTAAAATTATTTTAAGAACATTATCATTATTACACCCCCCCCCCCCACCCCACACACACACACTATTGATGACTACAGGCCTATGCTATGGTCCTACTAAAAAGTACTGGGTAGAGGGGGGGGGGGGGCAAGGGGGGGGTATGTGCCCTCCACTTTTCTTGATCCAGTAGCAGCAGCAATGGTTTATATATATTTATATTTATATATTGATATGTGTGCCCCCTCCCAACTTGTACCTTTTAAACATGTTTTTATTAAAGAATTATATTATATTATATACAAAATGCTTATTTCTGTGCTTACATAAGGTGTATACATATAATTATACATATAAACAGTCTGGTAAACCAGCAATAGTAGGCCCTAAAGCTAATGATAAGAATAATGAATGATTATATACATGCATTACTGTAAAGAAAAGAAAACAATTTATGGTTATAAGTGCTACAGTGACTTGCCACATACCATGCTTTTCAAAAAATAAAAAATATTCCCACCTTTTCCATGCAATATACACATAAAAAAACCCCACAAAAACACCTCACCTTTTCTTTGCAGTCAGTGCTTTTAAAAAACAAACAGCACAAAAACCCACATTACCCCTGCAAAAAACAACAATACAAGCCTCATCACTGCATCAGTATTGGACTTTAGTCTGCCCAGAAACCAACTATATATATTTTTTGGCCTTAGAGACATGATGCAAGTTACAGAAGAATTCAGTGAACAGACCGACATACAGACAGACAGACATACAGACAGACAGACAGACAGTCAGTCAGGCAGGCAGACCGACAGACAGGCAGACCGACCGATCGACCAACTGACACACAGACAGACAGACATACAGACAGACAGACAGACAGACAGGCAGGCAGACAGACAGGCAGATCGACAGACAGACAGACAGACTGACTTACAGCAGTGATGGGAGCTGCTGGGTTTGGAACATCATCTAGTTCACTTGACGTAGAGCTTGTTTTGCTGCGGTCTCTCCGTATGTCACCAAGCCTCTTGTTTTCTACAGAAAATAAATTAAAAATAAATGTCATGCTTAAACTGTTGTTCACAAAACCATGTCTTTAATAGCCACATTTTGAACTGCGAGTCCTCATAGCATATTTCCTAAGTTAACTAGAAAGTTCTGTCCAAACTATAGAGTTTATCAGCCTCCAAACATTTACATGAGTGCTTAAATGCTGAATTAAACAGCTGGAGTTGGTAATTATTAGAAAATGTGTTTTTCCTTTTCATTGACTTTCCAGCCTCAATAATAAATACAGTGAAACCTGTCTAAACCGGACCTTGAACAAACTAGAATCCTATCAAAACCAGCCAAGTTTCATGGTCCCAAAATTTTTAAACTCTAAAAGGCAACACTCTAAAAACTGGAAACTGTCTAACTCCAATAAATGTTAGGTCCCTGGTATACGGTAATCCGTTTAAGACAGGTTTCACTGTACAATGTCAGTGTTTCTGCCAGAAAGAATATTTTGGGTATGGTGCTATGGAACTGAATGCAACCACAGTTAACAGGGGGAATGGGGGAGGGGCCTCTCCCAGAAAAAAAATGGGTTAAGTTTAGGGTTAGGGTTAAGAAAATCATACAGTAATGATAAGAGTAATTAATTTTATCAAAAGGTTAACTTTTAATAAAATCTGACACCATACCCATTTTACCCTCTGGCAGAAACCCTGAATGTATATATTTATTTTTGTGTTTTTCCTTTCATAAACTCTGCTTGCCTCAATAATATATACAATGTATATATATTCATCATCTTGTACATGGTCTCACACTTTTTGCTTGTTTACTAATCTGGCAGCTGTTAGAACCATTCAAGCTGTATTTATCTAAACGGATGAGCACTTGCCTGAAGTACTGTGGTTCCTAGGTTCAATTCTCATGGAATCATTGGGCTTTTTCCCATTCCCACTATTGCTCTACAACTGGTATACACTGTTCCGTTTTGAGATACAGCGCATATAACAGAACTTTGCTGCTAATCGTCCGCAACTTTCCTCCTGTCTTGGATGCAAGAACTTGTACCCAAGACAGGCGTGCACTACATCAGCTTGCTTTGAGCATGTATGTAAATTATTTCCAATCCAATCCAATCCTGAAGAATAATCCTTTTTTCCTTTTTGCTAGCACCAATAAAGCCTCACAGAAAATCATTACTTATCATGCTTGGTTACCTGAAAAATGTAACGCATGCAGAGTGGGGGGTGGTTAAAGATAAAAGTAGATGCATGATGCTTATCTTGGGGGTTTTTTCTCAATCAATGTTCATGAATCATAGGCATAAGTGTACAAGACATGTAGGGGGAGGGGGGGGGGGGGACTGCCCACTCAGTGCTGGAGCAAATCCTCAACTTCAGGCAAAAACAAAAGAGATATTCAGGCAAACTGTGTTAATCTTTAAGGTACCTTTTTACCATGTATTTCCATCATTCTACCTGCAACATTAGTTGTAATCCATGTAAAAATGCATAGTGATTTGTTTGTAACCCTATATAGCTGTTTCGTAGTAATGCTAATATGAATAAATATTGTTATCCAGATTTGGGCATTTTAATAGAATTCTGGCAATAACTAGTCTCTCCCTCCTCCCCCCCCCCCCCCCCCCCCCCCCCCCCCCCCCCTCTTACAAAAATGAGAGCCCGTACACCTAAGATCCTAGCATGGGTGGGGAAAAGCCTTTTTTTCCAGTCTGGGACCGATTAACGATCTCCGAGACCAAAATTATTTTTTAAAACTTTTTAAAACCGTGTGTTTGCCGGTCCCACTTCCGTCATTCTTGTCGGTCCGAGGCATGTGTCCATTACTTGTATTGGAACAAATTCTGTTTATTGGCGGTGTTTCTGCACATGTTTATTTGTCTACATCAATCAGCTGTGATCATCACAGAGGGTCAACTTTTATCATGTCTGGAATCCAATTTAAAAAAAACATTTGATGTGCTAATCTGCCATGCAGGTGGGTATAATAAATTAATAATGGTTTTTTTAATCAGGTGCACTGGCTGGAACGAGAAATAGCCCAATAGGCCCATTGACGGAGATCGATCTCGGACCCACTGCGCATCAAGCTACGTGTCGCCCCCTTTAAGCTACATGTAAGACACATGTGAAAATCAATGTTTGTTACATTTTTATTTTTTCAAACTTGACAAGAAGAATGGGCACTTTCATAATAAGCTGTCATGACTTGTGTGTTTTGATAACTGAAATTATGTAAACATAATATTCATGTTCTCTCAAAACATTCTGTTTAAACTGTTAGAAAGTTTAATGTAATGTTTACATTTCTTGTATGTTTTCCCATCACAAACTGACATAATATTGACGTCAGCTTTTAAACATTGTGTAATGTAGACAAAGATCTTTGCATGTACGTAGGCTATGCATGTTGACCAATCCCAGCTGTTAAATAATAACACAAATAAATAATTGTTTAAAAGACAGTATTGAAATCGAAGTAAGTGTTCTGTTAAATTCTTAACCTACATGTACGTTTAATAAGAGGTCTTGTGGTGTTTAAAAAAAATAACCTCCTGTATGTATGTATCTGTTCTAAACTCACTGATGTACATGAGTACATTTTAAACAGAAACGCAACTACATGTATGTGAATGTGTAATTTCAACACAAACAAGTCAACATAGGATATATCAAATGGGATATGTCAAATGAATAGCTTTATAATACATAAAATTCAGTCAACATATTTTTAGGGAGGCCTACCCAAAATGAGTTGTTTTTAGGGCCTCCACAAGTCCAAAACATTGGACTCGAGTACTCAAGGATAACTCAGCCCAGACACTAGATGATAATGATGACTAAGGAATAAAGTAAAATAACATTATGCATCTTAATTCCAGCGCTGAACATGGATACCAAATCATGCCATTGCATTCTACTTTTGTTTTCCCTATAATGTAGCCGGCGGCATGCATATGACAAAGTGACTTAAAAAATATAATTAAATGAGAGTTCTCTTCCTTGCACGGGTACTCGTGTCTCATGGAGAGCCTAGTTGTTCTCAGTCAGTTATAGACATCGGATGATCCCACCAAGAAAGCTGATTTAGGCGGGTTATTTTTAGGTTGCCTGCACGTTTTAATCACAAGGCCTGGAGAAATAAAGGTAATTTTTCCACATTTTAATTTGTAAACATTATTTTATGTAAAAAAACAATGAGAGAGAAAAAGGAAGAAGCTCCATGGAGTAAAAAGTTGATAAATGACATTCCAGTAAGTGCCAGTGTGTGACTAATTAATCGTCTTTCCACTTTCCCTTCATTCCACACTGCCTCATAAAGACAAATCTCTCTAGATGGATTCTGTGACGGTGGTTATGGTTCTATTTCTCTCACTGACAGGAACACGCTTCCTGAGTGAGCCGTTTCTCTCTCCCCGACTAGCGGGATTAGTTTGTAACAGCAACAAGGTGCCACAGACCACCGACATGAGTCTAATGCAATTACAGAGGACTTATCGTCACATCTTTGCTATGAGATGATTAGACCGATATTCAAACAAAACCTGATCGCAATGTATTGATCACTCTCTGCTTTAATGATGGTCATATAAAGAACAAAATACATCTATTAAGTCAAAATGAGAAAAATGGGAAAACTGTTAGCATTATCCAAAGTGGCATTTTCTGTCCAAGATGACTTCAATGGAAATGGGCATTATTTTAATATGTAGTGCTGCACAAGACATGAAAGAGGGAGAGGGAGGGAGAGAGGGAGGGAGGGAGAGAGAGAGAGAGGGGGGAGAGAAAGGGAGAGAGAGGGGAGGGAGGGGAGGGAGTGAGTGAGTGAAAGAGAGATGGGAGAGGGAGAGATGATGGAGAACAGAGAGAGAGAGAGAGAGAGAGAGAGAGAGAGAGAGCAGAGAGAGAAAGACAGATAAACAGCAAGAGAAAGAAAGAGTGGAATGAAGAATACACTGCCATCACAGACACTACAAACTCTTTGCAAAGCTCCTCCAAGGGTCTTTCTATGTACTTGACCACAGACAAGACAATAAAGCACACCCCTTAATGTACAGTTGTACCAATTGTGTGGCACTGATTGGGAGTCTGTTAGGGGTGGTCGATCCTGTAACCCGTCACACCTCATGCTAGTGCTCTACCACTGGGTCACATTCCACCCTCTAAATGGTAACAGTGATGTGTACTCCTACGCTAGAGAAGAAACACACCATTGCTATATTTACTGCTGTCAGCATGCAGGGAGGTAATAGTTATGTGTACTCCTATGCTAGAGAAGAAACACACCATTGCACATTTACTGCTGCCAGCATGCAGGGAGGTAATAGTTATGTGTACTCCTACGCTAGAGAAGAAACACGCCATAGCTACATTTACTGCTGCCAGCATGCAGGGAGGTAATAGTTATGTGTACTCTGGTGTTAGAGAAGAAACACGCCATTGCTACATTTACTGCTGCCAGCATGCAGGAAGGTAATTGTTACGTGCACTCTGAGCTAGAGAAGAAACACGCCATTGCTACATTTACTGCTGCCAACATGCAGGAAGGTAATTGTTACATGCACTCTGAGCTAGAGAAGAAACACGCCATTGCTACATTTACTGCTGCCAGCATGCAGGGAGGTAATAGTTATGTGTACTCCTACGCTAGAGAAGAAACACGCCATTGCTACATTTACTGCTGCCAGCATGCAGGGAGGTAATAGTTATGTGTACTCTGATGCTAGAGAAGAAACACGCCATTGCTACATTTACTGCTGCCAACATGCAGGAAGGTAATTGTTACGTGCACTCTGAGCTAGAGAAGAAACACGCCATTGCTACATTTACTGCTGCCAGCATGCAGGAAGGTAATTGTTACGTGTACGCTGGTGCTAGAGAAGAAACATACTGTTGCTACATTTACTGCTGCCAGCATGCAGGCATCAAAATATTTGTAAGCATGTTTCCACAAACAGGACAGTGCATCTGTTATCATGTTCACCTGGAATAGATCCTACAACTGTTATTTTTACCTTTAATGTCTATATTTAATATCTGTTTACACACACATAAAACCAAACCCAAGCCCAGCATATTTACTTCAGTTCTGTCATCTCAACTGTAGGAATAACAATTACACAACGACAGTCGATTATGGATTTCTTTCTGTAATCAGTCATCACAGCAGTACAGCCCAACCAATTAATTTTCCATTATAATCAATCAGTGGAACTTCACCGGTTCATATACTCATGGAAAAAAGTTCCTCTTCACCAAATAGAATGGTCTCTGACCAGCTGTAACGCTTGTAAATGGTTGAAAGTTTGTGGCTGTGTGGACACACCATAATTCTGCAAATCATCTTTGATTCACAAATGGTGGGATGTAGCCTTGTGGTAAAGCGCTCACCTGACGCAGTCGGTCTAGGATCGATCCCAGTCAGTGGACCCTTAATCCCTCCTTCTCTCCCTCCCTCTGTCCCTCCCTCCCTCCCTCTCTCTCTCTGTGTGTGTGTGTGTGTGTGTGTGTGTCTCTCTCTCTGTGTCTCTCTCCCTCTCTCTCTCTCTCTCTCTCTCTCTCTCTCTCTCTCTCTCTCTCTCTCTCTCTGTCTCTCTCTCTCTTTCTCTCTCTCTCTCTCTCCTCTCTATTTCTCTGTCTCTCTCTCCTCTCTCTCTCTATTTCTCTGTCTCTCTCTCCTCTCTCTCTATTTCTCTGTCTGTCTCTCCTCTCTCTCTCTCTCTCTCTCTCTCTCTCTCTGTCTGTCTCTCTCTCTCTCTCTCTCTCTCTCTCTCTCTCTCTCTCTCTCTCTCTCTCTCTCTCTCTCTCTCTCTCTCTCTCTCTCTCTCTCTCTCTCTCTCTCTCTCTCTCTCTCTCTGTCTCTCTATCTCTCTCTCTCTCTTGTTTTAATACAGTGCACCATGACTGGTATATCAAATGTTGCGGTATGTGCTATCCTGTCTGTGTGATGGTGCATATAAAAGATTCCTTGCTACTAATGAATTTCTTTTTGTGGGTTTCCTCTCTAAAACTATATGTCCAATAAATCAATGTGCACTGCTGGAGAGTTGTCAATATTCATTAATGTATTTCAATTTATTTTGATGCAATTAAAGTTTACATTTCAGTGGTTTTGAGGTGAAATATTTTGAGGTCAGCATGTTTGTACTTAATTTGGCATGATTATTTTGGGCACATGTATTTTGAGCACAACATTTATCATCTCGACTTAGATGCAATCTAAAGCCCTGGAAGGAAGGAAATGTTTATTTAACGATGCACTCAACACATTTTATATACGGTTATATGGCATCAGACATATGGTTAAGGACCACACAGATATTGAGACAGGAAACCCGCTGTCACCACTTCATGGGCTAACTCTTTTCGATCTTTTATATGCACCATCCCACAGACAGGATAGTACATACCACAGTCTTTTTTTTACACCAGTTGTGGAGCACTGGCTGAAACAAGAAATACTCCAATGGGTCCACCAATGGGGAACGATCCTAGACCAACTGCACATCAAGGCGAACACTTTATCACTGGACTACGTCCCTCCCCCTAAAGCCCTGGATGTACAAGAACGTTTTCTCCATGAGTATACAGTACAATGATAAAATATCTTACCTGTCCCTTGTAAGGAATTCAGGGGAGTAAACACACCCTCCATCAGCTGTTTGTTCCTCTGTGACAGTAAAATAAACAAAATAAACAGTTGTATAGCACAAACATTTAAAATATAATGTTCACAATCTTTTAGCTGGAAATCTGTATAAATTCCTAGAACATCCAGCGATCTAGCTGATCACTTTGCAAGTATGTGAATTATGTAAAATACTTCTTCTAAGTAATCAGTTTATATAGGTATAAGTACAAATGTATATATAGTGAATCTATCGAAAGAGATTTTTATATACCGTAAATACTTACACAGAGGCCTGCCTTGAATAGAAACCTGTCTCGATTAGATAGTTTATTTTGTTTAACAACACCATTAGAGAACACTGATATTGGATGTCAAACATATAGTAATTCTGATATAGTTTTAGAGAGGAAACTCGCTATATTTTTCCATTAGTTGCAAGGGATCATTTATATGCACCATCCCACAGACAGGATAAACATACCACAGCCTTTGATATACCAATTGTGGTGCAATGACTAGAATGAAAAATAGTCCAATGAGCCCACCAACAGGGATTGATCCTAGCCTGACTGCATATCAGGTGAATACTTTACCACTGGGCTACATCTCACCCACCTTGAATAGAAACCTGTCTCAATTAATTAGTTTATTTTGTTTAACAACACCACTAGAGCACATTGATTTACTAATTATCTGCTATTTGATCTTTGATATGCACCATCACACAGACAGGATAGCACATACCACAGCCTTTGATATACCAGTGTCGTGGTGCACTGAATAGAATGAGAAATAGCCCAATGGGACCACCGACGGGGATCAATCTTAGACCGACCATGCATCAGGTGTGTGATTTACCACTGGGCTGCATCCCGAACCTGTGCCTCGATTCCTATATAAACAGAAAATCTGGAAATAGCAGAAAGGCCATCTTCTGCTATTTTAGCTTTGTTAGGTTACTGACATACACTCGTCATTTCCATTGCATTGCATCAAAATCTTACATCCACATGATGAGAACAGGAAAGGAGAAGGGTTTTCATTTCTCGGTGAGATGACAGGTTTCCACATAAACAAGTTTAGAAGCCTACATTAGATTATGACCGTACAATAAGGCTGGGATCGATCCCCATCGGTGGGCCCATTGGGCTATTTCTCGTTCCAGCCAGTGCACCCCGACTGGTATATCAAAGGCCATGGTATATACTACCCTGTCTGTGGGATGGTGCATATAAAAGATCCCTTGCTGCTAATCGAAAAGAGTAGCCCATGAAGTGGCGACAGCAGGTTTCCTCTCTCAATATCTGTGTGGTCCTTAACTATATGTCTGATGCCATATAACCATAAATAAAATGTGTTGAGTGCGTCATTAAATAAAACATTTCTTTCTTTTTTACAATGAGGCTATGTTAGAAAATTTTGAATGCAAAAAAAATAGAAGCCTGCCTTGAACATAGGATGGGTCTCAGAGAATCATAGGAAATAAAAGATGGAAGCTTACACTTCCATTCAAAGATTTACGGTATATGTCAATAAAGAGGCTAGCACTATCTGAGGGACCTGTGTAATCCAATACGATGGTAATGTGAACTCTAGTCAGTAAACGCCTCACCTTACAAATATAGAGTATTAGGCCACCAAGAAAAGTAATACTTATTTGCTATAACACGACCCATATAACTTTTATTTACTAATGGCTTCGTTGATTCAATGGGGGGGGGGGGGAAAGAAAAAAAGAGAAGAAATTATGGACAGGGAAATAAAAAAAAGAGGAGGAAAGTAATTGGGGATACAGCATACACATTATTTTCAGTGGCCCTGTAATAAATAGTTTTTATTTTCTTATAGACTTTAGCCAATAGCATTAAGAGATTAACTAGCATTTAGTATAATTTCATAAATGTAGATGTGCCAAGGGCAGACCCATGAAACATTTTAGGGAGGGGACCAAGGGCAAATGGGCACATAGACCAACTTCCTGAAAAGGGCACTTCAATGGAAATAGTAAATATATCTTTCAAAAAGGGACACTTCAATTTTTTAGGGGGAGGGACAGGTCCCCCTGGTCCCCTCCACTGGGTCTGCCCGTGTGTGCAGGTACTGTTGAACACTAAGTTTGTTTTGTTATTTTTATATATTACATCATACATTTTAACTGACACTTGATAAGAAAGCCTAACTGGAAAATGAATAATTGAGTCGTGAAATTGAAAAGATAACCATTTATCATCCTCATCCTCAGTATAGTGAATATTTTATAAATGTATGAAGCTAAAAACAGAAACAAAGTCAGTAAAGAATGTTAATCTTTATTACTACTTTTAGTATAATCTTTTTAAAAACTAATATCACAGACTTAGGAGAGTGCCAAAATGTGTGTGTGTGTGGGGGGGGGGGGGGGACACACACACACACACACATGTGTTTGTGTGTATATATATATATATATATATATATATATATATAAATACATATATAAATATATAAAAAAAACATTGCTGCTGCTACAAAGTGGGGGCAGGGGGGCACATACCTCCTTGGCCCCTGCTTCCTACGCCTGTGAATATTCCATTTAAAGAAATAAAACACAAATTATAAATTATACTGAACAAACAAAATATATACAAATGTTAATTCAGTTTTCGTCAATTTATTTAAAATTATTCAGTCTGAATCCCATTTGTTTTTGTGTCTATAAATTAAATTATCAATGTGAATATTTTATGCCTATTTTCAGTTTATTTACCAAAACTACTCCCCACCCCACCCCCACTCCATTATCTAGACTGTGTACAACCCTGGTATCACATGGTCACATTCCCCCCACCCCACTCCATTATCTAGACTGTGAACAACCCTGGTATCACATGGTCACATCCCCCACCCACCCAATTCCATTATCTAGACTGTGTACAACCCTGGTATCACATGGTCACATTCTCCCCCCCCCCCCCCCACTCCATTATCTAGACTGTGTACAACCCTGGTATCACATGGTCACATTCCTTCCCCCCCACCCCACCCCACTCCATTATCTAGACTGTGTACAACCCAGGTATCACATGGTCACATTCCCCCCACCCCACCCCCAATTATTTAGACAAGGTACAACCCTGGTATCACATGGTCATATTCCCCCACCCCACTCCATTATCTAGACTGTGTACAACCCTGGTATCACATGGTCACATTCCCCCCACCCCACCCCCCAATTATTTAGACAAGGTACAACCCTGGTATCACATGGTCATATTCCCCCACCCCACCCCCCAATTATTTAGACACGGTATAACCCTGGTATAACATGGTCACATTCCCCCCACCCCCAATTATTTAGACAAGGTACAACCCTGGTATCACATGGTAACAGAAATGTATCTGGAGTTCTATAGATCCAACTGAAGAATGTAACTAAAGGGTTGACTATTTAATTAAACTATTTTACACTTAGTAAATAATACATTCTGTTTCAAACATCAGTTTTTAAAAGTGAAAACTATAAAATGTACATACAGTATAAAAATATTACTACATAAGTACACACCCAGATACATCTTTAAAACGTAACAGAACTTTTATCATTCATCTTTTAAAAATAATGCAAGTCTTGGGTGTAATAAAAACAAGACTGAAAGCCATTACAATGGTGTCTTCCCTTTCTTTCACCACCATCACGTAGACCATAGCCCTCTGAGCATTACGTTGTTGGGTAACTGCTGGATGCTATCAATACTAAACACTCTCACTGAATACAGATTGGTGCTATGATATTCTTAATTAGCCGCACAGACACGACGGTCCAATAAAATACTGACGGCCAAGGATGCGACACAAAGGCTTGATCAATCTAATCAAGGACTGGAAGCCAAAAAGATGATAGATGAACTGTTTCACTGTTGGTGTGGGTAATTGTTGGCATGCTTCCATTGGTAACATGCTCATTTCATGCGCAGTCGGTCTAGGATTGAACCCCATCGGTGAACCCATTGGGCTATTTCTCATTCCAGCTAGTGCACAATGACTGGTATATCAAAGGTCATGGTAGGTGTTATCCTGTCTGTGTGATGGTGCAAAAAAAGATCCATTGATACTTGGTGGTGTCATGGTTAAGACTAAAGGCTGGTAGGTTGATATCCCGGTACTGGCTCCCACCCAGAAAGAGTTTAATGATTCAGTGAGTAGGTGTAAAGTCACTGCATCGACTTCTTTCTCACTAACCAATAACCACTAATCACTAACTCTCCGTCCTGGACAGGCAGCCCAGATAGCTGAAGTGTGTGCTCAGGACAGCATGCACAAAAATAAATTGCAATGAATGAATGAATGAATGAATGAATGAATGAATGGAAAATGTAGTGAGTTTCTCTCTAAGACTATATGTCAGAATTAACAAATATTTGATATCCAACAGCCGATGTTTAATAAATCAATGTGCGCTTGAGGTGTCGTTAAACAAAACAAACTTTAACTTTTAGCTTCCCTAAGAGAACATTTCAAGCATGTCTGTTTTAGACACAGTCTCTGTTTCCGCTCGAGTTAGGTTCAAGACAAGCCTTTGCTTTGACAACAAAATGATTAATATTTGTATTACTGCAACAAGATTCAATGTAAATCTGAATTAACATTTACATTTGGGGCCAAATTTACGAAGCCTGTTTTTCTTAAATGCAGGTGTTTAAGCATTGTGAATGTTTGTAGTTACACACGTGTGTTAGACATAAACACGCTTTGTAAATTCAGCCCATAATGTTTCATAAACAAATACATGTATATAGAGAATAATACATGAGTTGTTTATATAGAAAAGACTATATGAGTGGTCATTAGATGCTATTTATCTCACAACGAGTTGTTTATATAGAGAATACTACATGAGTGGCCGTTAGATACCATTTATTTCTTAACGAGTTGTTTTAAAATGTATCTTACGCATCACAGACAAATGATTGTGAGGTTAACTATATGTCACAGTGTAATCAATTTCATTTGTGCTGTTTTTTTCATTGGATGTATGGAGGCTTTTGGTTTAACGTTTTCCTGTTAAAATATATTAAAAATGACTTCTTAAGGGTGTGTAAGAAATAGAATAATACATTTGTGCCTGTTATAGGTGATAATCTTACAACTCGTAGTTCCCAAAAGTATCTAACTGGTCATATATGTCTGGAATACCGATTACACTTTCCTTTAGACACTAATAAACATCCCGCTCATGTTTCTGCATGGCGGTGCCTTTAGTTCAGTGCTTATTACTGCTACAGCTTTCACCAACAGTTAAGACATTTAACCGACTAACTTCCACACAGCTAATCAATTGTAACTGCTATCAGTGCCAGTTAATACACAGGTCAACAATCCGTGTGTGTTACCGTGCCATGAGTGGACAGATCAATAGATTTTATTTTATTGAAACCGTCTGCAAAACGTTCACATGGCTCTTCTTAATGAACAAGAATCGGAGATAATGGCATTTGCTGTCACTTGAGAATACTGTTTTAGATGTCTCGGGGAAATGAAAACTACCTCTTAATAGTAACGAAAACCGCTACTTAATACAAGGTGTTTGAAACGAAAACTGTCAGTTCGATTACACTGAATGTGTTCAGACTGTTCTTGATTAAACCTAATATACAGCGGATGTTAAAACTCTTTCTAAAATTATCTGGAAATAATCTAAAAAAACAAAAAAACAATTACTGTAAGGAATATAGGCAGTATTATTTACAACTGGCCTCATATTTCATTGAAATGAAAATGATAAAACTATTATTGCATTTAAAAGTGTGTTTATTTTTGTAAGAGAGATGTAGGACCCTTGCTGTAATGCCATAAAGCATGACATCATCTTTATAGGCTGGGTGGAAAATAACAGTCGACAATAGAGTGATATAAATCAATGTCATTATCAAATGAATAAACTGTTATTCCATTTTAAGACCAAAATGGCAGATACAAATTACAATAATGGCACTGAAAGCAGTTATTTCAGGGTTTGTCAATATAGGTCTCTTTACCCAGTATTTATTCTCCCATTTTTAAAACAGAGAGGAAACGCATTTAGTGGGCACCCCGATTTATTTTGTTTTATTATTATTTTATTTTTTTCATGTCTAATGAAAATAGGGCAGAATTCTAGAATGCTATAAATACATTATTCCAAATAATCAACACCAAAAAACTGTTACTATTTCCAAAGTAGCATATATCCATTATTCCTAAGTATTTTTTACAATATTTATTTTTTCTCTTTTCTAATGGTCAGAAAAAGGTAAATTCTCAAAAAATTATTAATGAGTTCCTATAAGAAGCCCTCTCCAGTAAGAAGTCACATGTCTAAAATCACCATCTCCCTTACCATCTAATATATTTCTGACCTGTATTAAGTAGCCACCTGTTTAAAAAGGCCATCTCCCTAATCATCTAATATATTTCTGGCCTGTATTAACCAGCCACCTGTCTAAAAAGGCCATCTCTATAATCAGCCACCTTAACATTCTCCCAAATCCTCTAACACACTTTTAACAGACTTGTTTAAAGCACCCACCACCTTGAGAGTTCACATTATAAGGCTCACTTTGGTGGCTGTATAACAAATAAATAAACTCTGCTGAGGGGGATTCGAACCAGAGACTCTGTGTAGGAAGTAGTATTCTACCAACTGAGCTAATAGGTAAATTCCCACTAGCTGCTGCCAGTAGGAGCACTTAACAACACCACTAGAGCACACTGATTTATTAATAATCGGCTATTGGATGTCAAACATTTGGTAATTCTGACATGTAGTCTTAGTGAGGAAACCTACTACATTTTTTCATTAGAAGCAAGGTATCTTTTATATGCACTATCCCACAGACAGGATTGCACATACCAAGGCCTTTGATATACCATTCATGAAATAACCCAATTGGCCTACCGACGTGGATCGATCCCAGACTGAAGAAAGAAATGTTTTATTTAACGACGCTCTCAACACATTTTATAGAAAGAAAGAAAGAAATATTTTATTTAACGATGCACTCATCACATTTTATTTACAGTTATATGGTGTCGGACATATGGCTAAGGACCACACAGATATTGAGAGTGGAAACCCATTGTCACCACTTCATGGACTACTCTTTTTGATTAGCAGCAAGGGATCTTTTATATGCACCATCCCACAGACAGGATAACACATACCACGGCCTTTGATATACCAGTCTTGGTGCACTAGCTGGAGAGAGAAATAGCCCAATGGGCCCACTGACGGGGATCGATCTCAGACCGACCATGCATCAAGAGAACGCTGTACCACTGGGCTAAGTCCTGCCAATCCCAGACTGCGCATTAAGCGAGTGTTTTACCATTGAGCTACATCCCGCCCCCATGTTACCAACACTACTACAAGTTCTGTTTTTATACACATTTACTTGTATTCCTACAGCAAGCACTACTACTGGACTACTAAACTAGACTGTGGTGTCTACACCGGTCGTATGATATATTAAGCACTACTACTGGACTACTAAACTAGACTGTGGTGTCTACACCGGTCGTATGATATATTAAGCACTACTACTGGACTACTAAACTAGACTGTGGTGTCTACACCGGTCGTATGATATATTAAGCACTACTACTGGACTACTAAACTAGACTGTGGTGTCTACACCGGTCGTATGATATATTAAGCACTACTACTGGACTACTAAACTAGACTGTGGTGTCTACACCGGTCGTATGATATATTAAGCACTACTACTGGACTACTAAACTAGACTGTGGTGTCTACACCGGTCGTATGATATATTAAGCACTACTACTGGACTACTAAACTAGACTGGTGTCTACACCGGTCGTATGATATATTAAGCACTACTACTGGACTACTAAACTAGACTGTGGTGTCTACACCGGTCGTATGATATATTAAGCACTACTACTGGACTACTAAACTAGACTGTGGTGTCTACACCGGTCGTATGATATATTAAGCACTACTACTGGACTACTAAACTAGACTGTCGTGTCTACACCGATCACATGATATATTAAGCAGTCTCCTACCTCCCAGAGGATCTTGAAGTCTTTCTGCTCGACCCGGATGAGTTCTGTGAAGTCCTGCGTGATGACGGTCGCGTGTCGTGGTTTGTTGGTGAGGATCGATTCGCCGAACGATGTCCCCGCGCCGAGAACACACAGCGTGACGGCGTCCTCAAACAAAAATCACAGGCAGAATAGAAGCAAAGTAGTCACAAAGTAGTCACAAAGTAGTCACAAAGATGTCATAAAGTAGTCATAAAGTAGTCAAAAAGATGCCTTCACAAAGTAGAATGAAAGATATCGTCACAAAGTAGTCGGAAAGTAGTCACAAATATGTCAGGAAGTAGTCACAAAGATGTCACAAAGAAGTCAAAATGATGTCACAAAGTAGTCACAAATATGTTGTCACGAAGTAATCACAACAGTGTCACAAAGTAGTCACAAAGAAGTCATAAAAATTTCACAAAGTAGTCAAAAAGATGTCACCCAGTAGTCACAAATTAGTCACAAAGATGTCACTAAGTAGTCAAAAAATATGTCACAAAGTAGTAAAAAAATATGTCACAAAGATGTCATAAAGTAGTCACAAAATAGTCACAAAAAAGTCGTAAAGATGTCACAAAGATGTCATAAAGTAGTCACAAAATAGTCACAAAGAAGTCGTAAAGATGTCACAAAGATGTCAAAAAGTAGTCACAAATATGTCACAAAGTAGTCACAAACATGCAACACAGAGATGACGAACGGAGTGTGTGTTTGAACATGGACCTAGCAGATCCGTTTCTCGACATTTTCCCAAGACACCTATATGAATAACATTGTAAAAAATTGTTTCAGCCTCAGCAAACTCCCCAGCCTATGCCCCTGATGCCATTGTGTAAACACATCACAAACATAATAGATAATGATAAGGAGATAATTTTTATGATGGCCATCTGGGATTTTGATATTTTTTATATTACCAGAAAACTTCTCAAGATAGCTCTTAAGCTAAAATAAATTACCGATACTTCAAAACATGGTTTAATCTACATCTGATATTTCAAAACATTGTTTTATTCTATGTTTATTAAGTGTACATTTTTTTTTGTTAAACTCAATCTAGGATGCTAGAAAAAAAACCGCAGCTAAAATAAAGCCATTATTAACTGTGATCACCGGCCTCGATGGTGTCGTGGTTAAGCCATCAGACATAAGGCTGGTATAGATAACGCATTCACAGACAGGTAACGGCTACCACCCAGAGCGAGTTTTAACAACTCAATGGGTAGGTGTATGACCACTACACCCTCTTCTCTCTCACTAACCACTAACATGTAACAACTAACCCACTGTCCTGGACAGGCAGCCCAGATAGCTGAGGTGTGTGCCCAGGACAGTGTGCTTGAACCTTAATTGGATATAAGCACGCAAAAAAGTTGAAGTAAATTAAGTGAATTGTGATTAGTGCTGGTTGGAACTGACAACAGTACTGGTTTGGTCAGTTCCGACCAGCACTTGAAAGATGAATGCAGAACTGCTATCGCTGTCCATGCAGTCAACCATGACACGTACATGTATGTCAAAATAACAGTCATGCATGAACTGCACACAACATGCCTCACCAACATGGCTTTCAGCATGTCATTTATTACTGGGGTATATTCTCCAGTTACATCTCCTCCATCTCCTCTCCCGCATCACCTTTCACATTTACCTGTTACCCATAACACCACTGATGAAAAGTGTTGGTGCCCCACCCCCCTCACGCCCATTCCACCAATGTATAAAATCCTGACTATGCCAATTCATATTATTTTCACCATTCATAAATTTGCACACAGAACCCTGCATTTAGGCTACAGTTGCCTGTAGTGTATTTATTCAGGCCCTGCATTTAGGCTACAGTTACCTGTAGTGTACTGAGTCAGGCCCCCGATCTTATCGGAGGTCGGACTCGGGATGGGCGTGTTCGAAACCCCAGTGGTATATGAGCATGTTAAACCTGTTACCTACCTACCTACCTAGTGTACATGCCTGAACCTCTTTTGGATATAGGCACATTAATAAAGTAACAGTAACAGTACCTTTAGTGGAAAATTATCTCCAATATGCACATTCATAAAAAGACAGGACAGCATATGTTACAGACTTTTTTGAAGCACTGATTGGAAGGTGAATTGTTCAGAATGCCTCATTTCACTACAAAGGTGAATGTCCACTCTTGATGAATACCAGCTATGGCCTACCAGTGAGAAAGCTAACCAATAGAATCTAATAAATAGGTCTATATGTACTGATGCTGAAACCTTATCTGTGTGAGACTGTGTGAATTGGGCCATTTCAACAAAAGTGTTGACAATAAACACCCAAGTTACATTGTCAATGCAGCTACAGTGTGCATGTATGGACTGAATGGACCTAACAATGCTGGTGTGTGTGTCATATATATATATATATATGTAGAGACACACACATGCACACACCAGCATTGTATATATATATATAGAGAGAGAGAGAGAGAGAGAGAGAGAGAGAGAGAGAGAGAGAGAGAGAGAGAGAGAGAGAGAGAGAGAGAGAGAGAGAGAGAGAGAGAGAGAGAGAGAGAGAGACAGAGACAGAGACAGAGAGACAGACAGATAGAGACAGAGAGAGAGAGACTGAATAATCTCCTTTTTAGTATCACTGTGAAAAATGGAAATCCATGTAAATATTTACCTTTTGTAGACCAGTTTCTGAGAGAGTGACTTGAAGAGATCCTGATAACACAGTGTACCAGTTAGTTCCGATGTCACCTTGACGAAACACTGAAACACAACACAAAATATCAACACAAAATATCAGCTGATACAACAGACAACATTAGCTAACTGCTAATGTTTACCTAGTTCCAGATGAATCCACTTCCCATAAACAACAACAATAAAAGTCTTGTCGGACATGTTTACTCTTTGTTTAATGGTAGATTTTTAAAAAATTAAAACAAAGAGTCCTATTATTATTCCTACTATTATTAGTAGTAAAACATTCTGTATATAGAACATGGCCAGTGAATATAAACCTTAAAATACAGACTTTAGTAGTCTGAATTGCTGTATGCTAATTTGCGGAATGCATATTTCAACTACTGCAATTAAGAAAATGTTCATGGCAAAAAATACCTGCCATTGAAAAAAACCCCGGAATATAGACCAAGGCAAAATAGTGCTGTGGAGAATTAAAAACTCCACAACATTGCTGATTGCCGTGGGTAACTGTAGGGGTTGATTATTAGTTTTTTATGGCATTGCTATAATATTAAAGTCTACAGGTGTTACTGAAACCTTGGATGTAGACTTTTAAAGATTTATAATCCAAGGACCTGGAACTGGTAATTAAGAAGTCATTAGCATACAATAATAAATGTTTGAATCTGGCTTGATTCCATAGCTGAAGGTTAATTTATATTTACATGTATAAGCATATGAGACAAACACACTCATTCTCATACCCCTGTAATGTAACCGGCGGCAACCAATATATGGCAAAATGATGTTAAAATATATTAAATAAGAATGCTCTTCCTTGTACAGTGCTTGAACCTTAATTGGATATAGGCAGATTAATGTGTTATCCTATTGTATCATATGTACGGGTACTCGAGTGCCTGTGAACGGACTCGAGTCTTGCTAGACTTGGCCCGTGCCCGAGTACTCGGGTGCCTGTGAACGGACTCGAGTCTTGCTAGACTTGGCCCGTGCCCGAGTACTCGAGTGCCTGTGAACGGACTCGAGTCTTGCTAGACTTGGCCCGTGCCCGAGTACTCGAGTGCCTGTGAACGGACTCGAGTCTTGCTAGACTTGGCCCGTGCCCGAGTACTCGAGTGCCTGTGAACGGACTCGAGTCTTGCTAGACTTGGCCCGTGCCCGAGTACTCGGGTGCCTGTGAACGGACACGAGTCTTGCTAGACTTGGCCCGTGCCCGAGTACTCGAGTGCCTGTGAACGGACTCGAGTCTTGCTAGACTTGGCCCGTGCCCGAGTACTCGAGTGCCTGTGAACGGACTCGAGTCTTGCTAGACTTGGCCCGTGCCCGAGTACTCGAGTGCCTGTGAACGGACTCGAGTCTTGCTAGACTTGGCCCGTGTATGGGTACTCGAGTGCCTGTGAACGGACTCGAGTCTTGCTAGACTTGGCCCGTGCCCGAGTACTCGAGTGCCTGTGAACGGACTCGAGTCTTGCTAGACTTGGCCCGTGCCCGAGTACTCGAGTGCCTGTGAACGGACTCGAGTCTTGCTAGACTTGGCCCGTGCCCGAGTACTCGAGTGCCTGTGAACGGACTCAAGTCTTGCTAGACTTGGCCCGTGCCCGAGTACTCGGGTGCCTGTGAACGGACTCGAGTCTTGCTAGACTTGGCCCGTGCCCGAGTACACGGGTACTCGTGGAGACCCTATACACTATTCCTACAACTCACATGTAACTCCTTTGTCAAGATCTTCATAGTAGCCATAGTAACAGATCTGCTGTAGGAGGAGGGGGTGGAACTTCTCGAGGGGTTTGATGTCTTTAAGTCTCGAGTAGATGATGTCCAGGTCCTCCCCCGTCCGGTCTGCGGGTCTGAAACAAATTAAAAAGTTAGTTTAAAGTTTGTCTTATTTAATGATAATACTAGAGCCCATTGATTTATTAAACATCAGCTATTGGATGTTAAACATTAGGTAATTTTTAAACATAGTCTTAGAGAGGAAACCCACTACATTTTTTTACTAGTAGCAAGGGATCTTTCATATGTGCAGTCCCACAGACAGGATAGCACATACCACTGCCAGTCGTGGTGCACTGGATGGAACGAGAGATAGCCCAATGGGCCCACCCAAGGGGATCAATCCCAGACTGACTGCGCATCAAGCGAATGCTTTACCACTGGGCTATGTCCCACCCCTTGTACACGGAGCCGAGTGCTACAACCCAACATTAAAAAATCAATTTAAAAAAAAAAAAAAAAAAACGCAGCAAACAACCACTGGGGTAACAAATACTAATTTTTCTGGCTTAACAAAAGTAATTTTTTAATTTCCTGATAATTCAAGGCTATTTCTACTTTTGAGAATGATCTCCATGACTGCGATGCATCAGACCAGCGCCTGAGACACTAATCACGAGTGTAACTGGATAAACTAACATCAATTTTACCTAATAACGTGCCAGTGATTGATTCTCAAGTGCTTTGCCTGTGATTAAGCCAACTCTAACTCTAATTTCCTGGTAAGTGATGCAACGTTTAACTTTGTTTCTCTCCGACTAATTCAATAGAGGACAGCATAGGACAGCTTTAGACTAACAGAGTAAGTCATTATCGTCATTTGTACGAAATACATCAAACTGTACAAAGTAAACATTGGTAGTTATTTTATATTCATCTAATAGTGATGTTAGGCTGAAAACAGGTGGGTTTTTTCGTAGAACAAAGAATATATTGAAAACAAAGAGAATGTTTCTCATGGAATGAGTCCTTAAGATGCAAGTTACTGTGTTGATTAATTTCTATCAGTCTTTAGAGAAATATCTTGGATTAGAATAGCTAGGAGTAGGAATAGGAATAGGAATATTTACCTCAGTACATCATAGTTTTAAGAAGTGTGTGCACAGGGGATTGCTGGAGGGTCATGTCCCCCACCTCACCCAAATGACATTTCTTCTTTTTTTCCTCACCACCTTTAATATATGCCTGTTGCTCAATAACTTGACTTGTAGACAGTGTGAGTAGCCTCCTCACAGTGGCATGACATTTTTTTGTTAAACTATTAAATTTTATAAAATCATACACACACACACACACACACACACACATACAGCATAAATACATGTACATACATTCATACACCCCCCCCCCCCCCCCCCCCCGATATAAAATCCTGGCTATGCCAGTGCCTCCTCAATGTAAAACCCTAGCTAAGTCAATATTGATGATTATGCATTGCCCAACCCAACCCTCCACCCTCCAACCCCCACCCTCCACCCTCCACCCTCCACCCCAGTTGTATACAGTGCCAGATTTATAAGGGACCCCCAGACTAAGGACTTCCTTTATAAAAAAAATTTAATAATTATAAAATTAGTTCATTTTTTTTATTTGTCATGTAATTTAAAATTTATGTTGAGGGCCCCCCCCCCGAACCTGAATTGCCCCGTGCCCCCCTGCAAGAGGGGCCCCCCAGACTAAGGACTTCTTTTATAAAAAGAATGTAATAATTATAAAATTAGTTTTTTTATTTTATTTGTCATGTAATTTAATTTCTATGTTGAGGACCCCCCCGAACCAAAATTGCCCCGTGCCCCCCCCCCCCCAAGCTCTAAATCTGGCCCTGGTTGTATAACAAATAAATATATAACAGATTCCTCTATTGCTAACATCTATTAACATTTTAAACTAAAATTATTTGGTGTTTTAATATAGGCCTATTATTATTTCATTACCTGGTTTATTAATATCTAAGAGAAAAAAAACCCTCTACTACCACATAGGCTATTCCTAAACTACAGAAAGGGATTTTTTTTATTCACTTTTCCATAGATAGGGCAGTACATACCTTGGTATTTAATGTGCCAGTCAGTGGACTCTGATGACATGTGGGGGAAAACCCTGAATTTATCAAGACCCAACAATTCTAGAACCCAATATGACACATAGAAGTAGGTTTTGACTGAAGTACTCTAAAATATTCTTTCACAATAAAATGACATCAATTCAGTTTATTTTTAAATGTCAAATTATTTTTAAATATTTGTTTACAATAAAATTACTAAATATATGACGTTAAACTGTAGATGATACTGAGGACTCCTATACTCATTCAAAATACAATGAAGTAAAAAAAAAAAAAATTAAATATTAAAAAATATCCATGCAATTTCTATGTCAGAATATATTCTGTGAAAAATACAACACTGTCGAGAGGGTCATGTGACTAATAATTTTTGGGAGTGTTCTCAACTGATAAGTACTGTATAAAAAAAATCAACATAGGTTGACAACAAAAATGTTCAGTTAACAGCCTTCATGCCTGATCACCACCTCGTGTTGCTGTTATACAAGTGACACTATACCACTTGTACCGTTGTTATTAGTTAGTACTACATATCGCAAGTTACTTCCAACCAATGGGTTGTTTAAATACTACAGAGGTCAACCTAAGTGTAACATCAAGGAAAGATTTCAAAAAGTATATCAGACAAAAAGTATATCAGAATTATGTAGTATTTTTTTAATGAGGAATATTGAGCTGCTACAATAAGTAACGACACGACAAATGGTGGTGTCTTGCCTTAAAGGTACATGACATCTTTAGAGTAATATTTCAGACAGATCTTTAGATATCAACAAGTCCAGAAGGGGCAAGATTCAGTTGAGTGCTTGCTTGAGCTGCTTGCATCGAAGGATCGAACCACCTCGGTGGATCCATTCAACTGACTGGGGTTTTTCTCATTCCAACAAGTGCACGACAACTGGTCAAAGGCTGTGGTATGTGCTTTCTTGTCTGTGGGAAAGTGCATACAAAAGCTCTCTTGCTATTAATGGAAAAAGTTAGCAGGTTTCCTCTTTAAGACTCTATGTCAGAGTTACCAAATGTTTGACGTCCGATAGCCAATGATTAATTAATCAATCAGCTCTAGTGGTGTCGTTAAACCAAGAAACTTCTTCAGATTAATATTTTACACAACAAGTCTTAAACGTACAAAACATCTCAAAATTTATATTTTAGACATCATGACTTAAAGGGACATTCCTGAGTTTGCTGCAATTTTTAAGATGTTATCGACTAACAAAGACTTTTTAACAATTGTAATTACATATCAAATATATTTTTCTGCATAAAATATTAGTGGCTGTATATTAAACGTGTTTCTGATCGTTCTAATTTTTTATACTAGGTTAAATTAATTTTATTTCCTAAAATTTATTTTTACGTACGTATGAAATTATTTGAGGCTTCTTACAAATATTAAGATAACCAGGAACACATTGAATATACAGACACTGATATTCTAAACAAGAAAATATATTTAACATGTAAGTTTAATCGTAGAAATATTTTATTAGTCGGAAACATCTTACAATGCAGAACACTCAGGAATGTCCCTTTAAAGGTACATAACATCTTAAAAATTAAGACTGATATTTTAAAAGTATATATCATCTTAAGATTGACATTTTAGACTTCACATCTTAAATGTGCATAAACAATTTAAGATTGATATTTTAGACCTCAAGTCTTAAAGGTATGTAGTATTTAAGATTGACTTCAAGTCTTAAAGGTACACACTGGTAAGATCTTCAGACTGATAATTTAAACTTCAAGTTTAAGCGTACATAACTCTCCATGCAGATTAATGTTTTAGAAAAAAAATCACACTTGTGTCCCTTCCCCACTAAACACTGTGCCCCCCTTAACTAGAGATTGTGCCCCTCCTCTCTTCTGTTATCATATCTAAGGGCCTGTTTAAGATTTGTATTTTAAACCTCATGCAAGTCTAAAAGGTAAGTATAGAATCTGAAGATTGATACTCTAGACTTCTACTTCATTGTATTTTAAAATGTATTTAATATCTAAATGTAGTCACTAAAAAATCTCTGTTAGTTGGTAATATCTTAGGACAGTCCCTTTAACAATTTAAAAAGTGGTGGTAAAACGTTCTTTTTATCACAGACTCCATTAAAAGAAAATAATTAAAATAATGGTGGAAAAAACCCAAGATATCTTTCTTAATCACAGAAATGTGTACGGCTTGAACCTTTTGGAAAGACTGATAATGTAAAAACACCATTAGCTGTCTGGCTCTTCACTGTAGTATAGTGACCCAGATTCAGACCGAAACCAGACTCATTTAAAACCAATCAGACAAGATTTTCTAAGTCACAAAAAATAAATTAAAGACAACTAATAGAAACAAGTAATTTTCTTTAAAAACCCAAACATCAAAGTAAGGGGAGGCGAGGAGGGATTACCGGTATTTGATCAATAGTGGGTATAAAATGAGGTAATTAATCTAAAATTGGTGTAGAGAGAATAATGAAGGAAGGAAGGAAATGTTTTATTTAATGATGCACTCAACACATTTTATTTATGGTTATAAAAATATGGTGTCAGATATATGGTTAAGGACACACAGATATTGAGAGAGGAAAGCTACTTCATGGGCTACTCTTTTCGAATAGCAGCAAGGAATCTTTTATATGCACCATCCCACAGACAGGATAACATATACCACGGCCTTTGTTACACCAGTTGTGGAGCACTGGCTGGAACAAGAAATAGCCCAATGGGTCCACCGATGGGGATCGATCCTAGACCGACTGCACATCAAGCGAACGCTTTACCACTGGGCTATATCCCACCCCTAGAGAATAATGAATACTGTGCAAACTATAAGAAGACATTTTGAACTTCCAGTGTTTTGCTGATAGATTACATCCAAAGCTGGATATTCACCCGTGTAGAAACTAAGTCTGGAATCTAATGCTAGGAAAATATTGAGAGGAATTATGAAAACAATTGTGTGACCGATCTGTTTTTGTAGCAGTCCGTCATGCTAGAGACCTCTTGTTCTTTTATGGCAGGCATATTATTTTCACAGTAGCCATCTTGTTTTCTCAGCAGACATCTTGTTTTTGTATTTATGAATCTTATGCTACTGAAAGGCAGGCAGTATTCAAGCCTTAGAGAACACAAGAAAAGACTTCCTATGCACATTATATATTGTACTAGTATTTCAAACAAAAAGGATATGAAATTTCCATACACTATAATAATGTAATATTTCTTCTATAAGCTGAGAATATCTCAATTTATATTCTCATGTAATACGTTTGCTACAGAAAAAAATGAAAATTTTAATACTCTAAAAAACATAAAATAGAATATTAACATATTTTAAAAAAACTAAATATACTATTTTTAGTAAAATAACTGACAGTTATAATTATAGTTTGGGATATAATGTTTTTTTCCCTTTTTTTCCTTAATGAAAAAAGTTCCAACCAAACAGTTATAACTGCAAATTAAGACAAGAAGCCTGAAGTCCAGAAACATTTCATTAATGTAACCATGGCAATGTCATCATTATGATATTTCACTTTCAGAAAATGGAACTCCCAACAAGTCACAGCCTTGAAATGACAGGCGAGAAGTTCAATACAATCGCGGCCATCTTAAGACTGAATGTGACAAATAGAAATAATAACAGATGTTGAATGCCACTGGTTGTAGCTTCCTGGTGAACAGGACATTATACAGTCATATTTTTATACAATTTCCTGTTCTGTGTCAAACATAAAGACTTTGATTACAGCTTCCGTTTTACATGCAGTCAGGTTTTCTTTCCATGTGTAAAAATAGGGCCATTACAGTTCTGCATTGATTATAGTCAAATTTCTATCCCTGGTGTTAAACATCTAGGGCCGGTTGTTCAATGTTAGTTACCTCTGATTACAGTCAGATTTCTATCCCTGGTGTTAAACATCTAGGGCCGGCTGTTCAATGTTAGATACCCCTGATTACAGTCAGATTTCTATCCCTGGTGTTAAACATCTAGGGCCGGCTGTTCAATGTTAGCTACCTCTGATTACAGTCAGATTTCTATCCCTAGTGTTAAACATCTAGGGCCGGTTGTTCAATGTTAGCTACCTCTGATTACAGTCAGATTTCTATCCCTGGTGTTAAACATCTAGGGCTGGTTGTTCAATGTTAGCTACCTCTGATTACAGTCAGATTTCTATCCCTGGTGTTAAACATCTAGGGCCGGTTGTTCAATGGTTCAGATATTAAAAAAATATGAACTTCAGACATAGATCAAGGGAGAGTCAAGGGAGGTCTGAACCCCCTCCCCCTCCCCCACTTACTCACAACAATTTTTTTCCACTTATTTTCAGGTGCAATCACCACTAATATACCTTAATATACAACTTTCATTTAAGTAGTTGTATGTAGGCCCCCCCCCCCCCCAACCCTCCAACCCCATCCTCACCCTGCAAAAAATCCTGGATCTGTATCTGAACTTTACAGATCAATATCCATTAAAGACTACTGAAGAATGGCCATTTCTGTCATAATTAAATACAAGCACATGTAGTTAGATAATGTTGCATATTCATGAACTTTACATTGTTATGATGAGCACATATATTTACACCATTAGAGAAGCATATCAATATAGATTTTCAACAAGACAAATTCATGCATATACATGTATCAGCATTTAAATTTAAATATTTAAATATTTTAATAATAAAACCTCATTGGTGTGTTACATACCTGGTTTCATTTGTACAAACAAACATTTATTGATTGATTTCTCTGACTACAAGTAATGTTTTGAATACAAATACATTAATAATCATTATACCCAGAAAGACATCAAACTGCTTGTTAATATTAGAGAAAGAAAAAAAAAAACACCGCAAAACATATTAAACGTAAATGGTTATAGGTCTTTTTTCTTCATCATTAATTTAAATCACCATTCAGTGTCTTCATATATGTCAATGTTTGGCTTTCATCCACAGTCAGTAAACTCTTTACTTTTTGTTAATCTAGGATAGTGCTGATCTTGCTCAGATATACATCAATATTTAGCTTTTACCTGCAGGCAATCAACCTTTCACGACACTGTTCATTTGTTCAATCTAACATAAAGGTTAACTAATATTAAGAAGAAATAATAATCTCGCAATAAAAGGTCAGCTGGGATGGCTGCCTCTTTTCCAGGGATTGTAATAAAAGCAATTTACAGGAAAGAGGTTAATTAGTGAACCCCATTCATTTTCGACATTATTTCAACATAGTGAACACAACCCCACTGGTTATCTTTGAAGTTTCTCTTCATGGCTATATATAGCAGTGACTTTTGAAAATCCAGAATAACTTGAAACAGAACTGGGAATTTCAGGCATTTTGCTCTCTTTGATAAATCTATTTAATAGATGCACTAATTTAAAGGGCCTATCCTGAGTTTGTATCCATTTTAAAAGGTTTTCAGTAGATAAAATAGTTTTACCTTAATAAAACTACAATTTACTTACATTTTGTTGCTTAGAATACGAATATCTCTATAAACAATTGCATTTCTGGACATCAAAATGTTTTCTAGTATCTCAATTTTTGTCTAAAATAATTTTGTATTTACAAATTGATTATTTCTTCCAATGGTTAAATGAAATTTGATATAATTCAACCAAAGACCATTCCAAATGTATTTATCTACATAATGCTTTATACTTAAAAGATATTTCATACTATTTTAAAAATCAGGAAAAAACAGGATGTGTGTTTATTTTGTTGGGGGAACAAATGGAAGTCTTGCTGGGCCTGAAAACTCAGGATAATCCCTTTAATAGTACATTGCATTCAACACATATACATCTCATAATAAAATGTTCATATAATTTTAAGTTGAAGACATTTTTTTAATTTTACTATCTTGCTATCTCCCAAATCATCTAATATAGTATAAACTATTCTGTAATAAGCAGCCACCTGTCTTTAAATGACATTTTATGATACTTCCATTGGTGGCTGTTTAACAAAGGTTTCACTGTATTTGTCACAAATACCTGAACATGTAAAAATAGCTGAATTTGGCACTTTTAAAAAATTGAAAATGTGCCTTTAAATCAACATCTGCTTAGAGGTTGAGATGCAGGTTATGATGTTAGTGAGAAACCTTGTCCAGAACTAGGTACATGTATTTAGGTTGCTAAATGTGCCTTTAAATCAACATCTGCTTAGAGGTTGAGATGCAGGTTATGATGTTAGTGAGAAACCTTGTCCAGAACTAGGTACATGTATTTAGGTTGCTAAATGTGCCTTTAAATCAACATCTGCTTAGAGGTTGAGATGCAGGTTATGATGTTAGTGAGAAACCTTGTCCAGAACTAGGTACATGTATTTAGGTTGCACCAAAGCTGAAGTGATAAAGGCTGTGCCCAAAATAACCAAACCCAAATTAATTAAGTACAAACACGCTAACCTCAAAACATATATTTTACCTCAAAATCAATGGAATGTTAAGTTGTAATTAGATTAAAATAATCAGAAATGCATTTCTGAAAATGTACAACTCTTCACCAGCTGTTATTGACATTATTGCACTCAAAAGATCTTGGTGTGCTCAGAACACATAAAAAGTCTGTTCTGTCCAAATTAGTGAGATCAAAAGGGAACTTCTAAAAGACCCATGTCAACATAAGTTTTAAATCCATCTATCCAAGGTACAAGCTTCCAAAGAGTAGAAAGCAGTCTTTTACAAGCACCTTCCCAGACCTGATATCCTGGCAATATGATATATACAGGGCTCAAAATATCCTGTGGCTAGGTTTTCAAATGCGACCAATGTCCCATTTGGGCGACTTAAATATTAAAAAATAATGGTGTTAGTCACCCAAATAATATTATTTGGGCGATCTTCTTTAGAGCTATAACATATGAGCCACTATTAATATTGGTATTGCATATATTTATTCCACATTAAATTCTTGCTCGTGGATCTGTCCCGGGTTGGGCTTCTGGCTATCCAGATATGGAACCCGGGACAGACATGCTCGAAACCGTCGTGGTATAGGAGCATGGCATAATTCACACACACACACACACATTCACACACACACACACACATTCACACACACACACACACACACACATTCACACACACACACACACACACATTCACCCATTCACACACACACACACATTCACACACACACACATTCACACACACACACACACATTCACACACACACACACACACATTCACACACACACACATTCACACACACACACATTCACACACACATTCACACACACACACATTCACCCATTCACACACACACACCCATTCACACACACACACACATTCACACACACACACATTCACACACACACACATTCACACACACACACATTCACACACACACACATTCACACACCCATTCACACACACACACACACACACACATTCACCCATTCACACACACACACCCATTCACACACACACACACATTCACACACACACACACACCCATTCACACACACACCCATTCACACACACACACACACACACACACACACACACACACACACACACACACACAGGCACACACACACACGCTCGTGGTTCTTGGTTCGCTTACCACAATTTGCCAACATCCATTATTATTTTTGGGGTCACCATATGTTTTGGCGAGTTTTGAGCCCTGTGTATATGCTTAATAATTAAAAACAATCTCATCACCCAACTATAAATCTACTCATTAGTTTGATGTGTTTGTTCATGCTCTATCCACTATGTATGATTATGATTGAGAATAAATAAAGTAATGACATACCATCTGTGGTCCATGAGGGTGGTATTAACTGTTGATTGGCAGACATTTAATGAACTAGTGAATCCATAAAACTAATGGATGCTCTCCAAATTAATACATTGACATCACAATTTCATTTCAACTTATTTTCGCGCTTATATCCAATTAAGGTTCAAGCATGCTGTCCTGGGCACACACCTCAGCTATCTGGGCTGTCTGTCCAGGACAGTGGGTTAGTTGTTAGTTGGTTAGTGGTTAGTGAGAGAGAAGAGGGTGTAGTGGCCTTACACCTGCCCACTGAGCCCTTAAGAACTTGCTCTGGGTTGGAGCCGGTACTGGGCTGCGAACCCTGTACCTACCAGCCTGTAGTCCAATGGCTTAACCACTGCACCACCGACACTAATAATATAACTGGTTCATATATAAACATACAAAAATATATTTAACAACAAAAAAGAAAGTAATGTTTTAATGCAATTATATAATTAATATAATTAATTTGGTAAATAGTCAAAATAGGTCTAAAATGTTCACTATACATCAATAATTTTAGTAGACATAAAGCTAAAGGGATTCAAAATAAATAATTTAAAATAAATTTGTTCTTGAGTATATTTATGAAATTGATACATACAACAAAGCATTTGAATAGATGTTTTAAAAACCAGTAATGGACATATATGTACATAGCTTTCCACACAAATGTTCTGCATTCTGTGATCAAATATTACACAGTATACCTCAGGTACTTTTTCAAAGAACCAATAGGATGGGCAAATACAAGCTACAGTGTACATAGCTCTTTACCCAATGGGGTGCATTAGGCCAAAAACTAGTACGACAAAGACATCATGCCTGATGTATTCTGGCGTCTGGGTCTGTAACTGTTATGTGTTACCAAAGAACATAACTGATATAACTGCATTCATGTCTTTAATAAATATGTTTTTCCATAAACACCAACAGTAATTATGATAATTCCACATTGTATTGATTAATATATACTTTTTCTATTGTCGGTCTGGCAGTGTGAAAATATACCGCATGTTCTATGTCATCTGTTGACAGATCTGTAGTTTGCACTAAAACAGATGCGTATTTTTTCACATTCGATTCAGTGTTTTTCGTTTTTGTTTGGTACTACAGACCCAGCTCTGGTGTGTTGTAGGCATTAAATGATAAACTATTACACAATATGCATAGAGTACGTTTTTACAGAACTATTTGTATTTAGGATGGGCAAATATAAGGTTGGAATGGTACAGTTATAAGGCCACTGATTTCTCTCTCTCTCTCTATTCACCATTTAATAACATTCTGACTTGAGTAAACATTCAAAAATACATTTAAAAATATGATATTAAAATGTAATAAAATGGATATACCGTGGCCTTTGATATGCCAGTTATTGGGTCGAGAAAAAACCTAATCACAGAATAGGTCCAATGATGGAAGGAAGGATGGAAATATTTTATTTAACGATACACCCAACACGTTTTATTTACGGTTATATGGCATCAGACATATCGTTAAAGACCACACAGATATTGAGAGAGGAAACCCGCTGTCGCCACTTCATGGGCTACTCTTTTTGATTAGCAGCAAGGGATCTTTTATATGCACCATCCCACAGACAGGATAGTACATACCACAGCCTTTGTTACACCAGTTGTGGAGCACTGGCTGGAACGAGAAATAGCCTAATGGGCCCACCAATGGGAATCGATCCTAGATCGAAGGAAAGAAATTTTTAATTTAACAACACACTCAACACATTTTATTTACAGTCATATGGCGTCGGACAATTGGTTAAGGACCACACAGATTTAAATAATTAATCAATGTGATCTAGTGGTGTTCTTAAATAAAACAAAACTGTTAACTTTTTAAATGTTGATCCTAGATTGATCGCGCTACAGGAGAGCGCTGTACCACTGAGCTATGTCCTGCCCCTGAGGTCCAGTGATGGGTGTCCATCCTACGGCCCAAGCACTTCAAATGAGTGCTCTACCAACTAAACTAGATCTGACCTCCAATGAGGAGAAGTGATTGTATGACACATTACTGAGTCCAACAACGACATTGTGGAGGAAAAGAAAGGACTACATGTTTAATGATGCCCCAGCCTATTTTAAACTATACTATTTTGGTGTGTTACATATGGTTACTTCAACATTTAAAAAGTTTCAAGTTTCAAGCACAGTGATTAATTACTCATCGGCTATCGGATATCAAACATTTGGTAATTTTGATACGTAGTCATGAGAGGAATTCCACTACATTCTTTGTAATGCAGCAAGGAATTTTTATATCCACAGACATTAAAGCACATATCACGGCCTTGGACCACTTGTGGCGATAGGTTGGAACTTTGACATTTGGTCATTAGTAAGACTACTGTCACAAGGGACACACCTTTCGATAGAACAGTAAAGGTGCCTGTTAGATGTCAAACAAGGAAATGTTCAGATGTCATCTTCTGTAGTGGTCCTAAAAATAAGGGCTGTAAAAAGGATTCATTGGGAAGGGCCTCTGAAAGCTATTGGTCACAGCAAATGTTGGTGTGAAAAAGGATTCAGTAGGGGCTGCAAGGGGTCAGAAGAAATGGGGGCATGATTAAAACTGGATTTAATAAGGGACAGTAAGAATGAATGAAGGAAATGGTTTATTTAACGATGCACTCAACATATTTTATTTTTGAACTACTCTTTTTGATTAGCAGTAAAGGATCTTTTATATGCATCATCCCACAGACAGGATAGAACATACCACGACCTTTGATGTACCAATCGTGGTGCACTGGCTGGAGCAAGGAATAGCCCAGTGGGCCCACTGACAGGGATCGATCCCAAACCAACTGTGCATCAAGCGAGCACTTTACAATGGGCTACGTCTCGTCCCCATATGGAATGATGGCACCACTCTGCATGAGGAGGAATTGAATTGAATGGATTGAATGGATGTTTAACGACACCCCAGCACAAATAATACATCGGCTATTGGGTGTCATACAATGGTAATGAAAATAAATAAAGTGATGATCAACATCAATATAAAAATTCAAGACTTAAACAAAAACAGTGTAAAGAACTGTGCGAAAACACAAATATCACAGAATTTTACGGATACTGAATTTTACTCAAAACTTCAATTTTGTGCTGTATTGGCCATTCTCAAAGAGAATGTTACACCCCTGCACCACGGTGAGGTTACAGCACACGCAGGGGCATGAGGAGGAATGATATTAGAACTCACCACATAACACCGAACCCAACAACAACAAAAACAAAAACGTGTGACTGGCTGGAATGGGAAAACCCCAAAGGTACCACTCTACATGAGGAGGAATGATATTAGAACTCAGCACAAAACACTGAACTCAACAACAACAACAACAACAACAACAACAATAGCAGCATTGTTAATTACTGCGAACTGAACAAACAATCCTCCCAAATCACTCTGATATTGTGATTATAGCTCAGCCTCCTCGTAATTACCACTGGTTCGAACCTGGTGGGCATGCATGCAGGTGGCCATTACTTGACATGAGTAGGTCAGCTCATTGTAGACTCACTAAGTGGCAGGCTGTGTATGCCTTCGTGGAGCCATTGAATGTGCGACCCGCCATAGCATGCTATTGATCTCAATAATCCCGACTACACAGGAAGGCAATATGCTATGATGGAATGACAGCTATTGAAAGTCTCGAAATACACCCTATTATCCTCAATTACTGTCGAAAATCACAACCACACTAAACAAAGAAGAGCCGATCAATCTTGTAACACAATTAAAACAAAAGTAATTTTCTCGTTGTCGTTTTTTTTTTATATAATATAAATAATGACAATATTGGTCTGTTTAGAGTGACTGCCTGATTTGCTGTGGTCACTGGATTGAAACTTCTCAGTTGACCCATTCTCTGATTATTATTATTTTATTTTTTTCGTTCCAACCAATGCACCATAACTAGTATTTCAAAGGTTGTGGTATGTGCTGTTCTGTCTGTGGGGAAAAGTACATATAAAAGATCCCTTGCTAGTAATGGAAAAATATAGCGGGTTTCCACTCTAAGACTATATGTCAAAATTACCAAATGTTTTACATCCAATAATCGATGATGACTAAATCAAAAGCTCTAATGATGTCGTTAAAAAAACAAAACTTTAACTTTTAACTTATTGTATAATTTTCTAAATGAGAGTTAAAATACAGTAAAACACTATGGGATTGAACAATACTTGAAGAACAGAAGAAAACTGTGTTATAAATGTTATGTACAATTTACACTGTATATTTTAATTCATAACTTATTTTTAATACATTAGACAGTGGCTATTCTAATAAAAAGGTTGATAATATATATTTTTAACTACAAAATACACTGTATATAATATCAAAAAATCTTATATGAAATTTGTTAAAACATTTTTGTTTTTACTTTTGTTACACTTTCAATACCATATATATTTTAATCCTACTACATTCAGAAGAAAAATTAATGCTCAAAATGTATGTGACTTTTGTTGTGTAGAATATAGTACATGTATTTTACAATAACTAATTTCATTCTAACAGTGTATGTGAAGTTTGTAATATAAAAGTAGTATTCTAAACAAAATAATAAAACAAAACAAAATAAAACAAAACAAAACAACCCCAAAACCTCAATAATTTCATTTTGATAACATGTGACATTATTATATATAATGTAGTATTCCAAAATAAACTGATTTTATTCTGACACAATATGTGAAAAACAGACCTCGGTGGCATCGTGCTTAGGCTATCCGTCTACAGGCTGGTAGATACTGGGTTCGGATCCCAGTCAAGGCATGGGATTTTTAATCCAGATACCGACTCCAAACCCTGAGTGAGTGCTTCACAAGGCTCAGTGGGTAGGTGTAAACCACTTGCACCAACTAGTGATCCATAACTGGTTCAACAAAGGCCATGGTTTGTGATATCCTGCCTGTAGGAAGCGCAAATAAAAGATCCCTTGCTGCCTGTCGTAAAAGAGTAGTCTATGTGGCAACAGCGGGTTTTCTCTAAAAAAGAGTGTCAGAATGACCATATGTTTGACGTCCAATAACTGATGATAAGATAAAAAATCAATGTGCTCTAGTGGTGTCATTAAATAAAACAAACTTTTTTTTTTACCAATAATTATGTGAAAAATACACTAATTTGACATTTGTTGTATAGAATATACATTTAGTACATTTTGCGTTCTAAAAACACTTTAATGCTGACATAGTTTTGTCAACAGTCTTCAGGTTTTCAACCAGCATCATTTAATTTGATTTCTTTCGTGACAATGTGTCACAACTAGTCAGGTCAAAGCCGCCTGCAGCACTTGGCTGACAGGAATCACGGAGTTACCGACACTGTCTGGTGGGACCGTCTGTTCCACATGGATTCCCAGATTCCATTAACCGCTGAGACGGAAATCCTGAAAGGATTGTGCAGGCAACAAGCACTTCATCATGTAAGTTGAGAGAAGCCGTGTGAGAAACAGTTATTTTAGAGTAACAAGTTTTAGCCAATGAGTTGAAAAAGGTGCCCTGCTTTCTTTCTCTCTTTTTTTTAAAATTAAATTTAAAAAAAAGGTTTTTAATAATAATTTTAAAAAAATTTAAAAAAAAAAAAAGAAGATAATATATATATATAGAGAATCCTTCATATGTTAAAAATAGGTCACAGTGACTTATTAATAGTATGCAACACACCGCCATTCCAAATTGTTCCTACATGTGAGGTTTGATGGTCCTGTATGCATTTGTATGCAAGATATGGTCCGGACAAGGATTTATTGGTATGTGCAGTAGACCATGAAAAGTAGGTCACAGTGACCTAGTAATAGTATGCAACACACTATCATCCCAAGTTGCTCCTACATGTGAGGTTTGATGGTCCTGTATGCATCTATATGCAAGATATGGTCTGGACAAGAAAAAGTTAACAGACAGATATATAGATGGATGGATGGATGGATGGATGGACAGACAGATGGATGGATGGACAGACAGACAGATGTATGGACAGACAGACAGACAATGCCATACCATAATACGACACATCATAGATGGGCATATAAAAGTGGATTTAATGGGAGCCTCTAGAGAAATGGTGAATAAAGGTCATTTCTCTATGTTTCAGATTACATTCAGTCTACTTTGTAATTCAGATTACATTCAGTCCACTTTGTAATTCAGATTACATTCAATCCACTTTGTAATTCAGATTACATTCAATCCACTTTGTAATTCAGATTACAGTCAATCCACTTTGTAATTCAGATTACAGTCAATCCACTTTGTAATTCAGATTACAGTCAATCCACTTTGTGATTCAGATTACATTCAATCCACTTTGTAATTCAGATTACAGTCAATCCACTTTGTAATTCAGATTACAGTCAATCCACTTTGTAATTCAGATTACATTCAATCCACTTTGTGATTCAGATTACAGTCAATCCACTTTGTGATTCAGATTACATTCATCCACTTTGTAATTCAGATTACATTCAATCCACTTTGTAATTCAGATTACATTCAATCCACTTTGTGATTCAGATTACAGTCAATCCACTTTGTGTTTAGATTACATTCAGTCCACTTTGTAATTCAGATTACATTCAATCCACTTTGTGATTCAGATTACATTCAATCCACTTTGTGTTTAGATTACATTCAGTCCACTTTGTGTTTCATATTACATTCAGTCCACCTTGTAATTCAGATTACATTCAATCTACTTTGTGAACAATTATTTTATTCTAATCTGAACAAGCTGAAAATCATATTTTTTAAAAAGAATGAACAGTAATTTTTTTTCAGTTTTTTAATACTTATTACAAACATGATACTGACTACGTTTACTCACACCTCGAGCATACCTCAACAACACAGATAAATTTATGTAAATAACTGTTTTAAGACTGATACTAATATTAAGCTGGATAAGATATAAAAAGTATATAACATTTAAAATAAAAAACCCAAACATTTCTAATCAATGTACATTTCTATTACTAATAATTACAATATTTTAAAGGTGTTCTTTTAAATATACAGTGAAACCCATCTACATTAAACACCCACAGGACAATATGAAGGAAGGAAATGTTTTATTTAACGACGCACTCAACACATTTTATTTACGGTTATATCACCTCAGATATATGGTTAAGACCACACAGATATTGAGTGAGGAAACCCGCTGTCGCCACTTCATGGGCTATCTTTTCGATTAGCAGCAAGGGATGTTTTATATGCACCATCCCACAGACAGGATAGTACATACCATGGCCTTTGTTACACCAGTTGTGGAGCATTGGCTGGAATGAGAAATAACCCAATGGGTCCACCGACGGGGATCGATCCTAGACCGACCGTGCATCAAGCGAACGCTTTACCACTGGGCTACATCCCACCTCCTCACAAGTCAAAGTAACAAGTCTGATTTAATGGGGTATCCAGTTTAGAGAGGCTATATTCTATACTGGTATTAAAAAGAGACTATAAAAACATCCAGGTTTGAAGGAATTCCAGTTTACAAAGAGTCTGATTTAATG
Source organism: Gigantopelta aegis (assembly GCF_016097555.1). Lineage (NCBI taxonomy): Eukaryota > Metazoa > Mollusca > Gastropoda > Neomphalida > Peltospiridae > Gigantopelta > Gigantopelta aegis. The sequence continues at coordinate 8,382,859 of NC_054707.1, forward strand.
GGGTATCCAGTTTAGAGAGGCTATATTCTATACTGGTATTAAAAAGGGACTATAAAAACATCCAGGTTTGAAGGAGTTCCAGTTTACAAAGAGTCTGATTTAATGGGGTATCCAGTTTAGAGAGGCTATATTCTATACTGGTATTAAAAAGGGACTATAAAAACATCCAGGTTTGAAGGAGTTCCAGTTTACAAAGAGTCTGATTTAATGGGGTATCCAGTTTAGAGAGGCTATATTCTATACTGGTATTAAAAAGGGACTATAAAACATCCAGGTTTGAAGGAATTCCAGTTTACAAAGAGTCTGATTTAATGGGGTATCCAGTTTAGAGAGGCTATATTCTATACTGGTATTAAAAAGGGACTATAAAAACATCCAGGTTTGAAGGAGTTCCAGTTTACAAAGAGTCTGATTTAATGGGGTATCCAGTTTAGAGAGGCTATATTCTATACTGGTATTAAAAAGGGACTATAAAAACATCCAGGTTTGAAGGAGTTCCAGTTTACAAAGAGTCTGATTTAATGGGGTATCCAGTTTAGAGAGGCTATATTCTATACTGGTATTAAAAAGAGACTATAAAAACATCCAGGTTTGAAGGAGTTCCAGTTTACAAAGAGTCTGATTTAATGGGGTATCCAGTTTAGAGAGGCTATATTCTGTACTGATATTTAAAAAGAGACTATAAAAACATCCAGGTTTGAAGGAGTTCCAGTTTACAAAGAGTCTGATTTAATGGGGTATCCAGTTTAGAGAGGCTATATTCTATACTGGTATTAAAAAGGGACTATAAAAACATCCAGGTTTGAAGGAGTTCCAGTTTACAAAGAGTCTGATTTAATGGGGTATCCAGTTTAGAGAGGCTATATTCTATACTGGTATTAAAAAGAGACTATAAAAACATCCAGGTTTGAAGGAATTCCAGTTTACAAAGAGTCTGATTTAATGGGGTATCCAGTTTAGAGAGGCTATATTCTATACTGGTATTAAAAAGAGACTATAAAAACATCCCAGTTTGAAGGAATTCTAGTTTACAAAGAGTCTGATTTAATGGGGTATCCAGTTTAGAGAGGCTATATTCTATACTGGTATTAAAAAGGGACTATAAAAACATCCAGGTTTGAAGGAGTTCCAGTTTACAAAGAGTCTGATTTAATGGGGTATCCAGTTTAGAGAGGCTATATTCTATACTGGTATTAAAAAGAGACTATAAAAACATCCCGGTTTGAAGGAGTTCCAGTTTACAAAGAGTCTGATTTTGAGAAAGTTCAATGTACTGTAAATCATAAAATATTAGCGATCTTAAAATTTAGCAAAATCTAATAAGTGAAATATTAGCGACATAGAACTCTAGCGAGGTCATCATATTAGAAACTAAAAACTGAATAAATTTAAGTTAAGATCAGCTAAAATAATGTTGTTGACGAATCTTGATGTTATGCAAGGTAAAGACATCTTAAATGTAGTAAACAATTGGATTAATATACACATGCTAACTAACTATTGTTGTTGGCTATCGTTTTGGTTTAATAATCAATGGCATGTAATCATTGTTGTGTCTTTAGTTTATCACAGACAACACAATCACACAAAAGGTTTTCGGAACAGTCAGTTGTATATCTCTTTAAATTTAGTGTCATGAAATATTAGCGTCTTTTATGACCTCACCAAATTTGCTAACATTTTATGCTCGCTAACATTTCCGGATTTACAGTATTTAAAAATATCTTTTTAACATTGCATAACTAGGATTTAATAACAAGTTTCATCTCCGTTTATCAGTATCTAAACACAGCTGATATGAGTGACTCACTACATATTAACTTGTCACAGCTGAAAACTTAATCTTAACACCGACAGCAGCAAAACAACGTGCCATATACCTTTTATCTAGACACGCAATCCACTCTGCGACCATTTTCCGTGAAGATCTGTTTCCTGAGAGTTGTGCCGTGGTGACAGGTTTCTCGCCAACCCCTGGTACCTCGGTGATTAATGATGAGATAGAAACAATCCTCTCCCAAATGACGGCTGCCACAAGCACAGGTTGGCGTTTGAGCACTTTGATGTTTTTAGTTTCTCTTGGTAGCTAGAGGCAGCGGTTGATGCAGAATAAGTGTGAAAACACTGCTACAGGCATTGGGACCTGAAATACATAAGTCTTTCATGAACAACCAACAATAAGAATGAACTCATTCAAATAAAGAATTCAGAATATTTAATTCTTTAATGGTTGGATGGATGGATGGATGGATGGATGGATGGATGGATGGATGGATGGATGGATGGATGGATGGATGGATGGAAGGAGGGATGGAAGGAGGAATGGATGGGTGGGTGGGTGGATGGATACATACATGGATGTAAGGTTGGCTATGTCAATGGATGGACTGATGGATTGATGAATGGATGGATGGATGGATGGATGGATGGATGGATGGATGGATGGATGGATGGATGGATGGATGGATAGACTGACAATGGATGGATGGATGGATAGAAGGTTGGCTATATGGATGGATGGATGGATGGATGGATGGATGGATGGGTAAATGGGAGGATGAGTGGATCCTTGCTGCATGCTTGGACATGTGCTAGGATGAAAGGATCGGATAGAAATTGTTCAGAATTAAACTCGAAGAGTTAATATGGTTGGATATGGAAATAGATGGAATTAATCAATGGATAATGTTTAATAAAAAACATACAGATTGGCTATTGGGTGTCAAACAAAGGTAAGTATATGATTATGGATGACGGGGTGGTTCATTGGTTGAATGGATAGATGGACAAATAAATAAATAGATGGATGGATGGATGGATAGATGAATGGATGGATGGACCAATGAATCGATAGGTGTTTTTGTGGATGATTGAATGGATTGATGGACAAATAAATAAATAGATGGATGGATGTATGGCTAGATGAATGGATGGATGGACCAATGAATCGATGGGTATTTTTGTGGACGTTTGAATGGATGGATGGACAAATAAATAAATAGATTGATAGATGGATGCATAGATGAATGGATGGATGGACCAATGAATCGATGGGTGGTTTTGTGGATGATTGAATGGATGGACAAATAAATAAATAGATGGATGGATGAATGGATGGATGGTTGGTGGGTGTTTTTGTAGATAGATGATTTGATGCATGGATGGTTGGTGGGTGTTTTTGTAGATGGATGGTTGGATGCATGGATGGTTGGGTGTTTTTGTAGATAGATTATTGGATGCATGGATGGTTGGGTGTTTTTGTAGATAGATGATTGGATGCATGGATGTTTGGCGGGTGTTTTTGTAGATGGATGGATGGATATATGCAGGATGTATGCATATATGTATGGTTGGTGGATGTTTTTGTAGATGGATGGATGGATGGATGGATGGATGCATGGATTGTTGGGTGTTTTTGTAGATAGATGATTGGATGCATGGATGGTTGGTGGGTGTTTTTGTAGATGGATGGATGGATGCATGCATGGATGGTTGGTGGGTGTTTTTGTAGATGGATGGATGCATGCATGGCTGCAAGGATGGTTGGTGGGTGTTTTTGTAGATGGATGGTTGGATGCATGGATGGTTGGGTGTTTTTGTAGATGGATGGATGGATGGATGGATGGATGGATGGATGGTTAGTGAGTATTTTTGTAGATGGATGGATGCATGCATGGATGCAAGGATGGTTGGAGGGTGTTTTTGTAGATGGATGGATGGATGCATGGATGAATGGATGGTTGGTTGGTTGAGTGTTTTTGTAGATGGATGGATGGATGGATGCATGCATGAATGGATGGTTGGTGAGTGTTTTTGTAGATGGATGGATGCATGCATGGATGAATGGATGGTTGGTCGAGTGTTTTTGAAGATGGATGGATGCATGCATGGATGAATGGATGGTTGGTAGAGTGTTTTTGTAGATGGATGGATGCATGCATGGATGAATGGATGGTTGGTTGAGTGTTTTTGTAGATGGATAGATGCATGCATGGATGAATGGATGGTTGGTTGAGTGTTTTTGAAGATGAATGGATGGTTGGTGAGTGTTTTTATAGATGGATGGATGCATGCATGGATGAATGGATGGTTGGTTGAGTGTTTTTGTAGATGGATAGATGCATGCATGGATGAATGGATGGTTGGTTGAGTGTTTTTGAAGATGAATGGATGGTTGGTGAGTGTTTTTGAAGATGAATGGATGGTTGGTTGAGTGTTTTTGAAGATGGATGGATGGTTGGTTGAGTGTTTTTGAAGATGGATGGATGGTTGGTTGAGTGTTTTTGAAAATGAATGGATGGTTGGTTGAGTGTTTGCCATGTATGATCACTCCAAAGAAGCCAGCCATTTGTATTCATCATATTGCCCAATCATAATGAAGCATCCATTTGTATTCATCATATTGCCCATTCATAATGACCGATCCATTTGTATTCAGTGTTGTACAATCAGTGTTAACTAAGCAGTGATTGGCAGTTTGACACATGATGTCATTCACTGTGACAGGCTAAATCTGACAAATTGATATTCTGTTATAGTGTGAACCTAACATACTGATGACCCACAAGTATAGTGATAGTAAAATAAGCAAGTCAAACTTATAACTATGTCCCATACTAAACAAACATATTGACATTTCAACTTATATTTTCGTGCTTATATCCAATTACGATTCAAGCACGCTGTTCTGGGCACACACCTCAGCTATCTGGGCTGTCTGTCCAGGACAGTGGGTTAAGTGTTAGTTGGTTAGTGGTTGGTGAGAGAGAAGAGGGTGTAGTGGCCTTACACCTACCCATTGAGCTTAAGAACTCACTCTGGGTTGGAGCTAGTACCGGGTTGCGAACCCTGTACCTACCAGCTTGTAGTCCTATGGCTTAACCATGCATCACCGAGGCCGGTACATATTGACAGTGCACAATTAAACCAACATAAATATTAGTTAACCTAAGCTTATGTCATAACAGTAAATTAATCTTTATTTCATGATATAATTCACCAGCAGAAAACTGTTTGGAATATTTTAAGTGAAAGCTAATAGTACATAAAAACAGTATATTACAAAAACAAAATTTAATGCAAAATTCCCATTAAGTGGAGAAAATGACATTAATGAAAATAATAATTAAGGTTTTTTAAATTTTACGGTACGAGTGTAAAAATGGTGATCAGTTTCATGCAAATCAGACCTGTCATACACACCATCAATATTAGCATTTCTGGAATAAGGTTTTCAACTTAGTAATATATTATTAAGTAAACAAAATCTTCTGTGACAAACGCCCACTGTCAGTAAGCTGATACCACATTTAAATCTCATGTACATGCCAAACAACTACTTCATACCTCTGTACTTCATCGTTCTCCTTTCTTCCATTTCTTATTACATAGTTTTAACAAGCAGATACAGGGCTAGCTCTGGGTGAGGAAAATAATTCCTCAAATTGTCTATTAAATTAAAAAATAGCAGAAATTGTCAGTTATTTTCTAAAAAATGTCAATTATTACATGAAATTATTTCGCCAAACTAAAATAAAATTCACCGACTGCTTTCAAAATTCGTAACTGGCGAATTTGGCGAGTGCTAGAGTCAGCCCTGAAAGATATATAAGTAGCAAGACTGACAAATAACTATAATATAATGAGCAATATAAGGAACACAAATATTAATTTATTTAAATTATTTGTTTTGAATTTCAATGTTTTTTGTTTATTAAAATTATATAAATGTCTTATGAATATATTAGGCCCATTTTGACAAGTTTATTTACTAAATTAAATTTATCATGAAAAAATGTATATACAATAGAACCCCTTTAACCAGAAACACGTGGGACCAAGTAAAAAGTTATTTTTTAAGGGGTATCCAGTTTTTGACTGAAAAATATTTTATTGTTTTTTAAAAGAACAAAAGAATTAGGCACAGGTTATACAACTTACTAGGCCTTCTCCATACCTGGAACAAACTACTGGTATATGTGGCTATGCAGTTAAAAGAGATTCTGTTCTGTACTGATATTTAAAAAGGGACTATGGAAAACATCTGCTTTCAAGGGAATTCTGATTAACAGAGGGTCTGGTTTAGAGGGGTTTCACTGTAGTAAAACATAATTTGTGGGGGTTTTGTCGTTAGGGGCAGGATGTAGCCCAGTGGTAAAGCGCTCGCTTGATACACGGTCGGTTTAGGATCGATCCCCTTCGGTGGGCCCATTGGGCTGTTTCTCGTTCCAGCCAGAGCTCCACAACTGGTGTAACAAAGGCTGTAGTATGTACTATCCTGTCTGTGGGATGGTGCATATAAAAGATGCCTTGCTGCTAATCGAAAAAGTGTAGCCCATGAAGTGGCGACAGCAGGTTTTCTCTCTTTATATCTGTGTGGTCCTTAACCATATGTCTGATGCCATATAACCGTAAATAAAATGTGTTGAGTGTGTCATTAATAAAACATTTCCTTCCTTCCTTCTTTTGTCGTTCAGTATGTATCTACATGTATGTTGCCAGTGTAAGTGCTTATAGTAACATTCTTAAAGCCGCCAACCCTAGTTACCATGATATATATTTTTTCTGTTTCACCCATCAGTCTTTTGCAAGGAAAAGCTAGTGATCAATCACACTCCCCTCTACACTCGTCTGAAAAGTTTTAGAAGAGCAGCAAATGGATCACCTCACAATAAAATGTTTATTAAAAAAAAAAAAATTGAAACATCATGTGATTTCTAGCCTTGCATATTTCAGAAGAATGATCTACTGCTTGTTTTAGTTATGCTCATGGTGAAGACTATTTAGCTACTACAATCACCACAACAAGGAAAGAAATGCTTTATTTTTTATTAGCAGCAAGGGATCTTTTATATGCACCATCCAAAGACAGGGTAGTACATACCATGGCTTTTGACATACCAGTCGTGGTGCACTGACTAGAACGAGAAATAGACCAATGGGCCCACCGATGGGGATCGATCCCAGACCAACTGTGCATCGAGCGAGCACCATACCACTGGGCTACATCCCGCCCCCTAAAATATTTATTAAATTTTATTTGAAACGTCATGTGATTGCTAGCCTTGCATCATTTCAGGAGAATGATCTATAGCTACCACAACCACCAGAACAAAGACAAATGCTCTGGTTTTGCCAAAATTAATAATTTAAGTAAGACATCTGTAATATGTAATTTAATATTTAAAAAAAGGCTGCAATAGCTGAAATTATTTTCTAATCTAACAAGAACAATCTGATAGTCCTGTTAAAGCAATACCTGGGTCCATGCTTATAAAACTTTTAGACTCCAGACTCAATCTCTAATGAAGTCACACACATACAATTTGTATGGTGTTGCCATGACATTCACATCTCAGACTCTATTAGGAAGGAAGGAAATGTTTTATTTAATGACACACTCAACACATTTTATTTATGGTTATATGGCGTCAGACATATGGTTAAGGACCACACAAATATTAGCAGCAATGGATTTTATATGCACCATCCCACAGACAGGATAGTACATACCACAGCCTTTGTTACACCAGTTGTAGAGCACTGGCTGGAATGAGAAATAGCCCAATGGGTCCACCGACGGGGATCGATCCTAGACTGATCGCACATCAAGCGAATGCTTTTCCATTGGGCTGTCTCGCTCCCAGACTCTATTAGTCGCGAGTCTAGGCTAAAAGTTTTATAAGCACCAAGCCTGTTCCCTATTGGGCCCAAAACTCTCAAAAATTAGAAAATCCCTATGAAACTCAAACCGAATGAATTTGTAACTCCATATGATAAAGCTATAGACAAACATTTTAACTCAGTACCTTAAGGCACTGTGAGAAAGATGGACAGAGGGAGGAACACAGTGACAGACAGACGGACAGGACAGGACAGGACAGGACAGGACAGGACAGGACAGGACAGGACAGGACAGGACAGGACAGGACAGGACAGACAGACAGACAGACAGACAGGACAGACAGGACAGACAGACAGACAGGACAGACAAGACAGACAGACAAATGGATGGATGGATGGAAGGTGACGAACCCCGAGGGTTGTACCATTAGGGGACTAACAACTAGGATCAGTGTGTGGGGTGAATGAGAGTCACAATCCTGCCAACCGGAACAACAGCAGCCAAAAGTGTGAAACTAATTAACTGAAAGCTGACATGTTCTTGGTAGTCAATACAAGGAACCTGAACATGTGTTTCACGACTCTTGTGCACTGCCCGAATATTCAGCACACAGCAGAAACCTGCCAACTGAGGAACACTAAGTAACAATAACAACTCCTACACAAGCCTACAGCCTTCACTCTAAATGCCTAATCAATAGTTAACACTAAGTAACAATAACAACTCCTACACAAGCCTACAGCCTTCACTCTAAATGCCTAATCAATAGTTGACACTAACTAACAATAACAACTCCTACACAAGCCTACAGCCTTCACTCTAAATGCCTAATCAATAGTTAACAACTGTTAAGAAAGAAGGTCTCATGTCAAGTAAGTAAACATGTATAGTTAGAATAATCAACCATGTTGATAGTAAAGTGTTAATTGCAAATCTCACGTTATGTGATGTCACAGATGTTAATTAATTAGGAGATAACTATATGGAGATTTTAGATTTGCCAGTGTTATTGTCTATTTAATCCCGCAAATGTCATTTTTAATCGAAGGCATTAGCACTAATCTTAACCATTGCAATAACCTTGAACTTAAAGTGACACACTAGTTTTTAAATATCATATGGCATATTTTTTATTATTAGAGCCATTTTTTATAACAGTAATCAGACATTACTTAAGATTTTATTGTTTCAATTTTCCATACCTGAACATGAATGAATGAATGTTTAACGACACCCCAGCACGAAAAATACATCGGCTATTGGGTGTCAAACTATGGTAAATGCAAAAAAACTGTTGATCAACATCAATATAAAAATTATACCTGAACAATTCCTGATATAAACCTGACATAAACCTGACATAAACCTGTTTATTACATGTATTTTAATCAGCAAACGGTTTTAGAGGTGCATTCTTACAGTTGAACTGTTATATTTTGCTATTTTTACATGTATATTTTATGATAAATAACTATAAATTAAATTATCTCATGTATGACCTTTATACCTTTAACCTGTAAATTTAACCTCAAAAAATAAAAATTGCAATGAAATTCTACAGCAATTTCATCAAGAATCCTTGTACACAAAAACGTATTTGTTTCCAGTAAAATACCAGCCAGATCTTTGTCAATATTGATTTATTTCAACTTACTTTCGTTCTTATATCCAATTAAGGTTCAAGCAAAATGGAGATACTTGTGTTGAATTTTGTATTAATATAAATTTATAAATTGTAATAAATTAAATTATTTGATTCAATTTGAGGTATAATCTTTATATTTCACAAGAAAAAAAACAAAAACATTGTTGGTCTTATGTTTTTTTTTATGTGGTCCCTTTAAGATGTTTTCTTTCAATTCTCCCAAAGCATCTAGTATTGTTCAAATTGACCTGCATTAAGCAACCACCTGGCTTAACAGTCCACACTTTGATACAGGTTAGACTGTGTGCCTTTGTGTGTCAGGTTCGATGCATGAGATAACGGTAAACGAGGCCAGTTGTTTACAGTGGCGTTAACTTAATACCAGGATGTATACCATTACCAGTAGATTCTCCTGTGTGGAGCAAGTCTCAATGAAATACACTCTAAAAGGGGTAATCAATAACCACATCGTTAAAGAACAACGTAGAAGAAAAACAGGTTTACATATAAATAAATAACTTATTCTAGATAAAGGAAATAAAAAAGTAAAAGAAAAAACTGTTTTATTTTTGAATATATATAAATAAGTAAATAACTTAGTCAAGAAGAAAAAGTGAAATTAGTTTTACTTTTTAATATATACAAATAAATAATTTATTAAGCAATAAAATTCAATAAAAATATATTTTTACATTTTAAAGTCAATAATTCATTGAACAAAAAAACCCCACAATACAAAAATAGTTTTAAGCAATAAGACCTGATTAAAAAATGGTCTTCATTTTGAAAATGTTGCTAATCTGCTTTTATTTTTTGGGGTAATACCAGTAACTGAATTTACAAATATTTTTTAAATACACAATGTATATATTTTGCCACATATGCTTCTCTCTTCTTTTTTTTTTTTTTTTTTTTTATCCATCTCATATTTAAATATAATCTGCAATTAAAAATTTATTTCATATTTTAGTTATTTTATTTAAATTGTTTTATTAATAATATTTTTTTCCCCTTTATCGTATTCCTTTATTTTCTATATTTTATCAAATTTTAGGAACATAACTACATGTACTAATCTGTTATTCCATCATGTAGTCAAAAATATAAGACTATTCATATGCATTAAAATCATTGAATGAGAGTTTTAGTACACAGATAATGGAGTGATTTTTTTAATGTTTATTTTGTTGAAAATATTATTAAAAAGGTATTCTACACACTGTCATTTATTAATATCTGGTCATTCTCAGTGTAAAATAGTTTTATGTCAGTGAAATGGATATTTTTTTCTTCCTCCCTCCCCCTTCAGTTCACTATAGTTTTGTGCATGCTGTCCTGGGCACACACCTCAGTTAATTGTTAGTTTGAAGGAGGTGGGACGTAGCCCAGTGGTAAAGCGCTAGCTTGATGCATGATCGGTCTGGGATCGATCCCTGTCGGTGGGCCCATTGGGCTATTTCTCATTCCAGCCAGTGCACCACGACTGGTATATCAAAGGTCATGGTATGTACTACCCTGTCTGTGGGATGGTGCATATAAAAGATCCCTTGCTGCTAATCGAAAAGAGTTTAACAACACCACTAGAGCACATTGATTTATTATCATTGGCTACTGGACGTCAAACATTTGGCAAATTTGACATAGTCTTAGAAAGGAAACCCACTATATTTTTTCCATTAGTAGCAAGGGATCTTTTATATGTACCATCCAACAGACAGAATAGCACATACCATAACCTTTGATGTGCCAGTCGTGGTGCACTGGGCAGAGTGAGAAATATCCCAACTGGCCCATTGACGGGGGTAACTGTTACCTACATGTACCACCTACGAAATCATCACACTGTGTAACCATTTAGAAACATTCTTTTAATTACCAACATACACGTAAGCATTAACACAAAATTATCAACAACTTTGATTCCCGATGAGTGCAGCAGTAATTCTAAATTTTGTAAATTGGGCCCCATGCTTATAAAACGTTTTAGAGTCCAGGCTCAGTCTCTAATGAAAGAAAGAAAGGAATGTTTTATTTAACGACGCACTCAACACATTTTATTTACGGTTATATGACGTCGGACATGTATGGTTAAGGACCACACAGATACTGAGAAAGGAAACCCGCTGTCGCCACTTCATGGGCTACTCTTTTCGATTAGCAGCAAAGGATCTTTTATATGCACCATCCCACAGACAGGGTAGTACATACCACAGCCTTTGATATACCAGTCATGGTGCACTGGCTGGAACGAGAAATAGCCCAATGGGCCCACTGATGGGGATCGATCCCAGACCAACTGTGCATCAAGCGAGTGCTGTACCACTGGCCTACATCCCGCCCCCAATCCCTAATGATGTCACTTGCATACAGTTTGTATGGTATTACCATGACGTTAAAGTCTTAGACACTATTAAAGTCTGCAGTCTAGTCCGAAACTTTTATAAGCATGGTTTCTTCACCCTCATAAAGTTTGTTTGTTTGTTTGTTTATCGACACCACTAGAGCATTCCGATTAATTAATCATCGGCTATTGGATGTCAAACGTTTAATAATTCTGACTCGTAGTCATCTGAGGAAACCCGGCTACATTTTTCCTAAAGCAGCAAGGGATCTTTTATATGCACTTTCCCACAGACAGGAAAGCACATACCACAGCCGTTGGCCAGTTGTGGTGCATTGGTTGGAACGAGAAAAAACATTCAGTTGAACTGACTGTAACCAAGTGACTTAATCCATAATGTTTGAAACTGACACTACTGACATTCAAAAAAGTTTGTTTCGTTTAATGACACCACTAGAGCACATTGATTTATTAATTATCGTTTAATGAATGTCAAGCATTTGGTAATTTTGACATGTAGTCTTAGAGAGAAAAACCCGTTACATTTATAATATCAATGTGCTCTAGTGGAGTCATTACACAAAACAAACCTTTTTGAATGTCAGTAATGTCACATTGACTGTCAGAAACTTGCTCAGTTTCTGACACTATGGATTGAGAGATTTGGTTACAGTCACTGTTTACTGTTACTCTTTGTGTGATTCACCTATTTCTTTCAATCAGTATATTTACCTGCAAGTCATTACCTGATGTAGTTCAATCCCCAAGTCTCCTACCTCTACTGACGTTAATATAAATACACCAACATTACTACACAATTAATAAGGTTCGAGGTTCCTCTGTCATCTCAATTCAATTCAATCAACAGCTGATCACACTGAAGGTGTTGACATATTCTGACAAGTTCACCTGTCTCACCTGAATTCAGGTGTATCCAGGAGTGACAGCAGTGTTAACAACAACAACACAGAGTAATTAATCCACCAAACAGGTAACAACAAAGATGTAACTAACAAATATGTAATTAAAATAAAAGTTGTGACAAAAATATTTGGGTAAAAAATAGAGTGGCATAAATGGTGTATGTATTTTAGTGCAATACAATCAAATTAATATTAATACAGTGAAAACCCCCTAAACTGGACATGCTTGGGACAAAGTAAAATGTCCAGTTTTGAGGGGTATCTGGTTTATAGAGAGGTTTTCTTTTGTACTGGTATTTAAAAGGGGACCGTTAAAAACATCCGGTTTGAGAGAATTCCAGTTTTTAGAGGGTCTGGTTTTCAGAGCTTTCACTGTACATACATAACATGTGGTACGGTACAACTGAAACAGTATTAATAAATATATATTTAGTACAATACAACTGAAACAACAGTTAATAAATACATATTTAAACTACAATGGAGATGAATTAATAGTACTACAGTCCAACCTACATACAATGGTCATCCAAAGGCAACTTCAGTGAAACCTCTTTAAACAGGGTATCCATGGGATCAAATAAAAAGTCAGGTTTTAAGAAGTATCTGGTTTAAAGAGGTTATGATCCATACTGATATTTAGAAAGAAGATGTTTGTTATGTTTAACGACATCAATAGAGCACATTGGTTAATCAATCAGCGGCTACTGGATGTCAAATATTGGTAATTCTGACTCGTAGACATCAGAGGAAACCCGCTACACCTTTCCAAATGCAGCAAGGGATCTTTTATATGCACTTTCCAACAGACAGGATAGCACATACCATGGCCTTTTATATACCAGTTGTGGTGCACTGGCTGGAACAAGAAATAGCCCAATGGGCCCACCGACAAGTATCGATCCCACAATATTTAGAAAGAAACTGTGAACAAAAAAACAAAACATTTTGAAAGAATTCCAGTTTGCAGAAAGTCCAATTTTGAGGGAGTTCCATATTACAGAGGGTTTAGTTTTGAGGGAATTCCAGTTTACTGAGGGTCTTGTTTTGAGGGAATTCCAGTTTACAGAGTGTTCAGTTTTGAGGGATTTCCAGTTTATAGGTTTCAGTTTTGAGGGAATTTGTTTACAAAGGGTCTTGTTTTGATGGAATTCCAGTTTACACATTGTTCAGTTTTAAGGGAATTCCAGTTCACTTAGGGTCTTGTTGTGAGGGAATTCCAGTTCCAGTTTACAGAGGGTTCAGTTTTAATGGAATTCCACTTTACAAAGGGTCTGGTTTTGAGGGGTTTCACTGAATAAAAAATACATCCTTAATAAACAGGTTGCCCCTATCATGAATTTGATGCCCATTTAAAAATAAAAGCTGAAATGATCTTTTAACAGCTGAAACCTCTCTACTGGTATTACACCAAGTAAATAAAGGTAATTTTTCAGCATTTCAGATCAAATCCGACTGGTATATCAAAGGCTGTGGTATGTACTACCCTGTTTGTGGGATGGTGCAATATAAAAAATCCCTTGCTGCTAATTGAAAAGAGTAGCCCATGAAGTGTCAACAGTGGGTTTCCTCTCTCAATATCTGTGTGGTCCTTAACCATATGTCTGACACCATATGTAAATAAAATGTGTTGAGTGCATCATTAAATAAAACATTCATACTTCTTATATAAAAATTATTTTATGCAACGAGGTTAAAATTGGATAAAAAGTAGAAAAATCACATCCTTGCTCCAAATACGGGTGAATTACACACCTTTGTAACACAAGGTGAAAAGGACTAGCCGAAAAGCTCGTTATACAGATGTTGGTGTTGTTCCACAAGGTGACATTTTGTAGCATGTTTTTCGCTGTACACACCTGTGTATTGATTTAATGAGACAATGACTGTTATTGTCGGTTATGAAAGGACATTTTGTAGCATGTTTTTCGCTGTACACACCTGTGTATTGATTTAATGAGACAATGACTGTTATTGTCGGTTATGAAAGGACATTAGGTACATGTTTTTCGCTGTACACACCTGTGTATTGATTTAATGAGACAATGACTGTTATTGTCGGTTATGAAAGGACATTAGGTACATGTTTTTCGCTGTACACACCTGTGTATTGATTTAATGAGACAATGACTCTTATTGTCGGTTATGAAAGGACATTAGGTACATGTTTTTCGCTGTACACACCTGTGTATTGATTTAATGAGACAATGACTCTTATTGTCGGTTATGAAAGGACATTAGGTACATGTTTTTCGCTGTACACACCTGTGTATTGATTTAATGAGACAATGACTCTTATTGTCGGTTATGAAAGGACATTAGGTACATGTTTTTCGCTGTACACACCTGTGTATTGATTTAATGAGACAATGACTCTTATTGTCGGTTATGAAAGGACATTAGGTACATGTTTTTCGCTGTACACACCTGTGTATTGATTTAATGAGACAATGACTCTTATTGTCGGTTATGAAAGGACATTAGGTACATGTTTTTCGCTGTACACACCTGTGTATTGATTTAATGAGACAATGACTCTTATTGTCGGTTATGAAAGGACATTAGGTACATGTTTTTCGCTGTACACACCTGTGTATTGATTTAATGAGACAATGACTCTTATTGTCGGTTATGAAAGGACATTAGGTACATGTTTTTCGCTGTACACACCTGTGTATTGATTTAATGAGACAATGACTCTTATTGTCGGTTATGAAAGGACATTAGGTACATGTTTTTCGCTGTACACACCTGTGTATTGATTTAATGAGACAATGACTGTTATTGTCGGTTATGAAAGGACATTAGGTACATGTTTTTCGCTGTACACACCTGTGTATTGATTTAATGAGACAATGACTCTTATTGTCGGTTATGAAAGGACATTAGGTACATGTTTTTCGCTGTACACACCTGTGTATTGATTTAATGAGACAATGACTGTTATTGTCGGTTATGAAAGGACATTAGGTACATGTTTTTCGCTGTACACACCTGTGTATTGATTTAATGAGACAATGACTGTTATTGTCGGTTATGAAAGGACATTAGGTACATGTTTTTCGCTGTACACACCTGTGTATTGATTTAATGAGACAATGACTGTTATTGTCGGTTATGAAAGGACATTAGGTACATGTTTTTCGCTGTACACACCTGTGTATTGATTTAATGAGACAATGACTGTTATTGTCGGTTATGAAAGGACATTAGGTACATGTTTTTCGCTGTACACACCTGTGTATTGATTTAATGAGACAATGACTGTTATTGTCGGTTATGAAAGGACATTAGGTACATGTTTTTCGCTGTACACACCTGTGTATTGATTTAATGAGACAATGACTCTTATTGTCGGTTATGAAAGGACATTAGGTACATGTTTTTCGCTGTACACACCTGTGTATTGATTTAATGAGACAATGACTGTTATTGTCGGTTATGAAAGGACATTAGGTACATGTTTTTCGCTGTACACACCTGTGTATTGATTTAATGAGACAATGACTGTTATTGTCGGTTATGAAAGGACATTAGGTACATGTTTTTCGCTGTACACACCTGTGTATTGATTTAATGAGACAATGACTCTTATTGTCGGTTATGAAAGGACATTAGGTACATGTTTTTCGCTGTACACACCTGTGTATTGATTTAATGAGACAATGACTGTTATTGTCGGTTATGAAAGGACATTAGGTACATGTTTTTCGCTGTACACACCTGTGTATTGATTTAATGAGACAATGACTGTTATTGTCGGTTATGAAAGGACATTAGGTACATGTTTTTCGCTGTACACACCTGTGTATTGATTTAATGAGACAATGACTCTTATTGTCGGTTATGAAAGGACATTAGGTACATGTTTTTCGCTGTACACACCTGTGTATTGATTTAATGAGACAATGACTGTTATTGTCGGTTATGAAAGGACATTAGGTACATGTTTTTCGCTGTACACACCTGTGTATTGATTTAATGAGACAATGACTGTTATTGTCGGTTATGAAAGGACATTAGGTACATGTTTTTCGCTGTACACACCTGTGTATTGATTTAATGAGACAATGACTCTTATTGTCGGTTATGAAAGGACATTAGGTACATGTTTTTCGCTGTACACACCTGTGTATTGATTTAATGAGACAATGACTCTTATTGTCGGTTATGAAAGGACATTAGGTACATGTTTTTCGCTGTACACACCTGTGTATTGATTTAATGAGACAATGACTGTTATTGTCGGTTATGAAAGGACATTAGGTACATGTTTTTCGCTGTACACACCTGTGTATTGATTTAATGAGACAATGACTGTTATTGTCGGTTATGAAAGGACATTAGGTACATGTTTTTCGCTGTACACACCTGTGTATTGATTTAATGAGACAATGACTCTTATTGTCGGTTATGAAAGGACATTAGGTACATGTTTTTCGCTGTACACACCTGTGTATTGATTTAATGAGACAATGACTCTTATTGTCGGTTATGAAAGGACATTAGGTACATGTTTTTCGCTGTACACACCTGTGTATTGATTTAATGAGACAATGACTGTTATTGTCGGTTATGAAAGGACATTAGGTACATGTTTTTCGCTGTACACACCTGTGTATTGATTTAATGAGACAATGACTGTTATTGTCGGTTATGAAAGGACATTAGGTACATGTTTTTCGCTGTACACACCTGTGTATTGATTTAATGAGACAATGACTGTTATTGTCGGTTATGAAAGGACATTAGGTACATGTTTTTCGCTGTACACACCTGTGTATTGATTTAATGAGACAATGACTGTTATTGTCGGTTATGAAAGGACATTAGGTACATGTTTTTCGCTGTACACACCTGTGTATTGATTTAATGAGACAATGACTCTTATTGTCGGTTATGAAAGGACATTAGGTACATGTTTTTCGCTGTACACACCTGTGTATTGATTTAATGAGACAATGACTCTTATTGTCGGTTATGAAAGGACATTAGGTACATGTTTTTCGCTGTACACACCTGTGTATTGATTTAATGAGACAATGACTCTTATTGTCGGTTATGAAAGGACATTAGGTACATGTTTTTCGCTGTACACACCTGTGTATTGATTTAATGAGACAATGACTGTTATTGTCGGTTATGAAAGGACATTAGGTACATGTTTTTCGCTGTACACACCTGTGTATTGATTTAATGAGACAATGACTGTTATTGTCGGTTATGAAAGGACATTAGGTACATGTTTTTCGCTGTACACACCTGTGTATTGATTTAATGAGACAATGACTGTTATTGTCGGTTATGAAAGGACATTAGGTACATGTTTTTCGCTGTACACACCTGTGTATTGATTTAATGAGACAATGACTGTTATTGTCGGTTATGAAAGGACATTAGGTACATGTTTTTCGCTGTACACACCTGTGTATTGATTTAATGAGACAATGACTGTTATTGTCGGTTATGAAAGGACATTAGGTACATGTTTTTCGCTGTACACACCTGTGTATTGATTTAATGAGACAATGACTGTTATTGTCGGTTATGAAAGGACATTAGGTACATGTTTTTCGCTGTACACACCTGTGTATTGATTTAATGAGACAATGACTGTTATTGTCGGTTATGAAAGGACATTAGGTACATGTTTTTCGCTGTACACACCTGTGTATTGATTTAATGAGACAATGACTCTTATTGTCGGTTATGAAAGGACATTAGGTACATGTTTTTCGCTGTACACACCTGTGTATTGATTTAATGAGACAATGACTGTTATTGTCGGTTATGAAAGGACATTAGGTACATGTTTTTCGCTGTACACACCTGTGTATTGATTTAATGAGACAATGACTGTTATTGTCGGTTATGAAAGGACATTAGGTACATGTTTTTCGCTGTACACACCTGTGTATTGATTTAATGAGACAATGACTCTTATTGTCGGTTATGAAAGGACATTAGGTACATGTTTTTCGCTGTACACACCTGTGTATTGATTTAATGAGACAATGACTGTTATTGTCGGTTATGAAAGGACATTAGGTACATGTTTTTCGCTGTACACACCTGTGTATTGATTTAATGAGACAATGACTGTTATTGTCGGTTATGAAAGGACATTAGGTACATGTTTTTCGCTGTACACACCTGTGTATTGATTTAATGAGACAATGACTGTTATTGTCGGTTATGAAAGGACATTAGGTACATGTTTTTCGCTGTACACACCTGTGTATTGATTTAATGAGACAATGACTGTTATTGTCGGTTATGAAAGGACATTAGGTACATGTTTTTCGCTGTACACACCTGTGTATTGATTTAATGAGACAATGACTGTTATTGTCGGTTATGAAAGGACATTAGGTACATGTTTTTCGCTGTACACACCTGTGTATTGATTTAATGAGACAATGACTGTTATTGTCGGTTATGAAAGGACATTAGGTACATGTTTTTCGCTGTACACACCTGTGTATTGATTTAATGAGACAATGACTGTTATTGTCGGTTATGAAAGGACATTAGGTACATGTTTTTCGCTGTACACACCTGTGTATTGATTTAATGAGACAATGACTGTTATTGTCGGTTATGAAAGGACATTAGGTACATGTTTTTCGCTGTACACACCTGTGTATTGATTTAATGAGACAATGACTGTTATTGTCGGTTATGAAAGGACATTAGGTACATGTTTTTCGCTGTACACACCTGTGTATTGATTTAATGAGACAATGACTGTTATTGTCGGTTATGAAAGGACATTAGGTACATGTTTTTCGCTGTACACACCTGTGTATTGATTTAATGAGACAATGACTCTTATTGTCGGTTATGAAAGGACATTAGGTACATGTTTTTCGCTGTACACACCTGTGTATTGATTTAATGAGACAATGACTCTTATTGTCGGTTATGAAAGGACATTAGGTACATGTTTTTCGCTGTACACACCTGTGTATTGATTTAATGAGACAATGACTCTTATTGTCGGTTATGAAAGGACATTAGGTACATGTTTTTCGCTGTACACACCTGTGTATTGATTTAATGAGACAATGACTGTTATTGTCGGTTATGAAAGGACATTAGGTACATGTTTTTCGCTGTACACACCTGTGTATTGATTTAATGAGACAATGACTCTTATTGTCGGTTATGAAAGGACATTAGGTACATGTTTTTCGCTGTACACACCTGTGTATTGATTTAATGAGACAATGACTGTTATTGTCGGTTATGAAAGGACATTAGGTACATGTTTTTCGCTGTACACACCTGTGTATTGATTTAATGAGACAATGACTGTTATTGTCGGTTATGAAAGGACATTAGGTACATGTTTTTCGCTGTACACACCTGTGTATTGATTTAATGAGACAATGACTGTTATTGTCGGTTATGAAAGGACATTAGGTACATGTTTTTCGCTGTACACACCTGTGTATTGATTTAATGAGACAATGACTGTTATTGTCGGTTATGAAAGGACATTAGGTACATGTTTTTCGCTGTACACACCTGTGTATTGATTTAATGAGACAATGACTGTTATTGTCGGTTATGAAAGGACATTAGGTACATGTTTTTCGCTGTACACACCTGTGTATTGATTTAATGAGACAATGACTCTTATTGTCGGTTATGAAAGGACATTAGGTACATGTTTTTCGCTGTACACACCTGTGTATTGATTTAATGAGACAATGACTCTTATTGTCGGTTATGAAAGGACATTAGGTACATGTTTTTCGCTGTACACACCTGTGTATTGATTTAATGAGACAATGACTCTTATTGTCGGTTATGAAAGGACATTAGGTACATGTTTTTCGCTGTACACACCTGTGTATTGATTTAATGAGACAATGACTGTTATTGTCGGTTATGAAAGGACATTAGGTACATGTTTTTCGCTGTACACACCTGTGTATTGATTTAATGAGACAATGACTGTTATTGTCGGTTATGAAAGGACATTAGGTACATGTTTTTCGCTGTACACACCTGTGTATTGATTTAATGAGACAATGACTCTTATTGTCGGTTATGAAAGGACATTAGGTACATGTTTTTCGCTGTACACACCTGTGTATTGATTTAATGAGACAATGACTGTTATTGTCGGTTATGAAAGGACATTAGGTACATGTTTTTCGCTGTACACACCTGTGTATTGATTTAATGAGACAATGACTGTTATTGTCGGTTATGAAAGGACATTAGGTACATGTTTTTCGCTGTACACACCTGTGTATTGATTTAATGAGACAATGACTGTTATTGTCGGTTATGAAAGGACATTAGGTACATGTTTTTCGCTGTACACACCTGTGTATTGATTTAATGAGACAATGACTCTTATTGTCGGTTATGAAAGGACATTAGGTACATGTTTTTCGCTGTACACACCTGTGTATTGATTTAATGAGACAATGACTCTTATTGTCGGTTATGAAAGGACATTAGGTACATGTTTTTCGCTGTACACACCTGTGTATTGATTTAATGAGACAATGACTGTTATTGTCGGTTATGAAAGGACATTAGGTACATGTTTTTCGCTGTACACACCTGTGTATTGATTTAATGAGACAATGACTGTTATTGTCGGTTATGAAAGGACATTAGGTACATGTTTTTCGCTGTACACACCTGTGTATTGATTTAATGAGACAATGACTCTTATTGTCGGTTATGAAAGGACATTAGGTACATGTTTTTCGCTGTACACACCTGTGTATTGATTTAATGAGACAATGACTCTTATTGTCGGTTATGAAAGGACATTAGGTACATGTTTTTCGCTGTACACACCTGTGTATTGATTTAATGAGACAATGACTCTTATTGTCGGTTATGAAAGGACATTAGGTACATGTTTTTGTCGGTACGTATACGCCTGTAGCGGTTAGAACATGCAAACATGCACAGGAAATCAATAGACAAAAGTAAACATGTAAACAGGACAGTAAGTACTGTGTGTGGAGTTCCTTTTAGTTACCGGTACATTCCAGATTCAGTGTTAATTAATGACACCTTTATTATGCTCTTTTCAGTTACATTTCAGTGTTAACATTTTCAAATTATAGCTTTATTGCCATATGATTATAAAGTAAAAGTAAAGTTTGTTTTATTTAACGACACCACTAGAGAACATTGATTTTTTATCTTATCATCGGTTATTGGATGTCAAACATATGGTCATTCTGACAGTTTTTTTTAGAGGAAACCCGCTGTCACCACATAGGCTACTCTTTTATGACAGGCAGCAAGGGATCTTTTATTTGCGCTTCTCACAGGTAGGATAGCACAAACCATGGCCTTTGTTGAACCAGTTATGGATCACTGATCGGTGCAAGTGGTTTACACCTACCCATTGAGCCTTGTGGAGCCTTGTGGAGTCGGTATCTGGATTAAAAATCCCATGCCTCGAATGGGATCCGAACCCAGTACCTACCAGCCTGTAGACCGATGGCCTAACCATGATGCCACCGAGGCCAGTCTATGATTATACAGCCAACCTTGCCACAATTACATAATCAAATGAAACCTAATTTGTTGGAATTAAAAAATGGTGGGTTTTTGTTTTTGTTTTTAAAGTCTAAATTTATTATTCAACCATACGTATGAATTTATGATAGTTCAATTATACATCTGAATTTATTATGATTAAACCTAAAACAAAATAAATTTAAACCTAAATTTATACATGATTACTATTTCTCATTCCAGCCAGTACACCATGACTGGTATATCAAAGGCCATGGTATGTGCTATCCTGTTTGTGGGATGGTGCATATCCCTTAATACAAATGGAAAAATGTTGCAGGTTTTTTCTCTAAGGATATGTCATAATTATCAACTGTTTACCATTCAATAGCCAATTATTAATTAATAAATATGCTCTAGTGGTGTCGTAAAACAAAACAAACTTTAACTTTTTATTATGATTGAATCTAAAAAAACTAATTGTTTTAGGCTTTAAAAAACTAAATTTATTATTCAACCATACTTTTGAATTCATTACTGATAAACCGAACTGTTAGACGAAAGTTAAGCATAAGCTTCAGATTCCACATGCATTATCACCAAATACACATGGGTACACTATCTCCACTGATTAACTATCAGAAGTATAAATGTTACACCAGTGTGGTTCTGTGACCGACATAAACGTAAGAACAAAAACAAAACTTGATTAACAATACCCACTGCACTTACTTAATTATCAACAATTAGGTTCGGCACTCGTTATGGTAATAATTGTGACACAGAAGGGTGTGAGACACAGAGGATGATAAACAAGTTACCAGTTATTATCATGCACATCAAGGAATATTTTTTTCATTATTGCATCGTTATTCATTACACAAGTTTCAGAGATCACTACACAATATCGCTAATCAAGATTTTAAAAACAAGATGTTGGAATAGAAAAACTAGGTTGATTCTTACAAAGGTTGTGGTATGTGCTATCCTGTCTGTGGGAAGTATATAATAAGAGAGTTCTCACTGCTAATTATCTTGCCTCAGTGGCTCCCCAAGTGACAAACACACCGGAATTCCGGTGGGATTTACCAGGATTGACCAGGAAATGACATTGAAAAAAAAGAGAAAGAAATAGTTTGAATTTTTTTTTAATCATTGTTATTTTTTTAAATAACAAAATATGTTCTATTTTAAGAGCACTTTGTAAAAACATTTGTCATTGATCGAAAAAAATATCATTTCAGTGTTTGTGAAATGTTTGAGAAAGTCACTAGCCCTCACCGGAGCTATGGGTAGTACCTTACTGTATTAGAGTAATACAATTGATAATTTCCACCAGCCCAAACTAAACATTTACTAGACAGGACTGAAGGCAAGTGGATTTGTCGAACCCTATAATTTGAACGTTATAATTTTATGAACAGACAGCATTCTTCAATATAAGGGAGCACTGCTCTTTTATTTATATCTTGACTAATTTTTTTTTTTTTTTTTTAAATCACATAAAATTTAAAATAGAATTTTTTATTTATTTTCCAAACAGTTTTTCTTTTCCTTTTATGTGAAGCCAAACTGAAATCAATGAGAAAAAAAAAGTTCAGTGGCAGCTGCTATGGGTATAGATTAAACGTGCTATTTTCAGTGATTAATTTAAAGCTATTTTAACGGTCTATGTTGGGATACTAATGTTTGCCATGCTGTTTGATGTGAAATGTATTATCGTCCACGACCACAGAAATAGGTTTTAATAATAATAATAATATAGACTGACAGTCTGTACTTCAATCCCACACAAGTGTGTAGGATTGAAATAAAACTTGTTTTCACCAAATGTTAAAATATCTGTGTGAATAGACAATGATTAATTTAGATTCGGAAATGTCTATCTTTCTGTTTGATTAGTGATATTTTGGTCAAACCATCTGTTCCCAGCAGAAAGGGAGTGGGTGGTAGGGAAGGAAGGGGTCATGGAGAATGCATGTGATATATTACAAAAATTATACAGAATTAATGTCTCACCTACCATAAACTGATTTGGAGAATAAATAAATATTTTGCTGTGCAACATTCATAATTCTTTAAAATAAATAAATATTAAAAAAAAAAAAAATAATAATAATAAAAAAAAAAAAAAAAAAAAAAAAAAAAAAAAAAAAAAATTGGTTTTGTTACATGAAGTCATACCAGACAGCACATACCACAGTATCTTTTCAGAGCACTGGTTGGGATGGGGGGGGGGAAAAAACACTCAGATAATAGTCCACAGAGGGGTTAAATCCTACAACCCAAGCATCTGAGACTCATTTTGACATTTTGTCTATTTACCAAATTAATTTTATTATTAAAAATTTTATACTAAAATATTCGCATTTCTTTTCATATTCAGTATATAACAAACATTACCATATACATATTAATATTATACTAGAAAACTTACTGTAATAAAAGTGATGTCTAAAAATCACTGGAACCGCTACAACTGACATACTTTGGATGAAAACAATATGGAGTCATCTTATTCCAATTATCTGTCAATTAATGCCGGGTAATTTGCTTGGTGCGTAAATCTTTCAAGTCGTGCACAAGCGAGAGATTAACAGCGCACAAGACAAACAAGTGGTCACGTCTGCCACACAGATTGAATGAGTCCCGACATCTGAGATCACTCACAGTCAATAGATTGGCCATTCACTCAAGCCATGTGCTCGTCAACACGGTATAACCCGGGATGAAATAATCAGCTAGTGCCAGGCGCTAAACAAACATTTTATACAGCTAATGCCATACAATCACTTTTATACAGCTACTGTCATACAAGTATTTTATACAATCATTTTATACAGCAAGTATTTTATACAATCATTTTATACAGCTACTGCCAAACACTCATTTTATACAGCTACTGCCAAACAAGTATTTTATACAGCTACTGCCAAACAATCATTTTATACAGCTACTGCCATACAATCATTTTATATAGCTACTGCCATACAATCATTTTATACAGCTACTGCCAAACAAGTATTTTATATAGCTACTGCCATACAATCATTTTATACAGCTACTGCCAAACAAGTATTTTATACAGCTACTGCCATATACAAGTATTTTATACAGCTACTGCCAAACAAGTATTTTATACAGCTACTGCCAAACAAGTATTTTATACAGCTATTGCCATACAATCCTTTTATACAGCTACTGCCAAACAAGTATTTTATACAGCTACTGTCAAACAAGTATTTTATAAAGCTACTGCCATACAATCATTTTATACAGCTACTGCCAAACAATCATTTTATACAGCTACTGCCATACAATCATTTTATACAGCTACTGCCATACAATCATTTTATACAGCTACAAGTATTTTATACAGCTACTGCCATACAATCATTTTATACAGCTACTGCCAAACAAGTATTTTATACAGCTACTGCCATATACAAGTATTTTATACAGCTACTGCCAAACAAGTATTTTATACAGCTACTGCCAAACAAGTATTTTATACAGCTACTGCCAAACAAGTATTTTATACAGCTACTGCCAAACAAGTATTTTATACAGCTACTGCCATACAATCATTTTATACAGCTACTGCCAACACAATACAGCTACTGCCATACAATCATTTTATACAGCTACTTTTTTATACAGCTACTGCCAAACAAGTATTTTATACAGCTACTGCCAAACAATCCTTTTATACAGCTACTGCCAAACAATCCTTTTATACAGCTACTGCCAAACAATCCTTTCATACAGCTACTGTCAAACAATCCTTTCATACAGCTACTGCCATACAATCATTTTATACAGCTACTGCCAAACACTCATTTTATACAGCTACTGCCAAACAATCATTTTATACAGCTACTGCCAAACAATCATTTTATACAGCTACTGCCAAACAAGTATTTTATACAGCTACTGCCATACAATCATTTTATACAGCTACTGCCAAACAAGTATTTTATACAGCTACTGCCAAACAAGTATTTTATACAGCTACTGCCAAACAAGTATTTTATACAGCTACTGCCAAACAATTATACAGCTTTTTTATACAGCTACTGCCAAACAATCATTTTATACAGCTACTGCCAAACAATCATTTTATACAGCTACTGCCAAACAAGTATTTTATACAGCTACTGCCATACAATCATTTTATACAGCTACTGCCAAACAAGTATTTTATACAGCTACTGCCATACAATCATTTTATACAGCTACTGCCAAACAAGTATTTTATACAGCTATTGCCATACAATCCTTTTATACAGCTACTGCCAAACAAGTATTTTATACAGCTACTGTCAAACAAGTATTTTATACAGCTACTGCCATACAATCATTTTATACAGCTACTGCCAAACAATCATTTTATACAGCTACTGCCATACAATCATTTTATACAGCTACTGCCATACAATCATTTTATACAGCTACTGCCAAACAATCATTTTATACAGCTACTGCCAAACAAGTATTTTATACAGCTACTGCCATACAATCATTTTATACAGCTACTGCCAACAGCTACTGCCAAACAAGTATTTTATACAGCTACTGCCAAACAAGTATTTTATACAGCTACTGCCAAACAAGTATTTTATACAGCTACTGCCAAACAAGTATTTTATACAGCTACTGCCATACAATCATTTTATACAGCTACTGCCATACAATCATTTTATACAACTACTGCCAAACAAGTATTTTATACAGCTACTGTCAAACAAGTATTTTATACAGCTACTGCCATACAATCATTTTATACAGCTACTGCCAAACAATCATTTTATACAGCTACTGCCAAACAATCATTTTATACAGCTACTGCCATACAATCATTTTATACAGCTGCTGCCAAACAATCATTTTATACAGCTGCTGCCAAGCAAGTATTTTATACAGCTACTGCCAAGCAAGTATTTTATACAGCTACTGCCAAGCAAGTATTTTATGCATCTACTGCCAAGCAAGTATTTTATACAGCTACTGCCATACAATCATTTTATACAGCTACTGCCAAACAAGTATTTTATACAGCTACTGCCATACAATCATTTTATACAGCTTCTGCCAAACAAGTATTTTATACAGCTACTGACATACAATCATTTTATACAGCTACTGCCAAACAAGTATTTTATACAGCTACCGCCATGCAATCATTTTATACAGCTAACGCCAACCAAGTATTTTATACAGCTACTGCCATGCAATCATTTTATACAGCTACTGCCAAACAAATATTTTATACAGCTACCGCCATGCAATCATTTTATATAGCTACCGCCAAACAAGTATTTTATACAGCTACTGCCATACAATTGTTTTATATAGCTACTGTCAAACAAGTAGCTTATACAGCTACTGTCAAACAAGTATTTTATACAATCATTTTATACAGCTACTACCATACAATCGTTTTATACAGCTACTGCCATACAATCATTTTATACAGCTACTTCCATACAATCGTTTTATACAGCTACTGCCATACAATCGTTTTATACAGCTACTGCCATACAATCGTTTTATACAGCTACTGCCATACAATTATTTTTACAGCTACTGCCAAAAAAGCATTTTATATAGCTACTGTCAGACAATCCTTTTATACAGCTAGGCTACTAATATACAAGTATTTGTTTTATATTACTGCCGTACAAGTATTTTATCCTATAACTTACCCATGATATCCATGTCATAAACCCATATGATAATTTAGTGTATTAACCCTGTTAATAATGGTATGCAAATTTGCAAGGTCTCTAGGTAATGTGTTGCTGTGGATGAGTCATTTGCTTATTAGCCAACAAGACCTGTGTACCTTAGCGTAACATTTTCAAAGCTTTAGTTAAAATGCATGACGTCAAACTAATTTGTGCTAATCGTGATGACATCATATTACCGATGGCGGCGACTTTAGTATTGTGATTTACTAAAAACTGAATTAAAATGTTATTTTAGAAGTGTTATAGGATTAATAGAATTCGCTACTCATGTTTTGTAATATGTAAAATATCAACCTCGTCTAGTTAATTGGTATTCGTCTTGGCAGAGCCTCGACAAATACTGATTAACACAGACTCGGTTGATATTTTCAACATTAAAAACCACTCGTGATGAATCCTCTATTTATACAGCCGCTATCATACAAATATTTTATACAGCTACTGACATATACATGTACAAGTATTTTATACATCCACTGTCACACAAGTATTTTTTACACCTACTGTCATGTGCCATACAAATATGTTATACCATGTACAACATACTTATTTTACACAGTTCCTGCCAAGTTTTATACAGCTAGTCATGTGCTACACCAGTATTCTATACAGCTACTGTCATGTGCCACACCAGTATTCTATACAGCTACTGTCATGAATTACACAACTATTCTATACAGCTACTGTCATGTGCCATACAAATATTCTATACAGCTACTGTCATGTGCCACACAAATATTCTATACAGCTACTGTCATGTGTCATACAAATATTCTATACAGCTACTGTCATGTGCCACACAAATATTCTATACATCTAGTCTTGTGTAACACAAATATTCTATACAGCTACTGTCATGTGCCACACCAGTATTCTATACAACTAGTCTTGTGTCACACAAACATTCTATACAGCTACTGTCATGTGCCACACAAATGTTCTATACAGCTACTGTCATGTGTCACACAAATATTCTATACAGCTACTGTCATGTGCCACACAAATATTCTATACAGCTAGTCATGTGCCACACAAATATTCCAAACAGCTATGGTCATGTGCCACACAAATATTCTATACAGCTACTGTCAGTGTCAGGTGTCACACAAATATTTTATACAGCTACTGTCAGTGTCAGGTGTCACACAACTATTCTATACAGCTACTATCAGTGTCATGTGCCACACAAATATTTTATACAGCTACTGTCATGTGCCACATAAATATTCTATACAGCTACTGTCAATGTCATGTGCCACACAAATATTCTATACAGCTAGCCTTGTGCTACACAAATATTCTATACAGCTACTGTCAGTGCCAGGTGTCACACAAATATTTTATACAGCTACTGTCAGTGTCAGGTGTCACACAACTATTCTATACAGCTACTATCAGTGTCATGTGCCACACAAATATTTTATACAGCTACTGTCATGTGCCACAAATATTCTATACAGGTACTGTCATGTGCCACAAATATCTATACAGGTACTGTCATGTGCCACACAAATATTCTATACAGCTACTGTCAATGTCATGTGCCACACAAATATTCTATACAGCTACTGTCATGTGCCACATAAATATTCTATACAGCTACTGTCAATGTCATGTGCCACACAAATATTCTATACAGCTACTGTCATGTGTCATACAAATATTCTATACAGCTACTGTCACGTGCCACACAAATATTCTATATAGCTACTGTCAATGTCAAGTGCCACACAAATATTCTATACAGCTAGCCTTGTGCCACACAAATATTCTATACAGCTACTGTCAATGTCATGTGCCACACAAATGGTCTATATACAGCTACTGTCATGTGCCACACAAATATTCTATACAGCAACTGTCAATGTCATGTGCCACACAAATATTCTATACAGCTACTGTCATGTGCCATACAAATATTCTATACAGCTACTGTCATGTGCCACACAAATATTCTATACAGCTACTGTCATGTGTCATACAAATATTCTATACAGCTACTGTCATGTGCCACACAAATATTCTATACAGCTAGTCTTGTGTAACACAAATATTCTATACAGCTACTGTCATGTGCCACACCAGTATTCTATACAACTAGTCTTGTGTCACACAAATATTCTATACAGCTACTGTCATGTGCCACACAAATATTCTATACAGCTACTGTCAATGTCATGTGCCACACAAATATTCTATACAGCTACTGTCATGTGCCACACAAATATTCTGTACAGCTACTGTCATGTGCGACTACCAAGAGCCAACCAAGTATTGCATGTACATGTAGTACATGAATATTATAGTCTGATGAGTACAGGAATATTTTATTCTTAACACCAAACTGAACAACAATTTGGCCCTCAAGCAATCGTTCAGTAAAACCAAAGCAATATCCATACAAAGACAATTTAGCCTGGAGGCAGTCTTGCAGCAAAATATAATGACTTGTGCTTTCCACATAATAGGACCATCTTATACTGCATAACAAGAAGATCTTATTTAGCACGTTGCACTGAAAATACAATTAAGCCTACCCACCTGGTGTGTAATAATGCCAACTAACATTGCTTATTACATTATAGCAATATCGATAAAATGACAATTTAAGCCCTTGGGCAGACTTGCAGGAAAGACAACTCACAATAATGTGCTTACCACAGCAGAGAATCATTTTATTCTACACATTACAGGGCTATTTTATATTGCATACCAAATCATGAAAATTTAGCCAGAAGCCCGACTTGCAGAAAACAATTTTACAAAAGATTATACCAGACTACGTGAATATTATATTGTGCACACTAGAGGAAATTTTTATCTCAGAGTCACGCATGCAGGTGACGTCTCCACACAAATTTGTAGAAAAACATGACACATCAGAGGAATATTATATTCTGCATCTTAGAAGAATAGCTTATTTTTTTACCCTAAATTGAGACAACTTTAGCCTACAGGCAAATTATGCTGGTAAAACCAGCATACGACTGTCATTAACACAAGGGGTATCTTACTCAGTACAAATTTGCAGAAAAATATCACGTTTGTACTATACTGGGTGAATATTATATTCAGAAAACTAGAATAGCAGTTTATCCTTCATTATAAATTGAGACAATTCTAACATAGAGGTAACCATGCAGGTACATCATACACACAAATAAGAACATACATGTAAAAATGTTTTATTCAGCAGAAATTCATTGAGAACCTTTTATATTTATTTGTACCTCAATGGGAAGGAAATCTTTTATTTAACGACGGACTCAACTCATTTTATTTACAGTTATATGGTGTCGGACATATGGTTAAGGACCTCACAGATATTGAGAGGAAATCCGCTGTCACCACTTCATGGGCTACTCTTTTCGATTAGCAGCAAGGGATCTTTTTATATGCACCATCCCACAGACAGGATAGTACATACTACGGCCTTTGTTACACCAGTTGTGAAGCATTGGCTGGAATGAGAAATAGCAAAATGGGACCACCTACAGGGATCGATCCTAAATCGACTGCACATCAAGTAAGTGCTTTACCACTGGGCTACGTCTCGCCCCTTACCTCAATGGGGGAATATAATCAAACCACTAGAAAAGCAAGTGACCCTAGCACCTTCACTATAAACTGAGACAACTCTACCCTAGAACATGCAGGTAGGACCTATACACAACATGTGATTACAGTAACATTTTATTCAGCACAGATTGATAGAGATTTTTTTTACATGTGTACCACATTGAAGTAAAGTTTGTTTGTTTTATTTAACGACGCCGCTAGAGCACATTGATTTTTTATCTTATCATCGGCTATTGGACGTCAAACATATGGTCATTCTGACACTGTTTTTAGAGGAAACCCGCTGTCGCCACATAGGCTACTCTTTTTACGACAGGCAGCAAGGGATCTTTTATTTGTGCTTCCCACAGGCAGAATAGCACAAACCATGGCCTTTGTTGAACCAGTTATGGATCACTGGTCGGTGCAAGTGGTTTACACCTACCCATTGAGCCTTTGCAGAGCACTCACTCAGGGTTTGGAGTCGGTATCTGGATTAAAAATCCCATGCCTCGACTGGGATCCGAACCCAGTACCTACCAGCCTGTAGACCGATGGCCTGCCACGACGCCACCGAGGCCGGTACCACATTGAAAGAATATAATCAAAACACTAGAAAAACTATTGATCCATCATTACAAACAGAGACAATTCTAGCCTACAGGCAAACATGCAGGTAGGACTCACACACACACACAGCACATGCTTTAACTACACTAATATTTTACACTACACATTGAACCGAAAGACGACGTTAACGGAACGACTGGTAAGAAAAACAACTGACATGTGCTTACCTTTAGCGACGATGAACATTATTGATTTTCCATGAGGAGACAGGTGCCTTCCCATGTGTGTTATTGACGAGGCAGCCTGGTCGTGAAATGATCAGCTGAGAGACTGAATGAGTGTGTCAGACTCATTGTACGCATGCCAGGCTACACTCTCTCTCTCTCTCTTTCTCTCGGTTGTCCTTCAAGCAGATGGCTCGGTGGCCGTGTCTCAGGCAAATCAATAAGTGCTGGGGAGGTATGACTGAATAACTCTGTAATCACAGCTGCCACAGACCTCAAGTGTTGGCAAGCACTCCATAGTTTCCCCCAATCAGCACATGCTTTTCTTTTAAATGTTTTATAGACTAGTCCTATTACACACAGCTTCCATGGGCCTTAAGGGTTGGCAAGGCTTCCTTATTTCCCCATCAGCACATGTTTTTGATTTAAATATTTTACAGACTAGTCCCATTACAAACAGCTTCCATGGACCTCAAGACTCAAGTGTTGGCAAGCCTTCCATATTTTCCTCCATCGGCACATGCTTTTGTTTTAAATGTTTTACAGACTAGTCCCATTACACACAGCTTCCATGGACCTCAAGTGTTGACAAGGCTTCCATAGTTCTCCCATCAGCACATGCTTTTGTTTTAAATGTTTTACAGACTAGTCCCATTACACACAGCTTCCATGGACCTCAAGTGTTGGCAAGACTTCCATATTTCCACCAATCAGCACATGCTTTTGTTTTAAATGTTTTACAGACTAGTCCCATTACACACAGTTTCCATGGACACAAGTGTTGTCAAGGCTTCCATAGTTCTCCCATTAGCATGTTTTTATTTTAAATGTTTTATAGTCCAGGAATTATATACAGCTTCCAGAGACTGTAAGTGTGTTGATGACAATCTGGGGATGCTGCCGATATGCTAATAAACCACAACTACCACATCATTAATGTATCATCATCAAAATGCACGTACAACAGATTGCAGAGAAAAACCCAAAACATCTTAAAAGAGATTTTTTCATAATGAGGCTGAATTAAATAACCTGACATCACTTACATTCAAAAGCATGTGGTTACTATTATTGTCATCACTCATTACTTTTGGCAAACATCAGAATGCAATTGCCAGAAGCAACATTTATTATCACTAAATCTACAACAGACTAAAGCCCATTTTAGGGTCTGTATCACATTATATAAATGAAGCTATCTTTATATGGCATTGGAATTCTAGTTATTGATTCTGCATTAGTGATATTTGGTTTAGTTCTTAGAGAATATGATGTTATACCACACTGTACATAATTGTCAAAACCATTTTAATTTGATACTGAAATAATGTGATGCTGACTTGGTTACTTCCACCATGGGCAAGCTGCTTGCCCTTTTCATTCATTTAAACTTGAAGTTCTTGTATTCAATTAACACTGTCCTTTTCACACACCTAAGCCATTTGGACTGTCTGTCTGTCTGTCTGACTGACTGTCTGTCTGTTAATGAGTTAATGGTACAGTGAGAGAGAAGTTAATGCTGTGGCCTAGCACATCTTCACTAAATCATTAAAAACTCGTTCCGGGTCGGAGCTGGTACTGGGATGAGGATCCAGTACCTACAATGATTAATCATTACAGCAGAACTGGTCATGCTATTTACTGCCCTATCCATCAACCAGTATATAAAAGAACCTGGCCCAAATATTAAACATCAACAGATTCCCTCTCCCAAATACTAAACATCAACAGATTCGGTCTCCTAAATACTAAAAAAACATCAACAGATTCCCACTCCCAGATACTAAACATCAACAGATTCTGTCTCCTCAATACTAACAAACATCAACAGATTCCCTCTCCCAAATACTAAACATCAACAGATTCCCTCTCCCAAATACTAAACATCAACAGATTCCCTCTCCCAAATACTAAACATCAACAGATTCCCTCTCCCAAATACTAAACATCAAGATTCCCTCTCCCAAATACTAAACATCAACAGATTCCCTCCCCAAATACTAAACATCAAGATTCCCTCTCCCAAATTATAAACATCAAGATTCCCTCTCCCAAATACTAAACATCAACAAATTCCCACTCCCAAATACTAAACATCAACAAATTCCCACTCCCAAATACTAAATATCAACATATTCCCTCTCCAAAATACTAAACATCAACAGATTCCCTCTCCCAAATACTAAATATTAACAGATTCCCTCTCCCAAATATTAAACATCAACAGATTCCCTCTCCCAAATACTAAACATCAACAGATTCCCTTTCCTATTTACTTAACATCAACAGATTCTGTCTCCCAAATACTAAACATTAACAATTTCCCTTTCCTAAATACTAAACATCAACAAATTCCCTCTCCCAAATACTAAACATCAAATATACTGAAGTCCACTGAAAACACCATCTGTGATAGCTGTTACTGCTATCGCCAGTCTGAGGTTGCTGTAAAATCAACAATAACCGTAACACTTGTGTACAATGTCTGGATTCTTTACTGCCCAGCAGAATACATCCAGTTATTCAAAATCAGTTAAATGTTGGGGGTTTTCTTCTTTTTATATCTTTTTTTACAAATTAAAATTGGACTGGAGTGTTTTTAGTGAAATTCAGAATACTTTAAATTAACTTTTGTCCTGTCTTAAATAACAGAAATCAGCAAACAACCCCTCTAAAATCAAAATATTTCCCACATATTAAAACCCCCCCCAAAACCCCAGTGAATTACCAATAAGATGCTGCTTAAAACCAGAAAGCTAACACATCATTTTTCTAAACATCTATTTTTGAAGATCTAAAAATAAAGTCATGAATGAATAAGCTTAATTTTATCATTCAGCCACACCACACAGCGCGTCTCAGCTTAGAAAAGGTATCATCCTGATGACTGGGCATATTAAACAATTGTCTATTCCAAGTGTCTATGTCACTGACACGGCTGCTAATTGCACAGAGCCGATTTGATAAATGTTGTAAAGGCAATGGTGGTGATCAGTCGCTCTAGGGAGAAATAAATAAAAAAATAACATAACAGGACAGAAGCACTTCTCCTTGAGAAAATGAAAGAACACATGTCTCCTGATGGGTGCATACCACCAAATCAAATCCCATAGACGATAATAGTAACATATGTGGCTAAAACTCATACCTGCAGCTTATCAATTGACAAACACCACAGAAATAAATACTACCACCCCTCACCCTTAAAGTGAATCAGAAAAAAATGGAGGTCAAGCTGCTCATTTCAGAGATAATGGGTAGCATCTATGACTACCCTAGTTTCGCACAAAATTACAGTACTTTTTTTTTTACAGGTACCCCATACATATTTTTAGCACAAGGCTACTTGACACAGTGATACCAGATGAAATAAAATTGCTTACATTTTTTGCCCAGATGAATTTTTTTTTTTTTTTACAACCAACGCTCACATTTATCACCAATCACAGGACTTGTGGTATTAACTTCTCTGTCAAAAGTTTGGTGTCACTCGAACTTTGACCCACCCGGAAGTTATTTGGTGTAGTACTACAGTACCTGATATGGATTTAAGCTGCTACCTAGAGCCGAGCTCTGTATAGACAGATGTCCATGGATTAATTAATATAGTGTATTTTTTTGCTTACTATAAATTAATTTCATATCCTTAATATTGTACAGCCAATAACTGAAATTCAACATTTTCTTGGTGAAGATTCTAACAGATTTGTTCCCTCATATTTCCATTCCTTGGGCCATTGCACTGAGAAATCCCACCCACCCCTTCTCCCCACTTTCAAATACACTTTATGGGTCCCAACGATACATCTTTCTAACAACATAAACTATAGGAAAACAGGTACATGTACTAATGTATTGATTTCAATGGAACTTAAACAGTGTGGCTGTGATGCCAATCCATTTTGGACTGATGGCGGGTAACATTGTGGTGTTTTCCCAACTTGGCACCATTAATTTGCCAACTTGGCTTTCATTAAAAACCTCTACCCAGATTTCCGGTTACCACGGAAATCAAGTTGCATAATATGTAGACTATTGAATTAGAGACATCATATTGTACAAGGGGAGGGACTGAGCCTAATTGTAAAGTACTCGCCTAATGTATAGTCGGTATAGGATCGATTCACGTTTATGGGCCCATTGAGTGATTTCTTGTTTCAGCCAGTGCTCCATGCTTGGTATAGCAAAGGTCATGGAATGTGTTATCCGGTCTGTGCGGAAGTGCATATAAAAAAATCCTAGCTACTAAAGGAAATATGTACCAGGTTTCCTCTCTAAGACTATATGTCAGACTTACCAAATGTTTGGCATCCAATAGCCGATGAT
Source organism: Gigantopelta aegis (assembly GCF_016097555.1). NCBI lineage: Eukaryota > Metazoa > Mollusca > Gastropoda > Neomphalida > Peltospiridae > Gigantopelta > Gigantopelta aegis. The sequence goes on from NC_054707.1 coordinate 8,419,321, forward strand.
TAATAAATCAATGTGATCTAGTGGTGTTGTTAAACAAAACAAACTTTAACTTTTTATATTGTACACGATATCTAGATACTCTTGGGGCACTGGTTGTAATGAGAGAAAAACTAAATTCAATCAGAGAACTCCAGAGGAGTTTGATCTCCCCACCTAAGTACCTCAGGTGAGCTCTCTTCCAACCGAGCTAAATTCTGCCCCAATACTTTACGCTACTCAAGAAAAATGTGTCATTGAAATTATTATTAAAATATAGTTGTGAGTAATGTATGGATCTGCAAAACCATGTTTGACTTGAAAATGTCTTGTTCATCAAAAGATAAGAACTGAAATTAGGCTTTTTCATGCCTGTAGAGATATGTTTAATTTACAAATTACATAGACAATAAAGGAATATTTGATTGACATCACATGAGCATATTTTAAACTAAGGCTCTTTGGTATCTGACATTATGGTGATTTTAAAACTTAGTAGATCAAGAAAATGAAAGGCATACTAACCCGAACTTTTCATTCCACTAGGAATTAACATTTAAAAAAAAATAGTTACAGACGTATCTAATACATCTAAATACCACCATGTGACAATTATTATTTAAATCTATCATCAAACATATGATAGTTACAACACAAAAGATATTACAAAGCAACATGATAGTTACAACACAAAAGATATTACAAAGCAACACGATAGTTACAACACAAAAGATATTACAAAGCAACATGATAGTTACAACACAAAAGATATTACAAAGCAACCATACATCCCACAGATTGCTTAGCCACAATCATCTGAAGAAGAAAAGTAAGTCGAACTGTTCACACATGGTACATCGCTGGAATTCTTTCATTTATTGACCTTCAGATTACCACAGAATCTCTATTCAATATTGCCTGATCAGTTCAATAACAGTTAAAGTCGCACACCCTAGTTCAATCCAGCGAAAATAAATTATAATTTGGTTTATCTACAAACCTGTAACACACTTAGATCACGTTTTTATCAAATGGAGTGAAAAAGCAGGTTTTATATCGATAAATACCATGGGAATCCCCATGTCCCAATTGCTTGAAATAATTTTGAAAGTTAGTATTCTGATGTCACCGGTAGAAGCACAACAATGCCTACATCATGACAAATTTCACAGACTTGGGGTGCGTTCGTTTCACCTCTCCTGGACATGTTCCAACTGTTCTGTCCTGGTTGTATCCCCTCTCCAGATATCGTAAGACTTAACAAAATTATTGGTTTTAAGGTTTTGTAACGTTTTGTATTGAGACACTTACTTGTCTGAACTTTATTGTTACTGAAAATGTTCACGAACTGTGAAGAAAAATCTCACAAATGAACAACATGTTGATTGCGCGAACCGTGCACGAGAAAACAAACCGAACCAAAATGATAACGGTCACGTGATATACCAACGTCTGTGACATTAAAAATAGATTGGACCTCGCTTGCTTAAAGGTTTTTTCTCGACAACACGTTTTGTGAAAAAATGCAAAAAATGCATTTCGTGGTTTTACAAACATCAGGATTACCAAAAAGCACTTCAGGTGAATGGAAATGTGTATTCTAAATAATAAAATGTAAGTAAAGTGCAATTTTATTTGTGAAAAATGGGTTTTAATAGCGAAAAACAACGCTGTAATGGTTAACAAATAAACGTAACTAGGGTGTGTCCCTTTAACACTTGAGCTATGTCAGTTAATGACTGAAATGTTCAGCAATATATTTTAGTTGAGGTTTTTAGTTAGTTACAGTTTCAGCTGTATTTTGTTTCAGTATCTATCCAATTGAAGAAAACTATTTTTTTTTACACCACATAGCCATAGTTGAAAAGTTGCTAAAGTGTTAATTGTTAAACAAGGATTCCTTTTCTCTTCTTTTTACATTTGTCATGTATATACTGTACAAAAAGGAAAGAGATTTTTCCAATTTTAATTTCTTAGTGAGTACTCAGCGTATGAAGATTTATAACACCCAGACTCCCCACAGACTGACAGAAATACAGTGTATTTAACAGCCAGACTCCCCACAGACTGACAGAAATACAGTGTATTTAACAGCAATCTATCCAGAGGTTTAGTACCATTAAACTCACGTTAATGGACTCTGTTATGCCATCTTCTAATATAATGTCAGACAAGCAAAACACCATTGTCCCTAAATCTAGGTTAATGTCTATTATACATTTATACTATAAGACAACAGTAATCTATGTAATGTCTCATATAAATAGCGCAAAGTAGTTATAATGAACTGGAAGGGACCATGATAGTTAGTTCGTTATCCCAGTAGTTTGTTGTACACATTTGTGTAAGTTGGTTATTAATCAGGGGTGGAAACTGGTGAACTGTAAAAAAGAAGAAATCTTGAGGGTCCTGGAAATTCTTAAAATCCTAGGTTAAAATCTGTGCCATCCGACATATTTTGGAGGAAAGGACGATTAAAATGCAAGGAAATGCAATGTTCCATGAGAGGAAAACAGCTGATCAAAGGAGAATTCCCACCCCTGATTAATGTATAGGGAGATAAAACAGGACTTTACGATCAGTTCGTTCTATGCAGTAGTTCGTTCTAAGCATGTTCATTATACATGCATGTGTACTTTACTGTATACTGCTATGAAACTATTTCCAGCTACTTCACACTGGCAATACCCACTGGTTGTCGATGTTCTCTGTTTAAGGTATGGAAATAACCACATAACAATAATCTGTACATGAGAGCTGTTACATATTACAACCAATCAAACAATCCAAGAAAAGTGGGTAAATTATCTTAATTTCTATCTTTAGACATATATGCTGATCTAAACAAGCATGTACAACATAACAAAAATGCTTGACTTCATTTCTGTAATGTTACATAATGTTATTTGTCTTTTTACAAAATATTTGTTTAACTTTTAATTTCTAAATAAACATAATTTTTGTTATATTTATCTCAACACAACTTTATTTCAATTGAAATTAATGTAAAAAATTTGCACATCAGAGGAAGCCCGCTACATTTTTTCTAATGCAGCAAGGGATCTTTTATATACACTTTCCCACAGACAGGAAAACACATACCACGGCCTTTGTCCAGTTGTGGTGCACTGGTTGGAATGAGAAAAAAACCAATGAGCTGAATGGATCCACAGAGGTGGTTTGATCCTGCAACACAAGCACCCCAAGCGAGCACTCAACCGACTGAGCTAAATCCCACAAAATCAAATGAGTTGAGTCAGGTAACTGGCAGATTCACGTGGTGGGGGTGGGCGTATCACAGAGGGCCAATGACACACTTCTTCCATAATATACATTAAACTGCCCTGAAAATTATTACCGAGTATCCTTATTTCAAAGTGTTCTGTGGAGTATGTCCCCAAATCCCCTACATATCTCACTCCCTTTGGGAACTCAGCTTCTCCGTCTTTGATGACATTTTTTGAATTGCGACACCTCCCCGCCCCCTTTTATAAACACCCTAGATCCACCACTGCAGGTTGCATGACAGGTGATGGCAATTAAAACTAATGGTAGCAGTTTCTTCCTTTGCTTCAGTGGTCACTATAAATGTATAAATGGTCAATACAAACAGTAATTGCAGGATAAAAGTATTATGACAATACATACATTTAAATGTATGAAAGAATGAACAACAGGTAACAAATTGTTCAGTATTCTGTCATGAATTGCTATGCAAGTTTCAGTAATAGTTACACTGTTCTAAAACTTATCACATTCACTATTATCGCAATCGACATTCTTCACAGTACAAAATTTTAAATGTCTTCCCCGACAAACAAATATTCTGACAAAGATACTTATATATGTATATCGCTGTGTGAAATTATCTAATTGGCAGAACTTTGAAGAAATGAGTAACTTAATATATTCAAACTGATTTGTAAATCTTGGAAATTTAGATATTAAAGTGAAACGGTTCCCTGTGTATGATTTTGTGACTAAACTGATCAAGTGTCAGATTTTCAAAAGATTTGTCACTTTATTATGAATAAAGTATTAACAATAATGCACAGTCTTTCTTACATATTTTCTTTATTATTCAATGACAATAATAACCAAAACAATTCATTAATAAAGACAAATTCACAAGCGTAGAAATCAAAATCTTTTGCAAGAAAACACATACACCATTCAAAAAATTGTCTTACAAACAAAATGTCGTAAATAACATTTTAGTATAACCCTTGCTATAAAACATGTTAGAAAAACAGTAAAGACAGTCTTCCTTCTGTTAATTAACATTTTCTGAAAGTTTAACCTATATCCAAAAACAATTGGAGTACATTACAATATATTAAAAACATCCAAACAAAACAAAGTAAACTTGTACACATACATACATTTGATATAGACAAGCATATTACCTGAAAGAAAGAAAGAAATGTTTTATTTAACGACGCACTCAACACATTTTATTTACGGTTATATGGCGTCAGACATATGGTTAAACCACACAGATTTTGAGAGGAAACCCGCTGTCGCCATATAGGCTACTCTTTTTACGACAGGCAGCAAGGGATCTTTTATTTGCGCTTCCCACAGACAGGATAGCACAAACCATGGCCTTTGTTGAACCAGTTATCACTGGTCGGTGCAAGTGGTTTACACCTACCCATTGAGCCTTTGCGGAGCACTCACTCAGGGTTTGGAGTCGGTATCTGGATTAAAAATCCCATGCCTCGACTGGTATCCGAACCCAGTACCTACCAGCCTGTAGACCGATGGCCTAACCACGACGACACCGAGGCCGGTATTACCTGAAAGATGTATAATAGTCACATTTCATAGGTGCATTGTAAGAAATTAACTCCTTAATAAAAAAAATTAGTTTCTGGACACCGGACTCTATTGGAAAAAAAGGATAGATGCTAATTCCAAGTTAGTTTTATATTATTTTTTAACATGTAGGGGAAAATACATAGCATTTATGTGGACCCAGGTATGAATGCAGTAAATAAAAAATAAAAAATGTTTTTTAATGATTATCTTTCCTTTATCCACGCACACAAAATTATACACTCACCAACCCACCCACACTAACACATTACAGACACACACCCATAGCCAAACACCTACACAGAAGAGGAAAAATAACCATAGGCTATGAAGGATTGTACTCAATATTTTGTAAATTCCCTGTCAAATACAACAATGCCGTAGTAGTTTCGTTTGGCTGAATGTAGGCCTGATGTAATGTCTCATCCGACTGGTCGAACGATTCCTCCATGGCCGCACCCACCACATCGAGGGCCTGTTGAGTCTGTATCGTCTGTAGCGTGTCAGGGTCAATCTCGGACAGCTGGTCAGTGGACAGACTCGGGATGTCTGTCTGCTCAATGTCCACTGTCGCCGCCTGCAGGTCAGTCTGTTGTTGTTGCTGTAGTTCATGGGTGCGCAGGTGGCGGTGAAGTGCGTACTTGGTGTTGAAACACTTGTTGCATTCTCCGCAGGAGAACGATCTCGGGTTGAGGTGAATTGTCTGGATGTGTTTCTTCTGAACCTGTCACGAGTAACAACACTGATTAAAACATCTTTAAAGAATTGTTTATCTTTTGTGAATTTATCCACATATAACAGTAACATATTATATAAAATCACATAGTGACACAATCTGATATTAAATTTTGACTGTTATGTTATATTCATTACAATATAAAGTCATCTCATTAACTTCATGATAAAGATAAAAACAGTCATATCTGATGACGCCTCTTTATAAAGTCATCTCATTAATTTCACGATGAACATAAAAACAGACATATCTGATGACGCCTCTTTAAAAAGTCATCTCATTAATTTCACGATGAACATAAAAACAGACATATCTGATGACGCCAATTTATACTGGTACTTTGTATTATTGAACTTCATTGTTCAAAACCCCACAAAAAAATACCAAAAGAAAATATGATATTGTTTGTGTTTTTATTAATAAATAATGATTGAAATTTAATAATAATGATTATCTGTTCTCTCTTTTAGATTCATCTGGGTATAAACAAACATAAAAACCAGTGACCAATACTGTTGACACACCAATCACCCAAAGCACTTCAACATTTAGTACGAATACTTCCAAGTTCAATTAAAAAACTCTTCCAACCCATTCCACATCCATATGTGGAAGATGGAATTCACTTCCAGTTCTGTTTTTTGTTTTTTTGGTTTCAATGATCAATGACAGAATACAGTTCCTTCCAGTTCCAGTTATGACATCACATTGTTCGAAGGCAATGATACAGTCCCAGACTTAGCGTTATGAGAAAGCAACAGAATTCAGTTTCAAAACCATATTTTATGCACACACACACCAGTTCGCAGCCCGAATTTAAGATGTTTTAATAAACTTCAGATTCACAGATCATATTTCAAGTGTACGTACTTGTGGTGTTTTGAACGATGCTCCACAGTGATCACAAAGAAACGGTCTGTCTTTTGAGTGCATTGTCTCGTGTTCTTTCAAATGTGCCTGTCAAAAGAAAAAACAAGCATTATTCTGTTGTAAACTCACATGTTATTACACGACCATGTGTGTCAAGCATACAAACTTAGCCTAGTAGCAATTAAACCAGAATAATGTTTAATTTTCTATCTTGGAAAGAAAGAATAGTCCCTGTGACATCATTCTACTGTGGGGCGGGATGTAGCCGAGTGGTAAAACGTTTGCTTGATGCGTGGTTGGTCTAGGATCGATCCCCGTCGGTGGGCCCATTGGGCTATTTCTCGTTCCAGCCAGTGCACCATGACTGGTATATCAAAGGCCGTGATATGTGTTATCCTGTCTGTGGGATGGTGCATATAAAAGATCCTGCTCATCGAAAAGAGTAGCCCATAAAGTGGCGACAGCGAGTTTCCTCCTTCAATATCTGTGTGGTCCATAACCATATGTCCGATGACATATAACCGTAAATAAAATGTGTTGATTGCGTCGTTAAATAAAACATTTCTTTCCTTCATTCTACTGAAAACAAATAAGTTCATCACTTACAGTCTGAAATATCACCACTTTTTACTCTGATGGGTCCAAAAAGGAAAGTAACTCTCATTAAACTTAAACATACAAGCAACATTTACTTTTGTTAAGAAGTGAACACATGCAATTTTCCACCAAATTTATTTTGACTACTAGAATAGTAATGTCTGTATTTTATACAAAGTTGTAATGTGGGATTGAATATCGCTAAGTTTCAAACTAACTGCCATTAACACTGTCAACTTTTGACACTCCGTGGATTGAGATTTTGGTTGCAATCACGGTGTGCTATTACTATTTACCGATAGACCAAATTTAATTTACTAGTAGCATAATAATGTCTGTATTTCATTCAAAGTTGTAATGTGGGACTGAATGTACATGTAGGTATTTTTAAACTGATTGCAGTAACACAATCACTTACCTGAGACCTGAATCCCTTGTTACACTGACTGTAACAGTGAACCACTAACCTGAGACGTGAATCCCTTGTTACACTGACTGTAACAGTGAACCACTTACCTGAGATCTGAATCCCTTGTTACACTGACTGTAACAGTGAACCACTTACCTGAGATCTGAATCCCTTGTTACACTGACTGAACCACTTACCTGAAATGTGAATCCCTTGTTACACTGACTGTAACAGTGAACCACTTACCTGAGACCTGAATCCCTTGTTACACTGACTGAACCACTTACCTGAGATCTGAATCCCTTGTTACACCGACTGTAACAATGAACCACTTACCTGAGATCTGAATCCCTTGTTACACCGACTGTAACAATGAACCACTTACCTGAGATCTGAATCCCTTGTTACACTGACTAACAGTGAACCACTTACCTGAGACCTAAATCCCTTGTTACACTGACTGTAACAGTGAACCACTTACCTGAGATGTGAATCCCTTGTTACACTGACTGAACCACTTACCTGAGATCTGAATCCCTTGTTACACTGACTGAACCACTTACCTGAGATCTGAATCCCTTGTTACACTGACTGAACCACTTACCTGAGATGTGAATCCCTTGTTACACTGACTGAACCACTTACCTGAGATGTGAATCCCTTGTTACACTGACTGTAACAGTGAACCACTTACCTGAGACCTGAATCCCTTGTTACACTGACTGAACCACTTACCTGAGATCTGAATCCCTTGTTACACCGACTGTAACAATGAACCACTTACCTGAGACCTGAATCCCTTGTTACACTGACTGAACCACTTACCTGAGATCTGAATCCCTTGTTACACTGACTGAACCACTTACCTGAGATCTGAATCCCTTGTTACACTGACTGAACCACTTACCTGAGATGTGAATCCCTTGTTACACTGACTGAACCACTTACCTGAGATCTGAATCCCTTGTTACACTGACTGAACCACTTACCTGAGATCTGAATCCCTTGTTACAGACTGAACCACTTACCTGAGATGTGAATCCCTTGTTACACTGACTGAACCACTTACCTGAGATCTGAATCCCTTGTTACACTGACTGAACCACTTACCTGAGATCTGAATCCCTTGTGACTGAACCACTTACCTGAGATGTGAATCCCTGTTACACTGACTGAACCACTTACCTGAGATGTGAATCCCTTGTTACACTGACTGTAACAGTGAACCACTTACCTGAGACCTGAATCCCTTGTTACACTGACTGAACCACTTACCTGAGATCTGAATCCCTTGTTACACCGACTGTAACAATGAACCACTTACCTGAGACCTGAATCCCTTGTTACACTGACTGAACCACTTACCTGAGATCTGAATCCCTTGTTACACTGACTGAACCACTTACCTGAGATCTGAATCCTTTGTTACACTGACTGAACCACTTACCTGAGATCTGAATCCTTTGTTACACTGACTGAACCACTTACCTGAGATCTGAATCCTTTGTTACACCGACTGTAACAATGAACCACTTACCTGAGACCTGAATCCCTTGTTACACTGACTGAACCACTTACCTGAGACCTGAATCCCTTGTTACACTGACTGAACCACTTACCTGAGATCTGAATCCCTTGTTACACTGACTGAACCACTTACCTGAGATCTGAATCCTTTGTTACACTGACTGAACCACTTACCTGAGATCTGAATCCCTTGTTACACTGACTGAACCACTTACCTGAGATCTGAATCCCTTGTTACACTGACTGAACCACTTACCTGAGACCTGAATCCCTTGTTACACTGACTGAACCACTTACCTGAGATCTGAATCCTTTGTTACACTGACTGCAGTTGAATGCGAACAGCCGGTCCTTCCTGTCGACGTGGACAATCTTGTGTTGGGCCAGTGTGTCGGGCCGCTTGAACGCCATGCCACATGTGTCACACAGGAAGGGGCGGGCGTTGCCGTGGACATTCTTACGATGTCGGATGTAATGCTCTTTACGAATTGTCGTGTACGAGCACTCGTTACACACATACTCAGTTGTAGCTCCATTTGTTGGTAGTGCTAGAAATAGTACAGAATACACGGTTCAGAAACAATCACATGTATTTTTGTTTTAATAGGCATCTGAAAGAAAACAAAATTGTCTACTAACCTATTTATGGGTTATGCAAAAATACATTTAATAACCATTTTCTTTTTGTGTAACCTGTTACATCCATGTAAATGATGTCCTAACTTTAATGCATGAAAATTAAGACTTTCGTGATCACCACACAAACAATCTTTGTAGCAATTTTCAGAGGCCTATTTAAAGTTTACTGAAGAAGTAAAAAGTGTAGCACAACAAGCAAAGGCTGTATGTTTTCGCTAACAAATCTTTAAGCAAACAAGCATTCAGAGAATACTGCTAAAGCAATACATGTCCCAGTGGCAGTGAATAGCACGTCCCACAAAAAGTTTGTATCTCCTAAGTTCAAGGACCATAACTCTGTCAAAAATCGATAAATTCCATATTAATGTGACAGTTACAGTTAATTCCCAAAGTCAAAGATTTTGCCTTAACTTTATATGTATCTGTACATATAAAATTTCAGCTCAATATCTTGAAGCACTGCGGGAAAAAAAAAGTTCAAAAATACTTTATGTGGGACAGACAGACGAACAGACAGTTAAACCAGTAGAGGACTTCAGGTTCTATATATTTTCATAGCATCTGTACTGTCATAACATTATTGACATACTTGGATTATTTCAGAATATTACTAACGTCAACCCTGAGTATTCCTAGAGTTATTGCTCTTGAAATAAGGCTATAAATACTGAACAGATTAAGCACTGAAAAAATGTTAAAGCACCAAATTTCAAAGTCAACCGTAATTTACAAGAACATTCAGCGAAATGAAAGTCGCACTGTGTTCATTATTGGATCAGTGAAAACACCAAATATTTTTTTAAATTTTAATCTTCTGATGAAGATGGCAGAATGCTGTCGAAATGTAGGGAGATAACTGAAAAGAAAGTGATTTATATTTATATTTTACCTTTTCCACAAGCAAAAGGTATACTTTTCTGACACCCATAACACATGAAAAAACTCAAAGAAAGTGAAGACGTAAATGTCCAAACCTCTGGTAGACGCGTGTGTCTGAAGATGGCGGTGATACAGGGTGTTGTGCACGGTCTTGTACTCGCAGTCGGGACAGAACTTGAGCTGGTTTCTCTTCTCCTGGTTCGACTCGTGTCGTAACAGTCTGTGTCGACGTAACAGCTTTAGGTTGTCGGCTTTGTACGCACAGATGTTACACTGGAACACATGAGTACTGTGGATGATCTCGTGGCGCCGCAACACGCTCAGCCGCACCGACACGAAGTTACACTTGGAGCAGTGCTGTAGTTTAGTGCTGTTGTTCTCGTGCAGCTTCCTGTGCTTCTCGAAATGACTCTCACGTTTTGTCCTAAACGAACACATTGGACAAAAGAATTTAAACGGCGACAATGCTTCATACTGCTTCCCCGGTCTTTCAGGCTTCTTTGACCCGGTGTATTTTGGGGTGTATTCCAAACTAGAATCTGAAAAAAATTATTAATAATAATTAAAATTAAATAAATTTGAGCTCACAGATATAAGTTACAAAGTGCAACTACATTTAAAACCATTAACAAAACACATCAAGGTTTGGATATAATGTGATTATTCTAACATAAAACATTATATTTAAATATAAATTCCACAGAATTAAGCATCTTGCCTACCATAAATAAATTTTCCACACAATAATTATTTCCTGCAAACGTAAGACTGGGGAAGTCAAGTCATGTTATAATGTCGCTTCCCAAAATTACGTCACTCATTGGTCAAATGATTACATATAATTTGTGACATAACGTTCAGGAATAAACTAATTTAAAAGATAACAAATTACATATTTTTTAGTTAATACATTTTTAGTCTTTTAAACACGCACTGTGATGACCATTCATCCACTATAAACCAAGTTTCATCAATTTAGGACTTAGAAAAATGGACCAAAATGCAAACACTTATGGTTGGAGCTAAGCAAAAAACTTGACACTGCTGTCAGCTGTCAGCACAATTAGAAAAGTAATACCTATGTTTCGCCGTTTCACTTTGTCAAAGCGAGAAAAAAAATACACTTACCATAATTATACTGTTTCTGAACATCCTCTGGCATATTTATTGTGGTGCCTGAAAAATATTAACAGTTATGAAAATATATCTACAGATATACAATAATACTGACACTAGTCTTCTACTAATATACTACCAGTGGGTCCTGCACAACCAGTTATTGGTACATAAATTAAAGTGACAGACTCTAGTTTTTAAACACTAGAACATATTTTTCGCTATTAAAACTGTTTTTGATCATTTAAATTAGAAGTATTTTCATTTTATTATTTAGAATATTCATTTTCATAAACCTGAAGTGGTTCTGGTCATCCAGGTTTTTGTAATACCCCAAAATGCATTTTTCATAATTCTAAAAATGCATGTTCATCTGAGAAGTAATGGTTATCGAGACAAGCTCTAGGTTTGTTTTAGACATTATTTCCCCGTTTAAACATCAGTCTTTTGCTTCTCTCTGTTATAAATGTATCCAAATGCGCTGCAGGTTTGTAGATTAACAAAACTTTGTGCCCAATTTCACTGCCTAAAACTAGCGTCTATACCTTTAAACGTCTGGCAGAATGAACACTGTGGTGATTTCCTTTAAACGTCTGGCAGAATGAACACTGTGGTGATTTCCTTTAAACGTCTGGCAGAATGAACACTGTGGTGATTTCCTTTAAACATCTGGCAGAATGAACACCGTGGTGATTTCCTTTAAACGTTAACCTTATAATATAGTACCGGCCTCGGTGGCGTCGTGGTAAGCCATCGGTCTACAGGCTGGTAGGTACTGGGTTCGGATCCCAGTCGAGGCATGGGATTTTTAATCCAGATACCGACTCCAAACCCTGAGTGAGTGCTCCGCAAGGCTCAGTGGGTAGGTGTAAACCACTTGCTCCGACCAGTGATCCATAACTGGTTCAACAAAGGCCATGGTTTGTGCTATCCTGCCTGTGGGAAGCGCAAATAAAAGATCCCTTGCTGCCAATCGGAAGAGTAGCCCATGTAGTGGCGACAGCAGGTTTCCTCTCAAAATCTGTGTGGTCCTGAACCATATGTCTGATGCCATATAACCGTAAATAAAATGTGTTGAGTGCGTCCTTAAATAAAACATTTCTTTCTTTCTTTTTTTTTGTAATAAAGTAAAGTTTGCTTTATTTGACGACGCCTCTAGAGCACATTGAGTTTTATCTTATCATCATCTATTGGACGCCAAACATATGTTCATTCTGACATATTTCTTTAGAGGAAACCTGCTGCCGCCACATAGACTACTCTTTCCGATAAGCAGCAAGGGGTCTTTTATATGCACTTTCCCCACACAGGACAGCACATACCACAGCCTTTGATGAACCAGTTGTGGACCACTGCTTAGAATGGAAAATAGCCCAAACTGCAAATGGGTCTACTGAGAAGGATCGACCCGATGACCGACTGCTTCGCAGGTGGACACGCTACCGCTTGAGCTACATCCCGCTCCCGAACTTTGTAATAAAACTACATGTAACTCGTGCTTTGCATGGGAACGATTAGATGGGCTATTGTGATCTTACACTGTGCTTTCCTCCCAAAATATTATCACTGTGATAGCCAGCTCCAATTTTTTCCCCAGAATTTTTGTTCAGAGGGCTGGCAAAATAATTTGATGTAAACTGAGGCAACAAAGGGGTCGAAAATGCTAGAAGGGTCCTTGGGCATACTCTCCTGTAAAACGTTTTTGAAAGTTTTGAAATTTCAGCTGCTTTTAGATGCATTCTGGAGTGCATGTGGGTGCCATGTACATTTATAGAAGGATATATTTTAAGATACATTTTAATAATAATGTTTATTACCGTATTTGACCGGGAATAAGCCCATGCCTGTGAATAAGCCCACTCCCATTTTTTGCAGATCTAAAGAATTAGGCCCATATCCTTGAATAAGCCCATACCCAAATATGTAGTATGTTTGCTATCAAAATTCACTGAAAGTTCAAAAGATCGTTGGGTGACAAACTGGTCCCAAGATAACAAGTATTAAAATGATTTAAAACAATGTTGTAGTTTGTGTTGTTTTTATTTTTTATAGCTTAATAAATACGATTATATTACCAATAAAGTGCATACTTTTAGTACTATGTACCATCCCCCCACCCCACCCAGCCACAAACACACTACAGTCATATGCAGTCAACAATTTCACAGTCGGCTATTGTACTTTGATCAACAAAGCGACCATTTCGTGAAACCTAAAGTATGTCTGTTTCACTTGTGTCTTTGATGAAAGCCGACCTTCCTGGCTTACAGTAAAAATAGCTACAACAAAAACCTTTCTGATTGGTTGATTTGTAATACTACTTGTGACGTCCCATGAACTGACTGTTGTGAGGTATGGAAGAGGGCGTGAAGACTGCCTTGATTGACAACCAACTCATGATTGGTTGAATGGTGTGGTAAGCATTTTAATTAATTGACTGTTGTTTTTGTTGTGAATTCTCAGTTGAGGCGCACTGACTCATTAATGAATAAAATAAAAGAAATAAGTGTTTAACACAAACGATGCAGCCACATCTGTGTTTTTATAATATCATTAGGTTTATTTAGTACTAATCACACATCAAACGAATTGAGAAAAAAATATTATGCATCAAACAAAATTAATAGAAAAGGTGAGTAATATTGATAAACAAGCTCGCTTGGGGGTAATTACTGAGAAATGCTATATAGTGGGTCTTAAAAATACACATAGTTTGTTTTCACCAATATACACTGAACATGCCTTTCGTACGCAAACGGTATACTGTAAAAGATAAGTTAGATGTTGTTGGCTGGTTTAGACGTAATGGCCGAAATCTGTCCGCGGCTGAAAGAGAATATGGCATTTCAAGAAAACAGGTTCGACTGTGGGACAAAGATTACGAGAAATTGCTGATGTTTTCGAAAGGCAAAGATAGCGAACGAAAGAATATTGGTAGTGGAGCGGAAGCAATGAACACCGAAATGGATCAAGCCGTCTTCGAATGGTTCAAGGATGAGCGGGCAGAAGGTAGATGCGTGTCAAAACTACTTTCTGCAAAGCAAGGCCAGAGAAGTTACCAGTCAGATTAGAGTACAGAAGTTCCAGGCATCAAACGGGTGGCTACGTAGGTGGAAGCAGCGATATTCGGTGGGAATCAGACGGGGGACAAACGACGCACAGAAAATCCCGAGTGATTACAAGGAGAAAATTTCAGGTTTTCATTCAGCAATCCGGGCTTTAAGACAGAAATGGGACTACACCGATTACAACATAGCGAATATGGACCAGACGATGGTTAGATTTGACACTGTACCGAAATACACAAATGAGGTCAAAGGAGCAAAGACTGTGCGAATCTCTCACACCGGCGGTGCTAAAAAGGGGTGTACAGTAGCTTTGACGGCGAGTGCAAATGGGGACAAACGGAAAGCTTTGATCATCTTCAAGGAAAAAATGGTGTTATCGGCCCACGAGTGCTACCCACGTTGAAAGTGCCAGACAATGTATTGATTACTGCTACGGAGAACGGTTGGATGACAACAGTGAAAGTACACCATTTCATCAGACATGTCTGGGGACCAAACGACGACGACACTCGGCGACTTCTCATATTGGACGCATACAAGCCACACACGTGCCAGTCATCGACAGATCGTTTTGACGAGTACGAGACCGACATAGTAACAGTACCAGGAGGTATGTAAAAAATGTTTTTTTAATTTGATATTTTGTAATTTGATATTCAAATTTGTTTATTTATTTATTTATTCACAGCGGTCTGGAAATAAGCCCACCCCCAACAAAGCTACAAATGAGTTGTCTTGGCCCCCTGGGCTTATTCCCGGTCAAATACGGTATTATTAAATATTGGCATTATGTCAAAACTATAATTTAAAAAAGAAGTATGAAATTATTCTAAAATTTTAAAAAATAAATCACTTACGACAATAAAAATGTACTGGTCATGCTTAAAAATTTATTTAATTTTAATCACTGATAAAACCAATAAAAGAAAGTAAATAATTTGTCATTGTATTATTTCAAATACTGATATAACTGAGATTGTGTCTGATAGTTTCTTACTTTACACAACAGATGAGTGGATTAGTCAGTGGATACTTAAATTGCTAATTTGTCTTTAAAAAATATGCTAAACAAATTAATTGGCTATTGAAGTAAACCAAAGCTAATGAATAAATGAAGCATTAAACAAATGAATGAAATTAAACATTAAACAATAAATTGATATTGAAAATTCTTTAAAAAGTTCTCTAAGAAGAGAGTGGAGGTAAACCATTGCATTGAAAACCATAAACCTTTTGTGTACCCCACATCTTTAAATATAGAACGTTTGTGATTTTATGTACCAGCTGCTGTATACGTTGTGTACCCCACATCTTTAAAAACAGAACGTTTGTGATTTTACGTACCAGCTGCTGTATACGTTGTGTACCCCACATCTTTAAAAACAGAACGTTTGTGATTTTACGTACCAGCTGCTGTATACGTTGTGTACCCCACATCTTTAAAAACAGAACGTTTGTGATTTTACGTACCAGCTGCTGTATACGTTAATGCATCTAACGGTTTAAAAACAGAACATCTAACGCTGTTTAATGCATCTAACGGTTTAGAAACGTTGGTCTTCTTGAGCACCTCTTCAGATTTCATAGAAACAACCGTTCCGCGGAGTTTCTTGGGCTGAGATTTGCGCCCTCGTCTTGAAAGAACTGGTTTATGATCCCCATCATCATCATCCTCATCATCCAGCTCCTGGAGCTGCAGACACCCTCCGTACCGGGATGGCTGGTGGATTTCTCGACCCCTCGACGACACAAACGGAACTAAGATATTGCAGTTGGTTCCTCGGTGATGGACTTCTGGTTTCGTCACCTCCTCTCCAACAAATTTTAACCTAGAATTAACATCACTATTAAGGACTGTAATAAATGTTTACTACGGGGTTCGATCTTAACGGTCGCTTTATCACCCCTGGCGACTGAAAATACGGACAGGCAAGTCAAACCCATCCCAGGTTGCCCACCTGGCGACAAAAATATTTATTGACAGTCACAGTGGAATGACTGAATGCTCAGATTTATATTCATCGTAGTGATGCGCAGTTAACCATGGAATCAGTTCGGTTTTGGTAACAGAAGAAAAACCGAAAACCATACTGGTAACCATGGAGATAGAAAAAAACCAATGTTTGGAAAACCCAGTGTCTGTGAACATAGGGCCTATTGCCTATTTTAACGCATCCACATGACATTTTCTTATGCACATGTCTTCTGCAATTTAAAGTCGTCTATGTTTATTATTTATTTGAACCTTTCATTTGTACCCGTACTTTATTATTTGTACCCATAAGGTATCTCCAGTGGGTTTTCAATATCACCTATTTTCATTAATTTCTGAGTCAAAAGGTAGATTTACTATTAACACTGCGATTGGGAAAAAAAGAGTCTTTATCAAAATGAGAATTACGTAAAATTGTTTGTTAAAGTTTATCCAGATTACAAACGAACTCAATTACCATTATGTCTGCCGTTCTTATCGTATTACCGGTATGTGACATTACCCGAGGACTTCCGATATTGACCCATTTGAAACAACTCAGCCATTTGATTCTTACTTACACTTCTACCGATGTGTTCAGAGTGAGTTTGTTTTGAACTATGGGTTTTTTTTAACTACTTTTTTGTTTGAGTTGCAATCTAAAACCATACTGATTTATTTTATATATGGAACAAAATAAGTTCACAACATTTGAGGGAAAGAATCTTGGGCTAGTGATAATATCTGTAGATTAATGTATTTTTTTATTTACTAACCTGGTTGACTAATATTTTTTTTAATCGACCTACAAGCCTGGAACATGATGAATTTCATCGGCAGTCACAGTGGAATGACTAGATGTTAAGATAAATATATATGAAAATAATGTTATATTGACAGTCCAGGTAGAAGGATTGTATTCGGCATGGCTAACTATGTTTTAAATGAATGGTATTTTATTTTATAGACAGACACTGAAATATTGTTCTGTCCAAAATAAATATTTTCTCACAGTATATGTTGTTTGGATATTGATAAATATATTTACTTTACAATTTTAAGTTGGGGAAAGTGAAAAACATCAAAGGCAAGTGAAAGTGCTTTTAACACTTGTCTCAAGTCAAAAAATATCTCAACAGCAAACACTGTTACTACATTTTCATATACAAAAAGGAATTACGGTGTTTGCCCATTTTACCCAGTGCTCCACGACTGGTAAATCAAATACCATGGTATGTACTGCCCTCTCTATGAGAATGAGCCTACAGAGGTTTTTGTTGGCCAACATCATCAGATTTTTTTTTGCCTGTTTGACAGTCTATTATTTTAAGTTTGATGCTGAATCAATCATGTTTAGTCCAGAAGATTTTGATTTGATTTGGCAGAATTTGTCGCTTGCTGGACCAAATGTAATAGTGATTTCCCTAGAAATTAGGCAAGGCATGGCAGACCAAACACTTTTGGGGCACTTGTTTTTCATTAAAAATACAAAAAAATAATAGTTAAAATAAACATTACTGTAATTTATGTGCTTGCTTTAATAAATGAATGGCAAAAGATATAAAAGGCATATTTTATTAATTAATAATACCTTTTTGGGTGTTTTATAAAGACAATTTTAGAATTAATTACTGAAAAAGGCTTGTTTAATCTCAGGGCAGCATGGTGCTGATTGAGGCAAGATGGTGCTAGACTACTGAGGCATGGTTCTGCACCATGCTAAAAGAAGCTAGGGAAAACACTACGTAAAGCAGAAATTTCAGTAAGTTTTGACCCCTGGCATATAAAAAATTATCTTACGGCCTTTCAGTAGGAATAGCATATTTAGTGGCAACAGATATTCTCCTAATCTCAACCAAAAATACTTAGTTTAAAATGTGTTGAAGGTGCCATTAATATGCCATAAAAAAGCAACCTAATTTCATGTTTTCGAAGTAGTCTAAAATGTAAATGACACCTACAAATTTTTCAAACTCTGCATCTTAAGCATTGTGTCAAATTTCTCAGGTACAAGCTATTGAGATACATGTGTTGGAAACTTAGTAGAAAATGATCTCAAAATATACCTGGAGCTGCCTGGGATGTTGAGCAGCTCCTGTAAGTGGTTGTAGAGGTGGACGACCATGTCCAGGCTGCCGGTGACGCTGTAGCCGAGGTCGGTTTTCTGTAGCCGTGCGTTAGTCTCAGACTGGACCTCGTCCAGTAGGACAGACTCACAGTCCGGAATCACGTCTAGTAGAGTGGACGAGATCGACACACACACATTGGAAAACACCTGAAAACACAGTACACGTGTAATTTTTGTCCTGGTGAAATTTGTTAAGTGGAAGATCTGTTAAATATAACTGCAGGACTCACTCTGCCCATAACTACCTCATCTAGTATCTAGCTAACAACATTTTATTTAAATGAGCTATACATGTACTTTTAATAACTTTCAAGAAAATACTCTTCAGGCAGACAAAATGTTTTTAAACAAAAACTCTTTCCAGTGAGCCCTGAAACACAGGTTCTAGAATATGGTTTTTTTCAATTCACTTGCCATGGGGCCATTGGATTTGAACATTCACTGGCCATGGTGAAAAAGTAAATTAAAATAATAACTTTTTAATGTACATTTTGCATACTGAGATCATGTTTAATCAATTTGTCAATTTATACAACAGATAGGCTCATTAGGCATACTTTATGGTGTGTTTAAAAAAAACATGAAACAATTTTCACCAGTTACCTATTAATTTTTTAAAAATTATTTCCATTAAAACTACCTAAGTTATAATAAATAATCCATGTTAGCCTACCTATTACAAAAATTAACAACATTAAAAACAAATTAATATTTTATCCCTTATAAATGAGTATATATTTATTTACTTGTGAATGGGAAAATTCTCCCCCACCCCCCAAAAACCGAAAAGAAAAAACAATAAAGAAACAAGAACTTTTATTAGCATAGTATTGCAGGCTTACGCACCCCCCCCCCCCCCCCAACACACACATCAAATTAGTAGTTTTTCAAAGTAGGTACTTTGTTAAATTTATCTATTTTACAATATTGTGTACTTAATTATTATAATATTTTTGCAATTTATATATTTTATAAATTAAATTAATAATTTACACATTTAAAATTTTGCAAATGTAAATGGTGACATGCAACCTTTAAAACTAATTTAAAAAACTGGTTTTGTTTTGCATATTACGCTTGCACTGTACTACTATTAGTATTAGAGTACACATCTTTGGGTTCCAGTGTAAAAAAAAAAATGGTGGCAAAACAATGAACTTTTGTTCTTTCAATGTTTTTTCAATGTTTACACTTTATAACTTGAATAAAGTTACATCGGTAGGTATATTAATGTCATGGATGGGTCAAAGATTACTGGTGGCCAACTATTTGCTAGTGACATATTGCATGTGACAGCAAATCGAATGAAGTGACTTGTAGATGTTTCTTTTGTTTTCGTATGATCGTAGCGTTATAGATTCTTTTTTTTTTGGATCAGGATCGCACAAAATAACTTTTAGTGACCCGAATCCAAAAACCTCTTGCCTTGGGTATTGGACCACTGTGTTCTAGAACCTCTGCCTGAACAAGCTTTAACACACCATGCAGGTGTGTATATTTTTTTGTTTTTAGTTAAAAATTATTGTACTTATAATTATAATTAATACTTGGAAATAATTTCTACAGTTTCATGTTGCATTTTTAACACCAACCATCATTTTATGTTCTACATGTAAATAGATGTAGCTAATTTTTCCAACAGTAATCTGTTTTAATGATAATACCCCTTCCAGACAAAAAAGCCCACATCAAATAAATGTTTAAAGAATTTTCCAAATCCTCCTTAACATTATCTTAACTGCTTGTTAACGTACAGAAAGTTTATCCACATCTGTAGTTGGAAGTTGGGGGTATTCCAAAGTCTGCGATTTGTTTTCTGATGAAATCTCTGTCGGGACTGACCTCGGGACGACTGCATCCATTTTCCCACCAGCACCTGTCTCCATAACAACCTGAGATGCAAGATTAGACTGGTCTGTTTTGGAATAACCAGCATCACTCTTACCCTCGGCACCATTCTGCAACACGAATCGAGCCCTATTCGGATCAGTGTACAATGTATTGTGGTCACCTTGAGCAGTAGCCTGCGCTGTGAACTGAGACGGATTGGGTTCAACAAAGGATGTGTTGTGACTGTCTTGAGACGAATTCTGTAAAATAAACCCAGAGAGATCCGGTTCTGTATAAGTCGGATCAGCGACGCATCCACTTGCGTTCTGTATAATAAATCTTGAATGATCCGGTTCCATGTAAGATGTATTCTGTTTACCATGAACACTGGTCTGAAGAATGACCTGAGATTGACCATCAGACTGACCCGGGTCAGAGAAAGCTGCAGGTTTGCCGTCAGTGCCGGACTGAATAATAAAGTGAGACTGCATTGGAAAGACATCCTCTTTCTTTCCAGCGCCAGTCTGCAGAATAAACTCTGTCTGGGCTGATTTAGTGAAAGCGATACTGTGTTTATTGATTGCTCTGTCAGAAACAACATACTGCTTACTGCCAGCATTGTCAGGAAGAACAAACGGCTTACTGCCAGCACTGTCAGAAAGAACAAATGGCTTACTGCCAGCACCATCAGAAAGAACATACTGCTTACTGCTGGTGCTGTCGGAAAGAACAAACTCCTTACTACTACCACTGTCCGAAAGAATAAACTGCTTACTGCTAGTGCTGTCAGAAAGGACAAACTCCTTACTGCTACCACTGTCCGAAAGAATAAACTGCTTACTGTTGGTGCTGTCGGAAAGAACAAACTCCTTACTGCTACCACTGTCAGAAAGAATAAACTGCTTACTGCCAGCATTGACAGGAAGAACATACTGTTTGCTACTACCACTGTCGGAAAGAACAAACTGTTCCGGTCCACCGACAACTGTCCCATCGCTGGAAATGATGGCCAACTCACTGCCTTCTCCCACTGCGGTCAGTTCTGCGGCTCCCTGGATCTGATCGAGGTTAAAAGGGAGCGTGTGAAAAGTGATGTACGTGTTCTGAGGACCAAGAGCTGTCCACTGTACTTGGTTGGCGTTGAATTCTCCGGACAGAGATGCAGGTCCTGTGCAGGTCGCCACCGCCGCAGAGATGGTGTTCTGTACAACTTGACCATCTTCAGAAACTCTGTTACAAGTAGGAAAAAAAGAAAGAGAGAAAGATATTAATATTATTAAATATTGGCAATATTTATGGTCATTCATATTCCATGGTGGGAATTGAATTCAATCGGTAGAATGCCTGCCCGAGTTGCTTAGGTCGTAGTGTGAAACACCCTCTGTGGATTCATTCTCTGGTTGTTTTTTCTCCAGTCCTAATCAGTGTCTTATAACTGGTATAACATGGTATGTCCTGTCCTGTTCGTGGGAAAGTGCATATAAGTTCCCTTGCTGCAAATAAAAAAAATTAAGTGGGTTTCCTCCAAATTTCACACAAAAATTACGTTTGATATCCAATAGCCGATGATTATAGTAATCAGTGAGCTCTAGTGGTGGCGTTAAACAAAACATTAACTTTCATATTCCATGTTATTAACTATCAAATATCTGTAGGCCTGACCAGATCAATACCATAGTCTAAAGTATGGAAGTAGATTAATTGAATCCAGGATGTTTCGCCCCCCAGTCAGTTCGCCCCCAGTTTGACCTGTTCGCCCTATGTACCAGTTCGCCCCCAACTGTTTGCTTGTTCGCCCCAACTATTTGTCAGTTCGCACCTAACTTTTAGTCAGTTCGCCCCAAACTCCCAATTATTTGTTACTTTTAAACAATTATTGTATTGTTTCTTTAGAATTATGTTAGTGCGTGTCACTGTGTTTCTTTTCATAGAGGGGAGGAATTGTTGTCTTTTCACGATTTGGACGGATCATGAGTCAGTCGGGGCACCGATTATATAATCACCAGTTTAATTAATATATATATATATACTGAACAAAATAAGAAACTTCCGCTAACTTTGCTTGAACATAACTTGATGAAAACAAACCGGGGGAATAATTGTTATACATGCGTTTAAGGGTGTTCCATGATGCATCGTTTGGTGCAAAAATCATGGCCATAGGTTAACAGAAACTGGGAGAAATTTTGACCAAGTGTAGTAGAGGTTAAAAATAAAAACACCCACTTAATAATGGGTATGACCACCTCTTGAACTGATCACTGCAGTGCATCGCAGGCGCATAAAATTGACTAAAGTGTTGATTTCTGCCTGTGGAATATTGTTCCATTCCTGAATGAGCGCTTGACAAAGTTCGTTGACGTTAGCGGATGGGTTGGGACGACGCCTCAATCGTCTGTCCAGACTATCCCAGACATGCTCGATGGGGTTGAGATCAGGACTTTTAGCGGGCCTGTCATCAATGAAATCGATGTTATTTGTCCTAAAAAAAATTACAGTGTCTCTAGCTGTATGAGAGGTAGCAGTATCATGCTGAAAAATCGAGATGTTGGTGTTGTTATGGAACAGAGGAATGACGTGATGAGCGAGAAGGTCATCAAGGTAACGTTGAGCATTTAAATTGCCATCAATGATGACTAGTGGTGAATGATAACCATGGGCAATGGCTGCCCAGACCATGACAGAACCCCCACCCCGAAACGATCTCGTTCAAGAACACAACAGTCAGCATAGCGTTCATTTCTCCTACGGTAGATGCGCACCCTGCCATCACCACATTGTAAAGAAAATCTGGATTCATCCAAAAAAAGAATGATATTCCAGCGTCGCCGTATCCACCGTGTGTGTACACGTGCCCAATTAAGACAATTTAGACGATGACGTTGCGTTAAAACTCATCCGACGTAAGGGCGTCGTACATGTAAACCGTTCTCCTGCAGACGATTATGAACAGTTTGCCCACTGATTCGGTTATTATCAAGCCCAGGTGTGTTAGCAGCAGTAGCAGTGGCAGTTTGGAATCGATTGCGCAAATGCGTGTACATGATATAGCGGTCCACGTGGCAAGTCGTTGGTGCTTCCTGTCGTTCGAAATCTGACGCGAAGATTTCGTATCGCTCGACTAGAACTCCCAACATGCCTTGCAACGTCTTCTGTCGACATGCCAGCATCAAGCATGCCAATCGCCCGTTTGCGTAAATTATTGGGTATGCTTGGCATACTAAAAATGCTACAATGTAAAAAAACTTTTTTTTTTACAAATTTTGAAGCGTTTTCGTTCACTTGACAACAATGTCAGTAAGACAAGTAAAACAAATTGACCGAATACTACACGGGACATGTCGAACCATGCATGCACGTGCAAATTGAATTTCACGTTGTCGACGATTAACAGTGCAAAAATAATCGATAAAATTCATGAATCCCTGATAATACAGTTCAAGGCTAATACTACCTATATAATTTCATTACACAATGAATTCTTTAACACAACAAATACTGTATT
Source organism: Gigantopelta aegis (assembly GCF_016097555.1). Lineage (NCBI taxonomy): Eukaryota > Metazoa > Mollusca > Gastropoda > Neomphalida > Peltospiridae > Gigantopelta > Gigantopelta aegis. The sequence continues at coordinate 8,443,391 of NC_054707.1, forward strand.
TACAAATCAGAAGTTTCTTTTTTAGTTCAGTATATATATATATATATATATATATATATATATATAAAATTAAAGAGAGCACTTTTACACATATACGGTTGCACTAGAGGAAGCTCGGCACACACAGATTGGTCCAGACCACACATTCACATCAACACAGTGGTATCTTTATGGGGGCGAACTGGTTATGCACGTGGGGGCGAACTGACATCCTAAATTTGGGGATGAACTGACTGGGGGTGAACAGACCTGGGGGCGAACTGGCTTGGTGGCAAAACGTCTGGTATCCGATTAATTTATTGTAATTGCTAACATGTGGTTCAGACTTCAGTTTATTATGGGCAAAGGCTGAGGGTGGGGGGTGGGCGGTTGACTAAAACAATTCTTGCCATGCAATATCAGGGCTAGCTCTAGGTGAACAAATATTTTGCCAAATAATCTAAATAATGCAAAACCCAGTCATTTTCCAACAAAATACCGACCATTACATTTCTGCATGATGGTGCATATAAAAGATCCCTTGTTACTAACAGTAAAATATAGCAGGTTTCCTCTCTAACACTATGATAAAATTACCAAATATTTGACATCCAATAGCCGATGTTAATGAATCAATGTTCTCTAGTGGTATCGTTAAACAAAACAATCTTTTTTTGGTGATTGTCAGACACTCATATTATCGTATGAGACGGCCCCTGGAAGACGGAATAGCTGAGTGGACGATCATGTAGGTCAGCAAACTTAGAATTCTACTATCCGAAGTTTACTGAAGCTTAGCCGAATGTGGGTGCTGTCGGGTTTCTTTCTGTAGTGTGTGTATTAGTGATTAATATCTGGATTTTTTTTTTAATCAAACAACTCGAAAATGATTGATGTAAATGTATTTGACGTTGAACATAGGATCGTTGTGATATTAGACTACTCTTTGGTGGGCAGCGACTGAATTTTTTTTAGCATAATTTGGTTTCTGACTGTAACGAGAGCATGTAACTGTCCAAATGTCCATCTAGCTCTCGTATAGTCAGTATTTGGGCTAGGGTAGGTAGGAGAGGGGACCACCCGTGTTGGCAAATACAAGGGAGCACCAGCAGCCCGACCAGAATCGGTAGGGGGCAGAGCCAATTTCGGTGCTATTGAATTTTTAATTTCCCGTAGGATTAAGTCAAAAAGGAGTGCACAATCGCTTAAAGGAATTGGGGCACATTTTTTAACAGTACATTCAAAAAAATAAAAAAGGGAGTTATATGTTAATTTGAACCTAGTTTGCCGAGAGTAGCTCATATTGGAACCTTGCATAATGGTGACTGTCGTTTGCCTGGGTACCAGATATTTCGCCCCAAAGTCTGTTCGCCTCCAAATAGGATGTCAGTTCACCCCCACGTGCATAACCAGTTCACCCCCCATAACGATACCACTGTGTCGATGTGAATGTGTGGTCTGGACCCATCTGTGTGTGCCGAGCTTCCTCTAGTGCAACCCTATATGTGTAAAAGTGCTCTTTTTAATTTTATATATTAATTAAACTGGTGATTATATCATTGGTGCCTGGACTGACTCATGATCTGTCCAAATCGTGGAAAGACAACAATCCCTCCCCTCTTAAAGAAAAGTAACACACACGCTAAAATGCCTCTAAAGAAACAATACAATAATTGTCTAAAAGTAACAAATAATTGGGAGTTGGAGGCGAACTGACTAAAAGTTTCGGGCGAACCGACTTGGGGGTAAAATAGGTCAAACTGGGGGCGAAACGTCATGGAATTGTTTGCCTCACATGATTGCTCCCCCATCTTTTTTTTCTCTGCTAAATGGTTTAAAAGACCACTCTTTGTTATTAACTAAGGCTTTATTTATTGCTTTGTCCGAGTGTGCAGTAGTAATTAAATGCACACATGGACACACAGAAAGTGAACATGGGATTAAATCTGTAAGTAAACTAAGGACACATCAACAGAGGAAACTAAACACAGAAATAAAAGAGACCGCCCACAAAACTTGCGAAAAAGTTTTAAGGAGTTCGTTGTAAATGAGTAAAACTTCCATAACAAAAAGCTCATAGCTCACATTTCTAATACACGATTGTTTTGCTCATCCATCCTTAATATAAACTGCGAAAATAGACAACATTAATAAAACCATAATATATTTTGAAATATGTTAGATATATTTGCTACAAAATGTGAAAACAACACATTTCCCCTGTCGGTCGCCATTTTCTTAGAACCTGATTAAATGCGCATGCGTGCCTCAAAGAACAAATAATTTGTTAAATATATAAATTTTCATTTGGGTTTACTGTGTTAGGTATTAGGATGTATCATAATAATGTAATATAAATTTTAAGGTGTCTATATTTTTAAAAAAGCATTTTAAAATCCCGCCTTTAACGCCATCATTATTATGCGCGCCTGATAAAATGGCAGCTTCCTTTGCCGGGCCTGACAGCCGTTTTGTGTACATTTCCGATTTCATTTTCGTTTGTTTGCAGACACCAGCATCAGATTGTATATACAAAGGTGAATAAAACATTGTGTGTGTCATAAAGCAATAAATGATTGTGGAAATATTTTCCTTCGGCGCTGTCAACTGCTAATTATGTGTAAAATATCGTAACGTAACCAAATTACGCCAGTAACCAGTTTTCGACACCTTCCTTCATGAGATCGCCCTAGCCCGAGTACTCTGACGGTAAGAGAGTTAAACGGACATTTGGACGGTTATCACGCTCTCTAACTTTTTCCCAATCAAAAAACCTCACTAAGAATTTGTTGTTTGCAGGACTTGAGCATAGATCAAAAGAAAGTAGTGGACACTAGACTCTGGTAGAGCAAGATGCTCCATCTGTATTTCAGCAACCTGGCAAGCCGAACCAGAAAAAATGCCCATGGGCTGAGAGATATTTGTAGACTGTGTATAAAATGTAAAATGTATCGGAAGGTAACGCTTTCCTCTCCAGCAAACGGGTGATTTATGCACTATGTGACTGACTACTCACATTTGATGTTTCATAAACTCTAAAATCTGTTCTGTTCTGCATTTTATCAACAAGGTGGAAATGGACAGATACGCATGTTTACGCCCGACAACATTATTATTACGACTATATTTGTGGTTGGTATAAATCATATGATATTTATAAAGTGTCAACAAAGTAAAAAAAACCCCACTTATTGGATACGATTTTGGCAGAATTATTTTCTTAGTGAGTTTTTTTGATTGGGAAAGTTTTTTTAATTGTAAATTTCAGGTGATCGTCTCTAACCGTCAGAGAACAATTATAGCAACAGTCTCCACCAAATGGTAGTAAAAGATTCCCGCTCTAATAAAACAATGATCTTATGTTCGACATTAAATACCTTTGCATAGATAATTTTTGAATTCCTTGATAACCAAAAATTCACATATTAATCACTAATACACCCACTACAGGAAAAAAACCCTTAATGCCTTAAAAAAAAATCAACAATATGATTAGTATTATGACTATGAAATGTTTTGCTTCAGGATTCAGCATTGGGACACACACACACACACACATATACATACATGCACACCCAAACACATACAAGTTAAAAACAAATTACCCTGCAATATTTTTTATTCATATATTTTTACATCTTTAGATCCAAGTGATATATCTAGATGGGGTGTATTTCCTGTAGACCATGTGTGGCAAAAACTATGTGACATACCAATTGCTGAATTATAAACAATTTGCTGGGGTGTCGTTAAACAAACTCTTTTTTAGGTAATTTATTCAGACTCCTGGATTAGGGTAAAAAGAAACGTCCTGGAAAATTAACTAAAATAGTGCTTAAAAGCCTTGGAAAATGAAACCTGTTGAAGTGTATGAACCCTGTGTACATACGTCTATTCTTTTTTTAGGTTGAAAAAAACTGAAATTCTTTTCTCACTGGACTGAAGATTGAACACAATGGAAGTAGGTCACAAAGAGGTGAGCAGTCTGACCAACCAGGTCAAGCTGACCCTGATGAGGGCGTGGCGTGAGAGGTGGTCGGAGGTCAAATGGGGAGTTCATCTGAAACGTATCGTCGCAGGACATACTGGAGAAACATGCGATTTGTCAGGTATGTACCCTTTTAGGTAGTGTGTAAATACAGATTATTATACTTGTAAGCTTGTGTGTTGTACTGATTTTACAAAACAAGTGTCAAGATTTTCGTACTGACCGAACGAGAGCAAGGGTAATGCATGAATCCTGACAATAGTTTCGTAAAATCAGTATGATTCACACACAAGTGTAATAATTTCTTTCTGATCCATAAAATTAGTTTTATGAATAACAAGGACCATGTCAAAACGTTTCAAATATAACTAGAAGGAGACGATGAAGTGACATCATTTCCGTAAGCAATTATACAAAGCTAAAAGTAAGACTGGGGGAACTGCATTAAGTTACGACGTTGCTTCCCAAAATTAGATAATTCATTGAGCACTTAAAATCATTATGACATACGTGTGTCATACTGGTTATATTTCCCTGTATATTTTGCTTTCCAGACGGTTCATCCACTGGACAATTTATCCACGGATGATTCGTCCACTCACATCGGGCATTTCATCCACTCGATGACTGCATTTTTTTCAAACATATTAATAGTTATTTCTTTTGACATTGTAATCGTTTCTTAACATTATTTTGTGGTATACTATAACGAAAAAAGTAAAATAGAGTTAGAATTCAACATTAATATCCGTTTTTTATTAACTGTTTGTATTGATTATCATGCGGACGATTTGTCTACTCGCTCATACATTATCTCACATGTCATGATGTGGTAAATAGGTAATGCAAGCCTCCGCGTCGGAAGACTTTATTACCATGTCATGTTCTCCTTCAATGGCGAAATAAAATAAAAACTCGTCTTCAATTCCAATTTAATTAAATGTTTTTTTAGACGTTTAGACTTGGTGAAACAAGCTTAAGCTAATTACTTCACAATATCACAATAGAGGACACCTGTACACTTAATTGGTAAAGCAAACAGAAACCAAACAAGTTGAAAGGGCAGGGCTAAAGATTATCTTTACTGGGCATATTGTACTAAAAACATCCTATGACATGTAGTGTGAAAGGCGTACATTATAGAAACAAACAATAACCGAATAAATAGAAACGCCAAAGAATTATGTCTGCAGAGCATTGTTACAAAAACATCTACCAAGCATAATCTAATGACTGCATCCCTATATTTTGAACTACATTTATGTGGATAATAATTGATTCTTTGTGTCTCATTCACCCAAATCTGAAATTAGATGTGGGTGTGACAAAGACAAAAGTCAATTTTTATTAGGCCAAATAAAAAAATATGTTCGGTTCTGGTTACATATGGGGAGAAAAATAAGGGTAGGTACACATGTATGTAGGCTATAACCTTTCTATTTAAAAAAAAAAAAAAATCCAAAAATTTGTCAAACCTGTTCTAGCAAAGAGCAATAAAGTAACATTTCATTCTCACTGAGCATTTGAAGATCAGTAGGTGGAATTTTTTTTTAGTCCCAGTGTAAGCATCTCCAATGTTTATAAAATTTCACCCAATTGTACATCCATATAAATAATAGATGCTTGCAAAATTTTAGGGACAAATTCTAATTTGTTTTGAAATTATGGTTGTTCAAATTTCAGCTTGATATCTTTATAATTAAAAAAGTTATTAGCATTAAAAAATTGTCTCTGTAACCACAAGTGCATAAAATGGGCCAACAGGCCCTGCATTTGACCAGCCATAATTTCAAAACTAATTAGAATTTGGCCCAAAAAATGTGCATGCATCCATTATTTATATGGATGCACAAATGAGTACCTGTAAACTTTCTTAAATATCGAAGATGGTCGCCCAGGAAGATTTGTGGAATTTTGTTGTTTTGTTGTTGAATGACCCATAAAACAACATTTTACTAGATAACTCTCATATATTAGTATTTATTACTTCCTTTTAGATCCCTTGCTGCTAATCGGAAAGAGTAGCCCATGTAGTGGCGACAGCGGGTTTCCTCTCAAAATCTGTGTGGTCCTTAACCATATGTCTGACGCCATATAACCGTAAATAAAATGGGTTGAGAGCGTCGTTAAACAAAACATTTCTTTCCTTTAGCAGTATCGTACTTTAAAACCCATTGATATCATAGGTGTATCAAAACATAACCTGTCCATTTCAAACAAATATTTAACCAACCAGGCTTGTGTTAACAAAATATTTAATTTGAAAAACAGATGATCTGTTAGTTTTTATATATAAAGATATTTGATGTAAAATGGTGCATATGGAAGAGCCAAAACAGTTCGTAACATGCATGACATTGGCTGTTGCCAAGGATATTTACATGTACTGTATGTTCATTCATCGTCAAGTCCATCTCAAACATTATGTGATACATCGAAAGTCTGCATATCCATTTAACTACCGGTAATTTAATTAACGTAGGAATTGACTGCATATATTTGTTTGGTTCATGCAAATATGAACTGCCCAAACAGTGTACCACTGTATGAGTCCACATAATGCCATAAAGTTTCTTGTGACTTTCAGAGATTTTACTACAGCAAGCATTGGTTGGAAGCAGTCCAAACACACTGGTTCTGTCCTATCTAAAACATGCCGTGCTTTCACAGGTGAGATTTCTATGACCTCTTACATCTGTTTCAGAGGAACCAATTTGCAGACACTGTTATAAAACAAGTTTGTTTTGAAAGCACAGGAACAAATTTAGTAAATACAGGACTCCAACTTAAGAATTTGTTGCCTACAGCAATTTTTAGAAAACATTGCCATGGGTGAAACGGCCTATAACAGTTTGTTTTGCAAAGTGATTTTTGCTATATGTAGACATTTCAAAAGCATAAATGTTAAATACTAGCAGATAATATACACCAGCTATATACCAGGGGTGGGAATTCTCCTCGGATCAGCTGTTTTCCTCTCATGGAACATTGCATTTCTTTGCATTTTAATCGTCCTTTCCTCAAAAAATGTGTCACATGGCACAGATTTTAACCTAGGATTTCAAGAATTTCCAGGACCTCTAGATTTCCTCTTTTTTACAGTTCACCAATTCCCACCCCTGATATACAGTTTGCCATCGTTGAGTTGCTTTACCAATGGCAGAACTTTTTAACCAGTGGCAGAAAAGTGCCATCGGTGACGCTCCTGACCTATGGCAATTTATATCTCAACTACGGCAATTGCCGTCATTAAGTTCGAGTCCAGAAATAAACTAAATATAAAAACGTCTAAATGGGTTATCCAAATGTTCAATTCTCAGAGGCGTGTTGATAACAGATTTATTTATTCCAAAACTATCATCTTTCAGCAACATTAATAAGTTGTTATTATTCAGTGTACAAAACATAGTGATTTACATATGAATAATCAAATGTACATCAGGGCTTCTAGATTATTTAAGTCTTATTTTGTAAATATAAATATCCTGCCCTCTCTTCCCACTCCCCAATCTAAGGTGGTTTTTCGAGCTCTATCTCCCTCTTTATGTGACATATCGGATTATTACTACATGTATTAGTAAAATTGTAGTTATTTAAAGTAGGGCTACTGAATTTTTAATCATGGCTAGTACATTTTTTAAATCACTGATTCCATGGCTAGTGGATGTTTATTAAATTCTAGAAGCCCTATACATTCATGTATTATACCAATAATGAATATTATCATGTTAACGACACTCATCGTTTTGTGTTGTTTTAGGTGATACCCTACAGCTCAGTGTTCAAACACATCTCCAAGTTTGAGCAACTCACTCGACCCTACTGTGTGCTGGCTCTTGTTGATCTGGCTGAAGTGTTCGCAACAAAAATAAGGTAAAATATTTGTTATCAAACATGCTGATTGAAAATAAAATAAAATAAACACTATATAGCTAGCCAGGTCGTTGAGAAAGTATTACACACATGTATTACTTGGCAGTAACTGGGTCTTAATCTTCTTTATGTGTGCGGTAACATGTTGTCACAAGGAAGAGATGGATTACTTGCAATATATTTCATATCTTGATTTTGTCTGGGGTATCCACCTCGCGATAATTTTAGGGTTCACACTGAAACAAATTTTGCTTTAGCCAATTTTTAGATATGTAGAGTATTTCCTTAAAAATTATTAAAATGTGACTAATTTAAAGACACTTTTATGAGCCAAAGACTAAATGTAGCCACCTTGTTAAAAAAATTAACAGTTATCTGTTAATAATCCCCATAGTATAACTTATGATATAACAGAAACTCTTTTCTTTTAAATGTCTGATAGCTTAAAATTTCAATGTTCTTCTGTGTGTTTCATATTGCCGTCTAAAGCAATACATTTTATTAGTATCTTGCATTTCACATTTCTTGTGTTGTCAGCTATATTTAACATATAAAAAACATAACATTAGTTTTTTTGTTGTGTTCTAGTTTTACATACAGCCCAGACAGTGCTCTCCAGCTAAGCAAATCTCTGCTGTTACTGCTGCACTGGTTGCTATTGACAACCCTGCGGTGTCTGCAGAAGGTGCAGGAAGGCAAACAGAGCCAGGAGTACTTGGCGATCATTGAAAACTCGAGTACCGCGGTTTTAAGAATGCTGGAACAGCAGACTGTGTGCGCCTTGTTACAGATCTCACGCTCTGAAGTCGTTGGTCAGTTTGTGTTGTTTGTTAACACTTCAGGTTGTTTATAGATTTTAGGGTTTTAACCATCGCTCGGTAATGTGTAGTTTGCTAATTGAAGTTGAATTTAGAGGACATATTTCTTTAATACTTTAATTAAAACAAATTTCCATTTAAAATGATGGATAATATGGAAAATATATTGCTACATATTTTCAAACAAAAACGCTAAATTCCTAAAACTGTTCTCGTTAGAACTGTTAAAACAGATCTTCTAGAATTTGTTTTAAAATCCACTAACCATGGGATCAGTGATTTTAAAAATTTACTAGCCACAATTAAAAATTCATTAGCCCTACTTTACTTTAAGTTTAAGTTAATACAATTTTACTAAATGATAATAAAAATTGAATATGTCACCTAAAGAGAGAGCGAGAGATAGCTTAAAAACAGTAACATTGGGGGTGGACTTGGGGGGCAGGATATTCAGCTTAAAAACAGTAACATTGGGGGTGGACTTGGTGGGCAGGATATTCATATTTACAAAATAGACTTAACTGCAACATTTGACCAAAAAAATTCACTAGCCGTCGGGCATGGCAATAGTAGTTATTTACTAGCCCAACATTGAACATAACTAGCCATGGGACTGGGGCTACCATAATCTATAAGCCCTGTTAAAAGAATAATTGTCACTTTGTGAACAAAATACAATGAAACCCACCCCACCATTTAAAAAAAACCCTGAAAAGCATAGTTCAGTTAAAACGGGATGTCGGTTCGACAGTCACGGGTATTCATTTTGCTAAACCGATCAAAGTTTTAATATTATTATTTTAATAAAGATTTCAAGATATCTGAAAAATAATAAAGAGATTTTTTTAAGCGATTCGCTACCTTGGGATAATATTTCCCTAGGGTTTTTTATTTCCATCTTCATCGAGTGAATCGATCGCATTGATATTGCCAGGTGATAAAAAGTAGGTTTTGTAAAGGCAGTGTATATATTATTTGGCACCCAAGATAAATGATTTTAATAATGAACACTACCACTTCCATTTTTATAGGTGATACCCCCCCACCCCCCCGAAAAAAAGAAAAAAAAAGAAAGAAATAATAATAATAATAAATGTTTCTAATATTTATTAAGGAATTGTTGAATAAACAAATGACAGTAAGTAAAAATCATCAGTTACGGCCAATTAAATCTGCACTGAGGTTAAAATATCAGACACAAGTTAATGGACACAAAAGACAGAATGACTGTTCTGATCACGTCACAAAGTTGGTGCCAAATAAGTGTGTGTGTGGGGGGGTTCTGTCGGAGATTGCCGAAAAAATAAAAATAAAATGTTTTCATTGTTAAAATAAAATATAACTTTTATTTGTGTATCAAACATACAGATGGATACTGGTATGGGACACAACAGAGGCTGTTGAAAAATAGTGTTAAATTATGTTACCGTAACTGCCGTAAGCTACTGAAGTTTTTCGTACACAACACGGCTTGTTTCCTTTGATGTCCAGTGTGCAGACTGATCGATGTTTTTCAGTGTGAAAAAAATGTGCATCAGAACTGGGTGATGTAAATTATAACAGGATACCAAAAAATAAAGAGGGGTGCAGAAACAACAAATGGGGCTGCCACACATCAAATGAGGTGGCATATCACGAAAGTGAGGAGGCAAAATGCAGTGAGAATGTATATTATACAACAACACATGGTACGCGCATGACTAAATATAGTTTCATTGCGTGATACGAACTAAACACCCATTAACTCCAACCAGGATCCAAACATCCGTGTTAAATACTGGCAGATAATGTTCATACACGTTTATACATTTTGCTGTCGGTCAGGAGCTTTACCGACTGCAGTAATTTTATCTGACGGCACAAAAGTGCCATCGGTTACGCCCCCAACTGACGGCAGTTTATATGTCACTGACAGCAATTGCCGTCGTTGCCGCCGTTAAATTCGAGCCCTGGGTTTCACTGACTGATGAAGAAATCTAATGTTATTATATTTGTCAAAGATTTTTGTCTTTGATATAAAAACTCCTATAACCAAGTATAATTAGTAGTTTTTGTGTGAAGTATTTTAATTTATGTTTTCAGATGTGTACCGTGAGTTTGAGCAGACTGAACTGAACGTGCGCGGTACACTGAGTCAGCTGCCACAGAATTCTCTACCAGGCTCGGTACGCGAGAAAGTGTCGCTCACTCTCACCAGTTTGTCTCAGTAAGTCTTACTCAGTCAGTTACCACAAATGCGCTACCGGGCTCAATATGCGAGAAAGTGTCACTCACTCTCACCAGTTTATCTCAGTCTTTCTGACAGTCAGTTAACACAGAACGCTCTACCGGGCTTGGTACACGAGAAAGAGTCACTCACTCTCACCAGTTTGTCTCAGTAAGTCTTTTACACAGTCAGTTACCACAGAACGCTCTACCGGGCTTGGTACGTGAGAAAGTGTCACTCACTCTCACCAGTTTGTCTCAGTAAGTCTTTCTCAATCAGTTACCACAGAATGCGCTACCGGGCTCAGTACGCGAGAAAGTGTCGCTCACTCTCACCAGTTTGTCTCAGTAAGTCTTTTTCACAGTCAGTTACTGCAGAACGCTGTACCGGGCTCGGTACGTGAGAAAGTGTTGCCCACTCTCACCAGTTTGTTTCAATAAGTCTTTCTCAATCAGTTACCACAGAATGCGCTACCAGGCTCAGTACGCGAGAAAGTGTCGCTCACTCTCACCAGTTTGTCTCAGTAAGTCTTTTTCACAGTCAGTTACTGCAGAACGCTCTACCGGGCTTGGTACACGAGAAAGTGTTGCCCACTCTCACCAGTTTGTTTCAATAAGTCTTTTACACAATCAGTTACCGCAGAACGCTCTACCGGGCTCGGTACTTGAGAAAGTGTTGCCCACTCTCACCAGTTTGTTTCAATAAGTCTTTTACACAATCAGTTACCGCAGAACGCTCTACCGGGCTCGGTACGTGAGAAAGTGTTGCTCACTCTCACCAGTTTGTCTCAGTAAGTCTTTCACACAGTCAGTTAACACAGAACGCTCTACCGGGCTCGGTACGTGTTTCAATAAGTCTTTCACACAGTCCGTTAACACAGAACGCTCTACCGGGCTCGGTACGTGTTTCAATAAGTCTTTCACACAGTCAGTTACTGCAGAACGCTCTACCGGGCTCGGTACATGTTTCAATAAGTCTTTCACACAGTCAGTTAACACAGAACGCTCTACCGGGCTCGGTACGTGTTTCAATAAGTCTTTCACACAGTCAGTTAACACAGAACGCTCTACCGGGCTCGGTACGTGTTTCAATAAGTCTTTCACACAGTCAGTTAACACAGAACGCTCTACCGGGCTCGGTACGTGTTTCAATAAGTCTTTCACACAGTCAGTTAACACAGAACGCTCTACCAGGCTCGGTACGTGTTTCAATAAGTCTTTCACATGTTGGATCTTTTCCATGTACGGGTGAGATTTAACTGGGTTGGTTGAGTGTGTTCTTGATTAGCTTTATTCCATCTTGAACCACCTTGGTGGACCTATTGTTTGGTTTAGTTTGGTCACCTGTACTCGGTAAACAGTATCCATCAGCTATTATATCAAAGGCTGTTATATGTGGGGGAAGTGCTTATGAAATACTCCTTGCCATTAATGAAAAAATGTAGTGGGTTTCCTCTGAAGAAGGGGCAGGATGTGGTAAAGCGCTCGCTTGATGCACGGTTGGTTTCGGATCGAACACGTTGGTGGCCTCAATGAGCTATTTCTCGTTCCAGCTAGTGCTCCACAACTGGTATAACAAAGGCCATGGTATGTGTTATCCTGTCTGTGGGATGGTGCATATAAAAGATCCCTTGCTGCTAATCGGAAAGAGTAGCCCATGAAGTGACGACAGCGGGTTCCTCTCTCTATATCTGTGTCGTCCGTAGCCATATGCCTGACACCATATAACCGTGCGCCGTTAAATAGAACATTTCCTTCCTTCCTCTCAAGGCAACTCAGCATTGCCAAGTGCTTGACATCCAGTAACTGATGGTTAATCAATCAATGTGTTCCAGTGCTTGACATCCAGTAACTGATGGTTAATCAGTCAATGTGTTCCAGTGCTTGACATCCAGTAACTGATGGTTAATCAGTCAATGTGTTCCAGTGCTTGACATCCAGCATTAGCAGTAGCTGACATTAGAGATAGAATATGTATTTTTTCGAGGAGATTTTACAGTTGATATATCTGTTGACTTCTAGCATAATAAATTGCATGTTATAACTTATAGCTCTGTGGTAGTGATCACATGAGATGCATTGGGTCTGAATTATCCTTTTTTACCCAACAAGTGGTCCATAACTGGTGTATGAAAGGCCATGGTATGTGTTGTTCTGTTTGTGGAAGATTCATGAAACATCCATTGTTGCTGTACAGTTCATATATTCTTTGTGAAGACAGGAAAACGTTCAACACCAATTAGTCATAGTTTAAAATCAGCTGAGATTTTGTTAACCACTCCTTTCCATTTTTGATATAAATTGTTTTCTGTTTGTATGTTACTGGAATGTCAGCTGTTGACCGATGTTGAAGTAATGTTTTTTATTTCTTATTTGTAGATTACAAGAATCTCAGTTGTCGAACACTCCGATACTACAAGTTCCTCACCTTCCCATTTGTCCAACTATCAATGGGCTTGTGGCACTGGAGGTAGTGCTGAATCCAACCAATGAAATGCAGCCATTTGTCGACCAAGTCTTGGTCATCACTAGACTACTGGTAATGAACATTTGCTTGATAAATCATCAGGATTTCAAAAATTACTTTTTACTTTTTTATTCAAGATATGGAATGTGTATGTAGTAGCATCATCGTTTTGGAACAAATGACAACTGCATTGTTTTGGGTCAAATGACTCTTTAATGGCTGACAATAGATTCCATTTTTATATCACCCTATAACAATATAATTAAAATACAATATAACAATACATTCATTATGCATATATAAATCTCAGGATACACAATACATAATATTCCTTCATTTAAATAATAGTATTTAACGTGGCATGACATAAAAGTAATTAATGCATAATACAAAATATGTCTTATGATTACAACAGATATAGTTATAATACATAATATACATTATCACTCACATGTCCAAATAAATGATTTAATATATGTCTCCATTATAACAAATTACAATACACAAGATATTCTCAATCATGTGAAATACATACATGTCCTGAAATAAGAATTATATTATAAAAATACATATACAAATATATTACATACCAAGTATGTGACACCAGGGCAAATGGAACTGGTCACACTTAAAAGGATTGACGTATCTGCATAAAAGAATTACAATAATAAATAACCACGCAGACACGTTATGCTTCATAAAATATATAATAAAATACAACAATCTCTAAAGTGTTCATCACCACAAACATACACTAGCAAACATTGCATTCATATTAAATTATGTTTATCACATATTTAGATTTAGATTAATCAAATTACTGAATTAATAAGAATTAATATTACACTGTACAGTTTATAATGTTATACAGAAATATATAATAATTACTTGTTATAAAGCATGATTTAGTCAATTACATTTACATTAAAGTATATGTTATTATAGTGTAGCCAAACAATAAATAACCTAACTATAACTAACCTTAAGTCTTCTCTAGAAATATCTTCCAATAAATTAAGCAAACATGAAGTATTAACTCTAGAAGAGCAAACTATAATGTGGACCACAATACCAGACGTACACCAGTATTTAAGGAAACAGTGAACTGTAATAAGCTATCACTTCAGACAAGAACGCTAAAACCACATCAGCTTACACTGTACCCAAGCTGGAAACAATAGGACAGGCGCGGCGCATGGGTGATAGTGCTATTGTTACTAAGTTGTGCAAGGTGTCATACATGCCTGTGCAATTTGTAACAAGCCAAGATACCTGAAAATAGTAATCAACTTGTCATTAAGAATAAAATAATTAAAGGTACACAATCTGTTGTAATTCACTACCTGTTTATGGAAATAAAATAATTAATTACATGAAAACAAATAAAACCAATGCATTAATATAAAACAATAATTATCCACAAGTCAATATTATTACATGTATACATGACATACATACTTCCAACGCTCACACAGAAAATAATTTAGTTTTAGCCAATTTAAAAAAAATATATTTAGAATATTTCCTTGAACATGATTGAAAAAAGGCTAATTTTTTCAATTTTATTTAGCCAACTACTAAGTATTGTTTTTAGCCTTTTTGTAAATAAAATTAACAGTTGGCTTATTTGGGAATAGGGAGGGTGAGCCCTGACTTTCCTATGGGAAAATGCCAATTAGTTACACTGAGATGGAGGCAACGATTTGGAAATTTTTACACATCCTGTATTTGCAAAGAAACCTTTATGTTGCGATCTGAATCTTCTTGCTGAATCAGCTATAATAAAGAGCTTATTGTCTAGGTTTATTATCCAGGCTATTTATTTTGTTAAAGGGACATTCCCGAGTTTGCTGCATTGTAAGATGTTTCCGACTAATAAAATATTTCTACAATTAAACTTGCATATATTAAATATATTTTCTTGTTTAGAATATCAGTGTCTGGATATTCAATGTGTTTGTGGTCATCTTAATATATACTACTCAAAAGAATTTAAGGGTCAAAAATTTATAACCAAATAAGTTTCAGAGTGTATTAGATTGACAATGTAAACTACACCCATTTTTTTTTTTATTGTTCCATATTTACAAAAAACCACAAATAAACGTCACTGTATACAAGAAAGTCACATGACATGCTGTCAAAGTTGAAGGTTGTCAAACATGGATTTTACACATTAGAACATTCGTTTAATAGTGTGTGAATCCACCCCTGGTGCAAATACACTCGACACATCGTTGCCTCATGCTGTTGATCAGACGTCTGAAGAACTCTTGGGGAATGGCCTGCCACTCTGCCATAAGAAGTTGACCCAGATCATGAAGGTTGGCCGGAGGGGCATGGTTATCCCGAACTCTCCTGCCTAATTCGTCCCAGGCGTGCTCTATTGGGGCCAAGTCAGGCGAATATGCTGGCCAATCCATCCTGGCGATACCTTGTTGTCTGAGAAAGTCCGTTACCACCCTGGCGCGGTGGGGTCTGGCATTGTCATCCTGCAGAACTGCCCCACCGCCAATCTGCTGAAGGCCTGGGAGAACCAACGGCCGGATAATCTCATTCAGATAGCGGATTCCATTCAGATTGCCATCCACCACATAGAGGGGGGTCCTGTGGTGGATAGAGATGCCGCCCCACACCATGACGCTGCCACCACCGAACCGGTGACATTGTCTAACGTTAACGTCAGCGAAGCGCTCCCCAGGACGTCTGTAGACACGAACCCGACCGTCGTTGAACTGGAGACTAAACCTGGACTCATCAGTGAACATCTCTCGACCCCACTGAACACGTTGCCACTGCAGATGAAGCATGCACCAGTGACGTCTGGCCATTCTGTGACATGGTAGGAGTGGTGGTCGAACAGCCTGGCGACGGCAGCGTAGATTATTGGCTCTCAGACGATTGCGTATGGTTTGATCAGACACTCGAGTTCCAGTCGCAGTCCGCAGATTGTCACGTAATCGGCGTGCAGTGGTTGTGCGTTGGCGTAGAGCCATATTGGTGATGTAGCGGTCCTCTCTATTTGTAGTGCTTCGGGGTCTTCCCGAACGTGGACGATTTCGAATAGAATTCGTTGCTTGGTACCGTTGCCACAGTCGCCAACAACACTCTGACTGACACCAAGTCTCAGAGCAACATTTCTTTGCGTATTGCCATCCTGAAGCCAAGCAATAGCCCTTCCTTGATCTTCGATAGTCAGTTGAAGTCGTACCATTGTCGAATTTGGAGTGCACCATACACGAACGCAAGCTCCAATTATATGGAAATTCAGCATTGGGAACATGGAATACACGTGCAAAGCGTGCAAATGAAGCGCTTTGTGAAAAAGCAAGTTATGGGCACTTAGCAGACCTTTCGCTTTCGCCCTAATTTACGTGCAAATGTAAGCATGTTTTTGCCATTAGAACTAGTCGACAGTGTCAATGACAGTGGATTTTAATTCATTTATGGGTTGCTTAGACCCACTTTCGTCAAAATGGAACAATACCATGCGTGACATTATGGTCTAGCTGATATAATTGACATTCAGAAAATAATGTCGAAAATATCGTCTGACCCTTAAATTCTTTTGAGTAGTATATTTGTAAGAAGCCCAAACTGGATTTTGTCTTCAAATAATTTTGTACGTAAGGAAAAAAATCTTTTTTAGGAAATAAAATTTAACTTAGTGCAAATATTAGAATGATCAGAAACACGTTTAATATACAGCCACTAATATTTTATGCAGAAAAATATATTTGATATGTAATTACAATCGTCAAATGTCTCTGTTAGTCGATAACATGTTAAAAATTGCAGCAAACTCAAGAATGTCCCTTTAACATTTAATGTTCAATGGCCAATGAATGTGCTCTGTTAGTGTTGTTAACAAAAGTTGATATTTATTTAGTGAGCTCTAGTGGTGTTAATAAGTGTGCTCTAGTGATGTCACAAAACAAATGAAACTATATTTTAACTGTAGAAACTGAGTTGGCCTCAGCTGTACCAGGAAATGTTCCGTGCGTGTTTCATGGGTTTGGTCGACTCGACAGACTCTCAAGAGGAACTCAAGTGGGCAGCATTCACCTTTCTTAAGGTGAGAAGTTTTAAAAATGTTTGCATTATCTTAAAAATAAAATAAACATTATGAAAACCCCCAGGAATTCTGAGAGTACTACTGAAGCAATACATGTCCCCTGCTGCGCCAACAAATTTCAATATCTCATCAGTTTAAGAGCCATAACTGTGTGAAAAAATGGGTAAATTGCCTTGAAAGTCAAACTTGATGAATAACAGAACATGATAAAACTATATACAAAATTTCAGCTCAATACAATGAGGCATTGCGAAAAACAAAATGTCTGGATAACAAATTTTCATATCTCTAAAGTTCAAGGGCCATAACTGTCAAAAATGGGTAAATTGTCATGAAAGTCAAATTCAGTCTGTGACCTTACATGATAAAGCTATATACAAAATTTCCCTAACAGGATCCGAAAACTCTTTGGGTCATTGAGACATCAGGGCTTATAGATTATTGTAGCCCCACTCCCATAGCTAGTGTTATTCCATGTTGGGCTAGTAAATATCTACTATTGCCATGCCCGACGGCTAGTGAAATGTTTTGGTTAAATGTTGCAGTTAAGTCTATTGTGTAAATTTGAATATCCTTCCCCGAACCCAACACCCAAAGCTCTATCTCTCTGTTTAGGTGACATATCTGATTATTACCATTATCTTGTAAAAAGAATTATTAACTTAAAGTCAAGTAGGGCTAGTGAATTTTTAATCATGGCTAGTAAGATTTTAAAATCATTGATCTCATGGCTAGTGTATTTTATAAAAATTCTACAAGCTCTGTGACATACACACACCCTCACCACGTCAAGGAAGAAAGGAGGAAATGTTTTATTCAACGACACACTTATCCACACCAAGAAATGGACCGTGATGGGGAAGGGGACTAGTAAAACAAAATATTTCATTAAATTAGAAAATTTGTTTTTGTTTCAGATGCCTCACATCCTGACTAAGATGCAGCAGCTGAGTATCGGTGCGGACTTCCGTGTCGAGCTGGAGCGAGGATTCGATCTCTTCCTCAACTACATCCACCTCCTCGACCTGACAGACATCAAACAGAAGTAGGTAGTCTCAGAGAAAAGAAATGTTTGTTTAACACAACTTCTGGCCATTTTAAACTATGGCTATTTGGTGTTTAAAATGTTGGTTATGGCAGTGTGACTTATATACATGGGTTACTATTGTCGGATAAGCAGAAAGGCATCTTTTAAACACACTTTCCCATAGACAGGATGGTGTATACTAAAGCCGTATATACCAGCTATGAGTACATAGTTTTGAAAAAATTTCTGTGAACTTACTCTTTAACTGTTTTTTTGCAAGTTTGTATTATTGATTATAGATGCATTGTATTAGTATTGACCCATCCTGTTAATTGTTCATACCTATTAAATATATTTATATTTAAATATATACCTATATATGTGCGAATACTATACATGGCAAATATGTATAACAGTTTCTGACTGTATTATGGGCCTATGGCCTTTATACTGAATACAATTGTCTTGTCTTGTCACAGTGTGTGAGATCTTATTCATATTTAGTGTGAAGTTGTTTGACTATGATGAATTGATGTTTTATTTCCGTCAGGTATGACTGTGTTGGCGAGTTACTCAAACAGTGCGTGCGGTTTGAGCTGCTGGCTGAGACTCAAAAAGATCACTTGCTTCAAAGACGGTAAGTTTATCATCACGCTATCAGTTCTTGGAGACACTAGGTTTTCTTTTTGTTACTTCAGTTGATATTGTCATAATTTTTTCCCACCTTATTTATTCTAGGAGTGCATTATTGTCTACTTTAACAGGTTTAAGGAGATTAGTTATTGGTTTTGTTGCCAAAATATAGGCTCTATATAAAACAACCTTGTATTTATATATAAAATAATAGGGGGAAAAAAAGAATTGATACTTTAACCTAAATGAAAATAGGACAACTGTTGCTTCATTGTGGGTTTTTGTCTTCCAAATTAATATATGATCGGACTCTATTTTGAAATTATCTGTGTGGTCCTTAACGCTATATAAACGTAAATAAAATGTGTTGAGTGCATCGTTAAATAAAACATTTCTTTCTTTCTTTCTATTTAGAATTTTGTCTATTAGTGTCACCAATGGTTTAGTTTAAGTGTTAGACCTGTGCTGTGTACAAATCAGCCGTTATTTAATCTTGGAGTATGGTAAATAGTTTTGTTTAACTGTTAGATCTGTGTGTTTTGTTTCTTTTCAGAAACGCGGAGAAAGAGAACCCGCGTCTGCCCGAGACGAGTTCAAGCAGCAGCACAACGTCGCTGATAATGCGAGCTGAAATGACGGTAACGTCAATACTGAAGGTAGAGGTAGTTTCATCCACACTGTTGGCCCAGTGCTTTCTTGCTTCTCTTTGGTTCGCTGTAATGGCAGTTTTACATTTATTTTCATCACGGTCGCTTTTTTTATTACACAGTTTTGTTTCCTTTGTTAAATAAACTATGTTAGTTTATGCACACATGAAGTATACTATTAGATTTTGTTTAGTTTTTTTGTCCTCATTTCATAGTGTTTACTATCAATAACCTTGCTTGCATTTTATAATGCGTTAGACCAAACTAGATTTTACATTCCAAGACAAGATTTCAAATTTTATATGGGAAACACTTTTTACAGTTCCATGCATTGTGATCATTTGAACTTATGGGAGAAAAAAAAATTCCTGATTAGTCGAGTTAAGTTTCATGTTTAGATCTGTTCTCACAAACTTTGAGTCCTAGATCATTGAAACTTGGTTTATAGATGCACTGAAAAACGTTTATAGTAGGCTAGATATTAACTTCTTCAGGATTTTGATTTGACCACAGTGTTGATTATCAATCACATTGTTTGTATTTTACTGTTGTCTCGCAAAACACTGTACAGTAAGTATCACTGTTGTTACTGTCTGATAAATTGATGTCTCCTCTCGTATAAACTATAACTCATTACTATTGGCTGTCCAACATTCACCATTGAATTTATTACACACTAGTGTAAGATATTGCTCATGTCAAACAATCAGTCGATATCTAACTAGTGTAATATTGGCGTGACGTAGATCACTTGCTGACCCAATTCATAGAAATAACATACAGTAGGTCTCGACATCTGCTTACTTTTGTGTTGCGGCTTGTTTGCAGTTGGTTTGTAATAAATAAAATACTAAACTAGCTTACCCATTATACCATTTTTATGAAACTCGTGAACAGTGTTGCTATCAATCGCTTTCGCTCGTTAAATACCAAAACTATTCACTCATTTTATAAAAATGGTATGACAGGCAAGCTCGTTTAGTATTCTATATATGTGCCGTGTTGGGGGTGGGGGGTGGGCAGTAATTATTGTTTTTTTATGCTTGATGGGTCTTCTACACTGGTTCCTCTATAAATATGTTCATATACTTACCATTTGTGACACCCAATAGCCGATATGTATTTTTGTGCTGGTGTGTCGTTAAACAAACATTCAATCAAACATGGTTTAAATAAAAATTTATTTGTGGGTAATGGGTATATTAAATTAAAAAAAAAAAAAAAAACCCCACACCATTGGTCAAATCTGAATACACCATACTGCCACAGTAATTTTATCACTTTTATTGATTTTTGTCATAAGTTGGAATACTGATTCTCTTAATATGGGTACACTTATTTACTGTAGTTTAAGAGTGGCCGGAGCAGAATGTATCCCAGTGGTAAGGCACGGTCGGTCTGGGATCAGTCCCTATCGGTGGACCCATTTGGGCTCTTTTTCATTTTAGCCAGTGCACCACAACTGGTATATCAAGGACCATGGTAAGTGCTGTCCTGTCTGTGGGATAGTTCATATAAAAGATCCCTTGCTACTTAGGGAAAAATGTAGCAGGTTTCCTCTCAAAGACTATATCAAAATTACCAAATGTTTGACATCCAATGATTAATAAACCAGTGTGCTCTAGTGGTGGTGTTAAACAAAACAAAGTTCAACTTTTGTGTGTGGACTACCAAATATAGCCATCTTGAAATACATCATCTGAAATGTCTTATCCTAGGATTATCTTTCTTAACTTCTGTGTGTGGACTACCAAATATAGCCATCTTGAAATACATCATCTGAAATGTCTTGTCCTAGGATTATCTTTCTTAACTTTTGTGTGTGGACTACCAAATATAGCCATCTTGAAATACATCATCTGAAATGTCTTGTCCTAGGATTATCTTTCTTAACTTTTGTGTGTGGACTACCAAATATAGCCATCTTGAAATACATCATCTGAAATGTCTTGTCCTAGGATTATCTTTCTTAACTTTTGTGTGTGGACTACCAAATATAGCCATCTTGAAATACATCATCTGAAATGTCTTGTCCTAGGATTATCTTTCTTAACTTCTGTGTGTGGACTACCAAATATAGCCATCTTGAAATACATCATCTGAAATGTCTTGTCCTAGGATTATCTTTCTTAGCTTTTGTGTGTGGACTACCAAATATAGCCATCTTGAAATACATCATCTGAAATGTCTTGTCCTAGGATTATCTTTCTTAACTTTTGTGTGTGGACTACCAAATATAGCCATCTTGAAATACATCATCTGAAATGTCTTGTCCTAGGATTATCTTTCTTAACTTTTGTGTGTGGACTACCAAATATAGCCATCTTGAAATACATCATCTGAAATGTCTTGTCCTAGGATTATCTTTCTTAACTTCTGTGTGTGGACTACCAAATATAGCCATCTTGAAATACATCATCTGAAATGTCTTGTCCTAGGATTATCTTTCTTAACTTCTGTGTGTGGACTACCAAATATAGCCATCTTGAAATACATCATCTGAAATGTCTTGTCCTAGGATTATCTTTCTTAACTTTTGTTATGCATTTAATTTTAATTTTTTTAAACAATTTTCTGTAGTATATTTTATTTTGTCGTATTTTATGATAATGTTTTAGTTACCAGGTATTTGCTATTTTTAACCCTAGATTGCTATGCTGTGCTGTGTTTGCTTTTATTGTTTTATTTAATGTTTATATTATAATAGTAACTGAAATGTTTGTTAGGAGTATTTTGCTATTTAAAAAAAAATCTGCAATCATTACCTTTTCTTGTATAATATATGTTCCTTAGCAGTATGTTTTGGTTGGTAGCCTTCAATATCATTTTCACAATTTTGACAGGCCTATGCTTAATTTAAGAAATGGAAGACTAAAATCAGTTACTTAGAAATTACTATTGTTTAGTGGAAAGACAGATAACTGCTTGGTATGGCTAAGATATCTTAAGTATATTCAACAGTCTTATTTGTTTATAAATTCAGCCTATTTGTGTCTAAGTTTGTTTTGGAGTTTATTATGCTATGCTTGGGTGTGAGGTAAACATTTCAGTACGGTTGACGATGGTTTTGTTTCAGACACTCGATGCAGACTATCAGAAGAACCAGGATCCACTGGTTGGAATTCTAAACCACATGCTGTCGGGTCGCAGTTTCGAAATCATCCTCGCGGCAGGAGCATCCATGGGCGAGCTGCAGAACTTCGCTCTGAAGTTGATAAAGTGAGTACAGTGAAGAGCAGATTGTAAAACTTCTGTTGTGTAGATTTTGAACCACATTTCAGATCAGATCTATCACGTTTGATGGAATTCTTGAAGCTCACAAAGTAAAGTGAAACATTTGTATGACGTTGTGAAGTTATAGTTGAACAAATGAATGAGGACGTTGTTTTGTAGAATTAGTGGAGAAACATCAGTTGTATTTCAAGGTGAGGTGTAGCTCAGTGAGGGTGATGGATCACAGGATCAGTCGCCCTCGGTGGATGATAGTTTTATCCTATCCCAACTAATGTCACAAGAATATGCTTCATCAAAACACGTATCAACCATCCTATTGGAGGTGCATATAAAAGATCTGTAACAGCTTTGTTGAAGAAATAGCCTTGTGTGTGTTTTCTGTCTCTTTCTCTCTCTGTCTGTCTTTCTGTCTGTCTCTCTCTCTCTCTCTCTCTCTCTCTCTCTCTCTCTCTCTCTCTCTCTCTCTCTCTCTCTCTCTCTCTCTCTCTCTCTCTCTCTCTCTCTCTCTCTCTCTCTCTCTCTCCCCCAAATGTTGAAATAACCATAGTTTAAAGCCATGCTGAGGTGTTGTTATACAAATATTCCTTTCCTTTCCAGTTGTATTTCATAATATAGAGTTAATGTTCTCAGAGAAGATGATGACTAATGACGATCGATTCTGAGTCTGCAAACTAATGAAGAAATCGCATGTCTGATTCTCTGAGAATATTTCCTTTGTTTTTCCCGATTCTCTGAGAATATTTCCTTTGTTTTTCCTGATTCTGTGAAAATATTTACTTTTGTTTTTCCTGATTCTGTGAAAATATTTCTTTTGTTTTTCTTGATTCTCTGAGAATATTTCCTTTGTTGTTCCTGATTCTCTGAGAATATTTACTTTGTTTTTCCTGATTCTCTGAGAATATTTACTTTGTTTTTCCATGTATGAAATTCTCATGTTAATATTGGACTCCTTTGATATCTTCTTGAGAAGACATGATGTTGGAGTAGTCATCAGGATATTAATTGTGGTCAGTCCTAGTTCCCCTATTTCAGACCCCTTTGTAAATGACTTGTTTAATTTATATTTGTTACAAACAATTAAAATGTATTTTCAGAATTAACGAGTTTGCTCGACAGGCTTGCGGTGAGGGTGGGAAGGCCGCCCAGATCCGAGCCCAGCTCTTCGATGTGACTTTCCTGATGCTATGTCACATCATACAGCTGTATGGGATTGAGGTTTGCTATTCTACATTATCAAGTGTGTACCTGCTCTCTCATAAGCAACATGTTGCATCAACTACGATAAATTACTCTCCTACCTTTAATTACAATTACATTTCCCCCAAATTTTGTCCAGACACAAGTTGTGAAAAACCCATTACAGTGACAGAAATTCCACTTGTGAGACTAACGGTGTCACCAGAATCAACTTCGTTTAGATCGCATAGGCCAAAATACATGCAGTTTTCTACCGTCTGCCATTTTGCTTTTTTTATGGAATACTCTTAAAGAGGGGTGAAAGCCTTCCCAAAGTATTTACATAATTAATATAAAATCAATGTTCTCTAGTGGTATCTTTAAACAAAACAAATTTTAAACAATAATAATATAACATATATCATCATATTATGACATTGTTAGATTAAGTCGTATCCTTTCACCCCTCTTAGAGAGTATTCCATAAAAAGTCAAGATGGCAGACAGCACAAAATGACATGCTTTTTGCCCTATTTGATCTCAACGAAGTCGATATAGGTGACATAGTTATCATCTAGTATGTGGAATCTGTGTCATTGTAATGTTTTTTTTCAAGATTTCTGTCTGGACAAAATGTGGGTAAAATCTAACGAAAAATAAAAGTAGGAGAGCAGTTTATTGTAGTTGTTAACATTTTGGTTCGGACTTTAGTGAGTAAGCTTATAAGAGATAAACGAAAAGGAATGTGTGGTCAGTGGCACCTCATTGTATTTTTAATTATGGCTATTCTGACCCGAACTCTTTTTAAATAATGTATGCATTTTCAAAGTCATGTGCAGTTATGTTACGATTTATCATTATAAAATATATATATACCAATTAGCATCTGTCGTTATTCTCCTACCAGGGTGGGATTCAGCTCAGTCGATTGAGTGCTTGCTTGAGGTGCTTGCATCGCAGGATCGAACCACCTCGGTGGATCTATTCAACTGACTGGGTTTTTTCTCATTTCAACCAGTGCACCACAACTGGTAAAAGGCCGTGGTATGTGCTTTCCTGTCTGTGGGGAAAGTGTATATAAAAGATCCTTGGCTGCGTTAGGAAAATGTAGTGGGTTTCTGCCTATGACTATGTGTCATAATTACCAAACGTTTGACATCAAATAACCGAGACCGGCCTCGGTGGCGTCGTGGTTAGGCCATCGGGCTACAGGCTGGTAGGTATTGGGTTCGGATCCCAGTCGAGGCATGGGATTTTTAATCCAGATACCGACTCCAAACCCTGAGTGAGTGCTCCGCAAGACTCGATGGGTATGTGTAAACCACTTGCACCGACCAGTGATCCATAACTTGTTCAACAAAGGCCATGGTTTGTGCTATCCTGCCTGTGGGAAGTGCAAATAAAAGATCCCTTACTGCTAATCGGAAGAGTAGCCCATGTAGTGGCGACAGCGGGTTTCCTCTCAAAATCTGTGTGGTCCTTAACCATATGTCTGATGCCATATAACTGTAAATAAAATGTGTTGAGTGCATCGTTAAATAAAACATTTCTTTCTTTCTTTTTTCAAATAACCGATGATCAATGTGCTCTAGTTTAACGTTATTCCCCTACCTGTCCTAGTGGTATGGTTCACCTGGTGGGGATTATATGTTTCTGTATTGTTTCTCTCCCACAGATTGTGTCGTCGTTGAAGGAGACGACCGACTCGTTCATCGTGCAGTGGGCCCACCGCTGGCTGCCGGAGGACGGCAAGTACAAGAACATTGAGAACTGTCTGCCCAACGACCCCACGAAGGTAGACAGTCTGCTGAACCAGTTCTCGTCGGGAGGCGAACTCAGAACCAAGTAAGTCATCATTAATTTAGTCTGGATTCGATACGGCAGAATGCAAAGGAATATAGATGTTACTTTTTGTCTTGTCAGGGGTGGGATTTAGCTCAGTCATTGGAGCGCTTGTCTAAAGTGCTGCTGTTGCAGGATCAAATCACCTCAGTGGGATCCATTCAGCTGATTGGGTATTTGTCGTTCCAATCAGTGCATTACAATTGATCAAAGGCCGTTGTATGTGCTTTCCTGTCTGTGGGAAAGTGCATATAAAAGATCCCTTGCTGCTAGTGGAGTCAGAATTATCAAATGTTTCACATCCAATAGATGATGATTAATTAATTAATATGCTCTAGTGGTGTCGTTAAACAAAAACTTTAACTTATGTCTTATCTTCAGTGTCAGAAGATGAGATAAAGATATTTATTTCAGGGGATTGCATCAACTTTTGTGATTAGCATCAAATGAGTGTAATAATCAATCATATTTATGTCTTACCATACTAAGTCAGAAAATGATGTGTAGGTGTTACCTTTACCCACCTTGGTTATAGTTATTATACATTTATGTTTATAAAACTATATTAAAGGGACATTCCCGAGTTTTCTGCATTGTAAGATGTTTCTGACTAATAAAATATTTCTACGATTAAACTTACATATTACATATATTTTTTGGTTTAGAATATTAGTGTCTGTATATTCAATGTGATTTTGGTCATCTTAATATTTGTAAGAAGCCCAAACTGGATTTTGTCTTTAAATAATTTCGTATATACAAATATTAAAACGATCAGAAACACATTTAATATAAAGCCACTAATATTTTATGCAGAGAAATATATTTGACATGAAATTACAATCATTAAAAAGTCTTTGTTAGTCGATAACATCATAAAAAGTGCAGCAAACTCAGGAATGTCTCTTTAAGATTAGACCTCAATCTACAGTGTGGTAAATATAACACGAAAACACATTCTGTCTCAGTTTGAATTCATCATCATTTGTCTTCAGTAATAAATCCAGTTTGTTCGATTTGACATAATATGTCGTCACTATTTTTTGTGTTTTCAGTTTGACACGATGGCATGATGTTTGTCTCAACACACCGTTTGCAATTCAAGAAGTTCTGTTTGCCTGGGAACATGAAGCCATTAACATTGACAATGTTAAAGTGAGTTGTCTTAAATTCAACACCTCAAAGTATTACGCTGCTGATGTATATAATACAAGTAGCCAGAATGTTTTATAAAAAAAAAATAAAAAAAAGAAGAAATATGTGTTAACCCAACAAGAATTGTAATATATATATATTTTTTGTTACATCAGAGCAGCTGCTTGGTTAAATATTTAATTTAATGGCTAGATTATTCTATATAAGATACGTAGAAATTTTAAAAAAACCCAGACATTTTAATATGACTAAAATTCTAAAATTTATATTTATATTTTTTATTATTTAATATTTATTACTGAGATTCAGTAGACCCTATCTACTGGTATCATTTATATATACATCGTCAATTGTGTCACATTTTCTTTTTTCTGTCTGTATATAAGATGTTCCTGGACAACGTGAAGAGTCTGATGTGCTGTCTGTCCGTGGTGGTGTGTGTGTGGCTGTGTAGTTACATGAACACCGTCGTCGAGAAGGCACGGGTCAAACCGCTCGCCATGTTGGAACACCTGACCAGCAAGTTCAAGTCGGACCCCACGGTGCAGGCAGACAGGTGAGTTACACATTTCAGGAGAGCGATCTTCAGCTCACCTCCATTTTACCCAGGCTGAACACTGTAGGTAATTAAGTAATATTTCACGGTTGTTGTTGGTGGCTGATTAAATCTAATTAACATTTCCACCAGCATACAAACTGCCCCCCACTCCAATTTTATTGTTGTTGTTGAGTTTGTAAGCAATATACTTCTATTAAATTTTAAAATATTTTTAAAAAAGAGCGTCTGGTGGCATTAGCACACTGCCCCCTCGCATTTAGTTTGTACTCATGTGTAAGTATTGATAATTGGCCATGAACCCTTACATTAATGTTTTAACTGAGGTTTTAAAGACGTTTATGTGTTATTTGACAAATTTCTTTTGTTTTCTAGTCGCACCCACTTGATGACGATTGTGATAGATCGGATAATCAACGACATCCTGCCGGTGAACAACCCGCAGCATTCCACAGTGAACGTGTACATCCCGGCGAAGTCGCTGCCGAGCCAAGTCCTCGAGAAGACTCTGACGCAGATCTTCAACAAGGGCTGGATCGACCTGCACTCGCTACACACCGTCGAGCAGCTGCTCAGTCTGTGTGGATCAGACTGGTTCTGTGAGAGAGTCGTCGTGGTCAGTGGAAACTAACATTATATCTCTGTCTTCTATTCTTCTTCTTCTTTTTCTTCTTCCCTTTCTTCTAAATCTTCTTCCTTCTGATTCTTTTCCCTCTTCTTCTCTATTTTCTCTGTTCTTGTTTAAATCCCAGATCATAAAAACATCTGTTTGTATTATAGATCACTGTCCATGTCCAGCTACCATTATGTCCTTTTTATGGACATGTCTAAATAATTTGTTTTAATCTGTGCATTCATGTAAGTAAGTGTGTTCTGCTTGTATATCCTGACCCCCTATATGCGAACTTGATTTTTAATTAGTTTCTGTTAGTTTTGTTTTGTTATTTTTTAAACTTGTTTTTTTTGTTGTTGCTTAGAACATGGATATATCCCAACCCCGACACTGCTATTTGATCTGAGACAATAAATATTTAAAAAGAAATAAAATTATATTGCACAGATTTCTTACATAATTATTGTTTTAGCACCAGTTCAAAAGCCAAAACATAAATCCTAATCATAAGTCCTAGGTTAAATTGTATTTTGAACTTAAGGAACTCAAGTTAAACATTGTTATAATGTTGGGAAATGTGATACACAACATTTTTATCCCTGATTTTAGATTTTACAAACCCCTATAAAATCAGAGCTCATACAGAAATTGTCATAGCTACAGTATGAATTGCCGTAGCTACAGTATGAATTGCCATAGCTACAACATGAATTGCTGTAGCTACAACATGAATTGCCATAGCTGCAACATGAATTGCCATAGCTACAAAATGAATTGCCGTAGCTACAACATGAATTGCCATAGCTACAACATGAATTGCCATAGCTGCAACATGAATTGCCATAGCTACAACATGAATTGCCATAGCTTACAACGTGGATTGTCGTAGCTACAACATGGATTGCCGTAGCTACCACATGAATTGCCATAGCTACAACATGAATTGCCATAGCTATAATATGAATTGCCATAACTACAACATGAATTGCCGTAGTTACAAAATGAATTGCCAGAGCTACAACATGAATTGCCATAGCTACAAAATGAATTGCCGTAGCTACAACATGAATTGCCATAGCTACAATATGAATTGCCATAGCTACAACATGAATTGCCTTAACTACAACATGAATTGCCGTAGTTACAAAATGAATTGCCATAGCTACAACATGAATTGCCGTAGCTACAACTTGAATTGCCATAGCTACAACATGAATTGCCATAGCTACAACATGAATTGCCATAGTTACAACATGAATTGTCATAGTTACAACATGAATTGCCATAGCTAAAATATGAATTGCCATAGCTACAATATGAATTGCCACAGCTACCACATGAATTACCATAGCTACGATATGAATTGTCATATTTACAACATGAATTACCATAGCTACAACATAATTGTCATAGTTACAACATGAATTGCCATAGCTACGACATGAATTACCATAGCTACAGTATGAATTGCCGTAGCTACAAAATGAATTGCTGTAGCTACAATATGAATTGCCATAGGTCAGGGGCTTTACCAATAACAATTTGTTTGTCACTAGATAAAATTGTTTGCCATCTGTTAAAAGTGATAATTTTCTGTTTTTAATGCTGTATTTATTTGTTTCAAAAAGCTTTCAAAATTGCCATGATAATAGTTAAATTAGATTTGACTTAAATTGTGAAAAATGACCTTTATAGTTTCCAGGCTTTAAATGATTGTTTCAGCCTTTTATTTTTGAATGGGTATCACATCTCAGCACTGTGCTTGCCTGTTAGATTCATGTTATATAAAGTTTTGTTAGATGTTTGCTGCTGTTTACACTGTGTGCTAGGCTGTTGTTAACACTTCTTCCTTTTGGGGGGGGGGGGGGGGGGGGGGGTGTGCGTGCGGGATGTAGCCCAGTGGTAAAGTGCTTGCCTGATGCATGGTCAGTCTGGGATCGATCCCCATCAGGGCTATTTTTCTTTCCAACCAGTGCACCACAACTGGTATATCAAAGGCTGTGGTATGTGCTATCCTGTCTGTAGGATGGTGCATATAAAAGATCACTTGCTACTAATGGAAAAAAATTTGCAGGTTTCCTCTCTAAGACTATATGTCAAAATTACCAATGCTCTAGTGGGTTGTTAAACAATTTAATTTTTTTTTTAATTACAAAATGTTTGACATTCAGTAGCTGATGATTAATAAATCAATGTGCTCTAGTGGTGTCTTTCAACAAAACAAACTTTAACTTTCCTGTCTTTTGCAGCAAATGCTCCAGACGAACGACAACGAGTCGCTGTGTCAGGCGCTGAGCCTGGTGTTCGCGATGTTCCACATGGACCTGGAGCACCTTACCCAGGCGCTGCTCCTGCACACTGTCCCCCGCATCCTCCACGCCCGGTCCAGGCAGTACATGCTGACCAACCCCCGCGGCTACACGCTCGCCAAGCTGTGTGTCCTGTGTATCACGGCCGCACAGGTCGCAAAGACTGGACACAAAGGTAAAACACGAAATCTGTGTCATCTTTAAACTGGACACAAAGGTAAAACACGAAATCTGTGTCATCTTTAAACTGGACACAAAGCTAAAACACGAAATCTGTGTCATCTTTAAACTGGACACAAAGGTAAAACACGAAATCTGTGTCATCTTTAAACTGGACACAAAGGTAAAACACGAAATCTGTGTCATCTTTAAACTGGACACAAAGGTAAAACACGAAATCTGTGTCATCTTTAAACTGGACACAAAGGTAAAACACGAAATCTGTGTCATCTTTAAACTGGACACAAAGGTAAAACACGAAATCTATGTAATCTTTAAAATGGATGCAAAGATAAAACACGAAATCTGTGTCATCTTTAAACTGGATGCGAAGGTAAAACACGAAATCTGTGTCATCTTTAAAATGGATGCAAAGGTAAAACACGAAATCAGTGTCATTTTTAGACTGGACACAAAGGTAAAACAGAACATTTGTGTCGTCTTTAGACTGGACGCAAAGATAAAACAGGAAATTTGTGTCATCATTAGACTGGATGCAAAGATAAAACGGGAAATTTATGTGATCATTAGACTGGATACTAAGATAAAACGGGAAATTTGTGTTATCATTAGACTGGACGCAAAGATAAAACGGGAAATTTGTGTCATCATTAGACTGGATACTAAGATAAAACGGGAAATTTGTGTCATCATTAGACTGGATAATAAGATAAAATGGGAAATTTGTGTCATCTTTAAACTGGACACAAAGGTAAAACAGGACATTTGTGTCATCTTTAGACTGGACAAAAAGTAAAACAGGACATTTGTGTCATCTTTAGACTGGACACAAAGGTAAAACAGGACATTTGTGTCATCATTAGACTGGATATAAAGATAAAACGGGAAATTTGTGTCATCTTTAGACTGGACGCAAAGGTAAAACAGGACATTTGTGTCATCATTAGACTGGATATAAAGATAAAACGGGAAATTTGTGTCATCTTTAGACGGGATACAAAGGTAATGAACAGGAAGTGATAAAAGAGTGGATACAAAATGCTTGGGACCCAATTCACAATTTGTGAAGACCGTTCATTTGGCAAAATAACTTGAGAACTGGGGTAAGATTATCTGTCTCAATCTTCACAACTCGTGAAAAAAATGGTGGAACAAACACGTCATTCGGGATTGGAGTGGTGGTGCATCTTGTCCATACATTGCCTGACTTGGTGAAGTCATGTTCACGATATTCACGAGCATCAAATGAACACAGTATGATATACTGTGATTTTTGTTTGACAGCCCAGGGTACAATAATATAATGATGTGTGATTTCCTCAAGATGGATTCTGAAAATGCTGCTTACAATTGTATACAGCCTGTGAATTCATTGGCTCATAACTAACAGTTGATAATACTTTATTAGACATTTGTTACATAACTATTTGTTACCAACTAGGATGTAATTTCATGCTAGCCTGTTTTATTGTTTAGTCTAGTTTCTACAATACCAATTGTTATTTTTCAGAACCATTCATCCGAAGAGGTCGGAAAAGGTCCAGAAAGGAGGTGGAACTGGAGGTGTGTAGATTTATTGACAAATCAAATAGAGTCAAACCTGTCCTAGCGGCCACCTGTACTCAGCAGTCACCTGCCTTAGGCGGTCACTTTTTTCTCTCCCAAACGATTTATAATGTAAATGCACCTGTAATAAGCGGTCACCTGTCTAACGCGGCCAGTGGCCACCTAAATCAGATCCCAAATCACTAAAATACCTGTATTAAGCGGCCACAGTAAAGATTTACTGTTATATTAAAGGGATATTTTGATAACAGCGATAAGGTGCAGCAAATAACCAATGTTCACACCTTCGGGAATACTATTACCCATTCAGTCCCGACATCTTTACTGTGTATCAATTCAGAAAGTATGAATCTGACATGCATCTAATTGCCTCTGGGCAGGACACGCTTGACATTTGTAGATTCACTTACTATGACAATACACCGCATGAAGTAGGAATTAAATAATTAAATGGAAAAAAAAAAAAAAACTTGATGAGAACGATTAATGTCAAAAGTTGATTTATAGTCAACTGTGAAGCACACAGATTAGCACTACAGATGGTAAAACAAGAAACAATAAGAAAAGTTTTTGACTATGTATGTGGCAACCTGAACTCAGTGGCCACCTGGCTTAAGCAGCCACTTTTATCTACTCCATTGTGTGACCGCTTAAGACAGGTTTGACTGTATAGCTAAAGCCATTATGAAATAAATCTCAGTTTTTCATCCCTGCCTGGGTAGAATTATAATTTAATAACAGAAAGTAGGGCATCAAGGCAAGTTGATAAAGATTAGTTCCCGGTGTAATTTGGTTGAGGCAGATTTCACTGTATTTTATTGGTACTGCATTTAGTATTTAGTTTTTCAAATTCTCAAGTTGTGAACTAAGACAACTGTACAACGTAACCTCTATTCTATGCAAAATTCACAATTTGTTTTGCATATGCAGATTCTCTATATTTTGCTATTGTTTGTCATAGGAGCAAGATGAAGCAGATCTCCGGCCGACCAAAGTGCGGAAAGTCAACGAACCACAACTCACACTTCACTCAGAGGGATACAACTTTGGTAAGACATGACACATTAAACACACACATAGGCTACTGTAATTCTAAAGCATACATTTTGTCAGGAACAGAATGGATGTTTTTTTTAATTAAAAAACAAAACAACTAAAATTTATGACAAAAATTTATTTATTTATGGCAGGCAGAATACCAAAATATTGGATGAAATAGATCTTTAAAGAAAGAATTTGTTTATGAGTTAATGACAGGCAAAATACCAAGATAGTGGGGAAAAAAGTTGAAGTAGGTATTACTTTTCCGACAATGTAACAGCATCGAGTTTTGCATTAAGTTTTTATGTATAGCTCCCATTTCTCACAAACGTCTTTTCATTGGAAAAGAGGTCAATAGTAAACCAAAAAATATGTGCCTAGTACAGAATAGCTGTCAACACTCTTCCCACTGAATGTATTCTGCACTCGGCTGTATAACACCTAGGGATGAGACATAGCCCAGTGGTAAAGCGACTGGTGTATCAAAGGCCATGGTATGTGCTATCCTGTCTATTGGATGGTGCATATAAAAGATCCCTTGCTACTAATAATAAAAATATAGCAGGTTTCCTTTCAAAGATTATACATCAGAAAAACCAAAGGTTTGACATCCAGTAGCGGATGATTAATAAACAAAACAAGCAACCTTTTTTTTTTTCTTTTCTTTTTTATACAACACCTATATCACTGATGTAATTTTATTTTTAAATTACAGCACCATTTTGATAACTTATACTGGTAAAATCATTCTTACCTAACTACCATTTTTCAAATATAACATATTAAAACATTACTGTTACATATGTTATATTTATTGTGTATGAAGCCAAAAAGATGGTACGAAAAAATGTCTTGTCATCAACCGTAGTATGTTTATTTTTCTCATCTTTATGTTTAACATCCCCTTTTTTTTTTGACACCCAATAGCTAATCTTTTTTTTTTTGTCCCCTACCAGTCCAACCAGATGGGACTGTAGGTTTCATCTCTGTCCTTCTGTCTGTCTGTCTGTCTGTCTGTGTGTCTGCGTGTCTGCTTGTCCATCTATCCCACATATAGTTTTCTGGACTTTTTTTTACAATTTTGTGTATAGCTTTGTCATGTCAATTTACTAATTTTTCATAGAGTTATGGCCCTTAAACTTAGGAGATACAAAATATGTTGGGCTTTAATAGTACTCTCAGAATGCTTGTTGTATTTGGGTGTTGTTAAACATTCATTCATTCATTTGTTCATCCATTCATTCAATCTAGATATATTTTAGAATCTCAGTTGTCATGTCGTATTTTGCCGAATTAAGTGTTGTGTATATTTTCAGAGGACATTGCTGTGAAGGAGGATGGGGAAGCCTCGCCATCACTTGACACGAAGGAGCCTGTCAACAAAGCACTCGGTTAGTACAGTGAAACAAACTCTTGAAAATCAGACCCTCGGTAAACCAGAATTACCTCAAAACCAGACATTTTTCACAACTGGTATATCAAAGGCCATGGTATGTGCTATTCTGTCTGTGGGATGGTGCATATAAAAGATCCCTTGCTACTAATGGCAAAAATGTAGCGGGATTCCTGTCTAAGATTGTATGTCAAAATTACCAAAACGTTTGATACCCAATAGCCGATTATTCATTTAATGTGCTCTAGTGGTGTTGTTAAACAAAACAAACTGTCTAAACCAGATAACCCCTTAAACTGGACATTTTGGTTGGTCAAATGGGCATCCAGTTTATAGGAGTTTCACCGTTTGCGGATGATTTTTGTTTGTTTGTTCATACCCCAATAAACATAAAAGAAATAAAAAATAATCCTTAAATTAATTAAATAATATTATTTGTTGTACATATATTTTAAAGATGTGTTTAGAAGAGTTGATTGTTTTTGATGAATTATTATACAGTTGAAAAGCACAGTATTTGTTAGTGCAAACCAAGATGTTTGCCCTGATAAATAACCTGTTTACCATTTTTTCAGCGAATCTCTTCCATCTGATGAACGCCATCATCCATCATCGCAGTCTGACGCCACGAACTGGCTTTGTTATTTCATTCGTCGAAGAAGCCGTCAAATGTGGAGTCCAGTATTCTCGACACATTCTCCAGTTCATGCCACATGATATGGTTCGTAGGTTTGATATTTCTTGTTATTTTTCCTAGATTGTTTTGGATTGTGGTTGTTTAGTGTTCAGTTAATCAAGTTGTGTACCTTCTAGTTCTCTGGTTACTAAATTAGGTATTATTTTGGGAGCAGGACGTGACTCGGTGGTAGAGTGGTTGCCTGAGATGAAATGGGTAGTAGGATTATAGCCCTCAGTAGATTATTTTTCACCCATCCCAAACTGTGTCCCACAACTAGTGCACCAAAGGCCATGGTGTGCTAGGTCCTTTCTAGAAGAAAATGCATATAAAAGATCACTTTCTGCTTTTCAGTGGGAATAACCTATGTGGTGGCAGTGGTTTTCCTTAAGGAAATATCAAAATATCTATATTAAACATCAAATAGCCATAGTTTAAAATCAGGGGTCAAAATTGGATGAAATTCCTACCGAACATTTGTTCTAACAAGCTACAAATTGTGCGTGCACGAATCAAAATCTGCTGAATGAAACATGATTATATGTTATAATAACTTCTGTATGGTTCTGTTGATCTTCCGAGATAATAATCCAAGTAGATTCGTATAAAATAAAGTGTTCATTTCTGTTGTCTTTCATAAATAGTGTATTTTGTTAAAAATAACCAAGAGAAGCATTATTCTAATAAATGTCATGGTGTCTAATCAATACATCTATAGTGGAATCAATTTTTAAAATATTTAGACTTAGATACATGTTTTACTAAATCTATGCGTGAGTATAAATGCAAATGTGCTAGTATAAAGACAAAATAATTGCCAGTACATTCGGGACGGTTAGGAAAAACAGGTCGTGACTGTAGTATTTCGAGCCCTGAAAATGTACTGAGATGTCATTAAAAAAAGCAACACTGATTTTAAATATTATTTCTGTTTTAGTTATTGCAGATACTGGAGTGGATGAGAACTCAAATTTACAATATTATTTTTTGTTTTAGTTACTACAGATACAGAAGACAATGCCTGGAGTATATAGCAATGCTCAGATTCTGCAGATCTGTGACGTCACCACGCTCTCTGGACGCAACATCGCAGCCAAGGCTGTGTGCCACAATTCTAAGGCTGCAAAACGATGAGCGATCCACACAAGAACCTAGTCATGTACACTTCTTTGACAGACAGCCGATCATCCAGACAGTGTGTGGTGTTGTGAGATGTGCAAGATATCCAGACAATCGTGGCATTCAGATATGATGAACCTGGCTTTTGGATAAAAGTTTCTAGTTCAATCAACTGGTAGTAAGGTGCAAGAAAACCGTGCTAGAAAAAATGTTTAGCACAGGTTCTTAGCTGGTAATATGCTAGTTTTGTTAATTGGTCTCTTTGTTTTAAAGGTAGACGACCATTGCTACCCATTGATTACATCATTCTGTAAGCAAGGAAGTAAATGACGTCACGTAATATGTAACACTGCACACATTCCTTGGTGTGATATATATCAGCTGAGAGGAGTGATGTCATGGTACAAGTATAAAATGGAATTAATTTTTTCAAAGTTATACTAAAATTATAAGACTTGGAACTAGAAAATATTATTTTGTAATTTTTCAGACAAGTCGAGAGTTTCTAGAGTCTCATGTCAGAAGAACCATCTACAAAATAACCTGTGCTAGAAACTATTAATTCATGCAGACAAATGTATGGTGTCCCATGGTCCTTTAACAGATGGATGAGCATCCAGAGATGTACTTTAACAGATGGATGAGCATCCAGAGATGTCCTTTAACAGATGGATGAGCATCCAGACATATCTATTCTTGTTAGATATACACAGCAACAGAATGAATGTTATCAGTTTACACTTACGCAGATTGCTTCATGCACGTCTTTGAAGCACTGATCTCCATATATAGAACTACTGAGGGAAAAAGAACATTTATTGCAACAGAAAGTTAAACTAAACTTAGGCAGACATGAGTGGAATATTGCTCAGGTGTTCCACATTCCATGTGGTTCGTGGTCTGCTTGTTCACACCTGCTTGTATAATAAGTAATTTTTATTTTCATGTGTAATAAAAGCTGGTATCTGTTACAATTTTCATGTTTTTAAAAAAAATGGTTTATGCTGTCAACACTGTAATAGATCATCTTTACAGTCTAGGAGCCAATTTCACAAAACATTTTAGTGTACATGTTTGGTTAGCTGTTTAACATCTGTAGTATGTTGATATATTTTGGTATTTTGGAATCTAAAATATTACGCCATTACAAAAGACAGATTATGGTATAGACAAAAGAAAGTAATTTATATGTAAATTTGTATTATTTGTACTTGAGATTATTTTCCATTCAAAGATTTGTTTACACCTGCAAAACTGGATTTACTCAGGAACCTAATTCACTAAACTCACGCAACTTTGCGTCTTACAGTCCAATGGCAGTGTGTTGCAAGATATGCAGGGACAATGCGGTGTTGTTTAAGAGAGATTTTGTGTCCTAACCAGGACCATACAACTGGTATTTACTGTCCTGCCTATGGGAAGAGTTCTTGCTGCTTTATGGGTAGGATTTGTCTCAGTTCAGGTGTCATTAAACACATTCCTATCACCAACAAGCAACCTTCAACCTATCCTGGAAAAAAATAATTCACTACAGAGAATGTGTCCATGGAAGCTTGTTTGAACCTTTTCTGTATACATGACTACATGATATATTGACACTATTGTTCTTACATAGCCAAGCATATAAATATTAGCCTAATGTGCAGCAATTAAACCAGAAAAACAATGTTCACCTTTCTACATCAAAACCCCCCAGCCCTTATTAGACAACTACTACCTAAAATATTACTTTTCAAAAAGGGAAGCAACTCTTGTGAAACTTGGGGTATACGGGTAACAAATTCGATGATGAATCAACCACTTGAGCTGATCACCTTTTTGACATTGCATAATGTAATAGTTGCACCAAAAATGTCCCATAACCATCATGTCAGTGCTCCTGATATCTAACGACGACACAGACTGCTATTGCCATCAGTCATCAAGATCTAAATTGCCGTAGGATGGGAGCATCACAGATGGCACTTTGCTGTCGCTGGTTAAAATTTTCTGCCATCTGTAAAGCTCCTCAACGCTGACAAACTGAATATACCTTCTGTATCTGTCAATATTTATCATTTGTGCTTTTAAAATAGGTCTACATAATCTGAATTTGAAAAAACTTTGCCTACTGCTGACTCGAAATTGCATCGATGGGCCATTTCACCCATGGCAATGTTTTTGAAATATTGCTGTAGGCAACAAATTCTTACGTTAAGAGCCCTACATCCAGTGTAAAGCCATCTGACAAGAAAAACACTCTTTACTGATGGAATCATTTATTGTGCAGAATAAGCTATGAACAAAGTGCACATTTTACTACTTACATTTCATATACACCAAGCCACAATTGAGAGTGAATTTCTATTAGAAGCGTTTAGCACACATGATTTCATTGATTAGACTATGTTGAAACTACAACAGTTATATGGTATATTAAAAATGGTTGACTAGTCATTAAAACCTGCGTACTTAGGGATGGACATTTTAATGTTCACTACACATTGTTAAAGCAAAAGCTTCTTTGTTAAGTCAAATACTATTTAATCAAGCCAGAAAAGAAAAATTCATTTATTTAAGGCTGCAATGAAAAAGTTCAACTGACAGCTAAAAATTATAGAAATATAAAACAGTCTATGTTACAAACTGGAAAATGTTTGTGCACTAGCGTTAAGCATTTTTAAATACAATAGTAAGATACCACAACCAGACTGAGCCATAACTGGCCACACTACATGCATATAAAAGTATCTTTTCCTTCAACACTATATACAATGGCAAGGAAACAAACACAAGTCTACACAAAATAAATTAAATTACACTGTTCATACATGTGAAATACAATTGATGGAAATAGTGAAATAATTAAATACCATATGATTGATAAATACAGGATAATGAAAGACTTGTTAAAATCCCAGTCAACATTGGTCATGGAAGCTGTCTGCTAACTTGCTTGCTAAGATGAAATCTCGAAAATACTGAACAAAACTCACCTTTTGTAGTAACTTTTTGAAAGATTATAGCTTCAGTTCCTTTTTTAAGGATGACAAAAAGAAAGAAAAAAAGTCGCTGGAGACCGAGTCCAATTTTGTTAACGGAAACATGTTTATATACTACTGTCTGCTGCACTAGCTCAGTCCAGTACACTGTTTTACTGAGTTGGCTGAAATTTCAAGAAAACATAAAGACAATGACATCTCAATTATTAGCTCTTTATGAATATGTCCACACAGACCCTACGTTGAACAAGGATCTCTCAAACATTAAGGGTTGTTCTAAAATTTATCACATGGAAGGGGAGAGAGGTATGCACAATTATTTTATTAAAGTCCTAGATCAATAAAACTTGGTTTAGAGTTGCAGCTATAAATGTGCATGATTGTGCATTTAAAAAAAAAAAATTACATTAAAATTGTTTTTATTAATTTTTTTTTTTTTTTCAATTATTTTTTAACATGCTATTGAGGTGAGATTCTATGCACGAGAAAAAAAAAGATTAAACAAAAACATTAAATTTTTGTTTAAAGTTTAATGTTATTCTTTTCCTTGATTGAACATCTAGGAATGCAACTGTCAGTGACGTCAAATAATTGTATTTAATTTCACACAATACATTGAATAAATAAAATTTTCTTTTGTGGGTTATGGATATACCAAAAAGTGCTCCCCTCCAGCCTCCCCATGTCATCAATTCTAAACCTGCCCCCAGTACCCACTCATCCTCACTTCACTCTTAAAGAGAGAAATAAGATAATGATCACAAAATATGTGAAAAAACAGTTACGAGAATTTGTTCAAGTTTATTTGTTGGGGAAAATACAGCACATATCAAGCAGTCACACTTCTTAATGAAAAAGCAATCGGTACACAAACACACCAACTTGATGCTCTTGCAAAATAATATATATGGTCTTAACTGTATCCGATAAATACCAGCTCTTATACGCATACATATTGATATCGTCCTAACTGTATCACATAAATACAGGCTCTTTTTTTTTTCCACACAGCATAACACACACAACTGTGAAGGCCAACACAAATAAGTAGTAAATTTATCACAACAAAATCTCTAATACACTTCTTCCTAGTTGTTTTTTTTCCCGTAACAACACTTCCCACCAACTCGAAAAGATGACCATTTAGTTCCATTTGAAGACACTTGCAGAAACATCCGCTCCGAAATGAAGTGCTGCATGGGAAAACCTAACGGAATGGAGAAGTGAATAGT
This sequence comes from Gigantopelta aegis, assembly GCF_016097555.1. NCBI lineage: Eukaryota > Metazoa > Mollusca > Gastropoda > Neomphalida > Peltospiridae > Gigantopelta > Gigantopelta aegis. The sequence goes on from NC_054707.1 coordinate 8,484,176, forward strand.
TCTATGACCTTTGTTTCCAACAATACCGTCTTATATTATCATTCATCGTAGCAAATCTGAACACGTCTTCTAACATTAGCATTCACAATATGGTACTCCTAACAAATTAAATGTATGGAATTTCAACTGTAAATAAAGGCGTCCACTAAACATTTTTTAGAGACTTTATGAAATGCTAGGCAGGAAAATGCAATTGGATAGTTAAAAAACACATTTACTGATGGAAAGAAATAAAGGATCACGCCAACACTAACAGAAAAAGAGTGACTGCCACCAAAACCCTCATCCACAGTGTCAGACAGTTAACTCGGTTACTGACATTCAATCTTGCATTACTGACATTCAGTCCCATATTACATATTTGTAGTTTACACGGACATTACAAGCTAAGAGTGGCTGAAATTTGGTTGACAATACTAAGTGTTCCCTCATTTCTTTCTCTACAAATATTACAAAAGGTCTTATGTTCACCTCAAAAATTACCACGTGATAATGCTCCAGGTATAATACTCAAAACCAACAAGCAAACCCTTCATAATAAATGAGTAAACAAGCTCAAATTCTAGGCCTCTTTTGAAAGCATTATAACATGTAATTTCTTCAATGATTTTCTCACATAAGAAACTGTTATATTATTTCAATATATGAAAGATGTCATTGTGGTTTAGACAAAATTTAATATTAAATAGTCTTGGTGATAAACCTGATGCATAATTTCAAGCTGTCGTATACTAGGGGGAAAAATGTAATTTGCTTATCAAACACGTTTTGAAGAAAATGAATTGCTGATAAAAACAAATACATTTTTGCCACAACATCAAATATAAGCTTCAAGATAACTTTTAAAGTAAAAATCTCTCCTGCTTCAAGGTTTGCTACAAAATATGTTCATGCCCAAATTCCTTTTCAACTTAAAGTAGTGACAGACCCTAGTTTTTAAACACCAAGGCATATTTTACACTATGGAGCATTTATGATCACTGAAATCAAACATTACTCCTATTTTATTGTTTAGATTATCCATTTCCTTACAAAAGAAGTGTTTCTGGTCATCCTGGTGTTTCTAATACCACAAAATGCATATTTCATATTTTAAAAACCAATTGTGCGTTTGAGAAGTAACGGATATGGAGTCGCATTTTAGTCTATTTTTAAGGATATTTCAATGCCACAGACTCTCGTTTCACTCTATTGTATAAAATTTGTTACAGGTTTGTAAATTAACCAAACTTGGTATCCATTTTTACGGGTTAAAACTAGAGTCTAGGGGGAAAATATGCTTAGTGTTTAAAAACTAGGGTCTGTCCCTTTAAAATATTGAACATGTCTTGCAGGCTTTCAGAGACATTAGATATTCTATGCCTTTTACAGATGCCACCAATAAACTGAATTTGTACTGGGTTGCCGTGGCACAAAAACACATACCTTGAAAACTGTTGAATTCTTAGAAAAGCCTGACAAAACATTCCAACAAATCAAATAACATTTTTGTATCAAAAACAAAAGGCGTAACATCACCCTTTGGGTTTTTTTAGCAGTCTCTCCCTCTTTTTGTTTAAGTTAATGGTATATTATCAGAGGGTTCAATCTGGAATATACAACTGTCGGCTGATCATGGAATTATTTTCTGGATCATAGTAATTTAAACACATAACAACACTGAACTCATTAATGATCTGTATGTGTCCTAAGGAAAAAATTTCTATCCCATCCCAACAGTACCGATTTCGCGCTTGCAATGGACACTGTAACAATGTAACACAAGGTACATGACAAAGTTAAAACCAGACATTTCGTAAATCCGAGAAGAATGTTAGTAAATGAACACATTCTTGAAGCCTGCAATGTTACTGAATTGTCTTCTGAACCATGTTTTTTGAAGAAGCGATATGTAATACTCATGTTATCAAATTTTCTAAACACAGTACAGACTATTTAAGTTTAGCTTTTACAAAATAATAATTAAAAAAAAACATTTTAAAAACATCAAGTAAAATAAAAAGATATATAAATAATTCAAAACACCTTTATGGAACATTTTAAGTACATTTTAGAAACCATTTTCTCAATATCTATCACACCAGACATGTGGTCATTATATTAATAAAAATTACGAATAAATAATCAAAATGTTCCATGGTAAATAATTAAGTTTACCAATTAGTACACTCCTGGAAAAATTTAATATTTTACCTGAAATATCTTTCTAAAAAACTGATTGTTACTGTATTGAAAAAACTGCATTTAAAACACAAATTCAAATACTCAACAAATCCAGCAATATTTTGTATTAAATTAAGAGAAAAAAAATATATCAAGAGAATCATTTCTCCAACATGGAATCCACAAAACAAATCTTGACAGCGGTCTTCCTATTCAGCATCATTTCTCTGTACCGGTGATAAGCTCTATAAACGAACAGAAAGCTGTCAACCGCCACCGCTCTTCGAACAAGTCTAGTAACCACTTGGCAAGTCCATGTAACATAGCACTGCTGAATGTATATTTGGTAAGGTAAATATAGCACACAAAATGTTAGAGAAAAACATATTGCACGATGCCAAGAACAGTGACAGAGAAAAGCACGTCGACACGTCACAAAATGGTTTGCTAGGCCTCGTGTCATTACACAATGAGACGGAACTGTGAGATGAGAAATAAACTGTCACCAGGAATCACCACAGTATGCTGAACCTGAAAAAAGAAACGAATTATTATAATCTAGCCCTGCTACTCGATCATTAAAACCCCCAATTATTACTGCAGTCTGTATATTTTAAATGATACCTGGAATGATTCATCTGACAGCCATAAAAATTCTAATGCAGATGTGTGCACGCTCAAACAATTTTTATATATATATATATATATATATATATATATGTTTTGGAGGAGCATGATTCAACACCCCTATAAACTTTGCTCCCCACAATATACCTCCCCTGCATATATTCTTGCACATGTGCCTTTAATGATTGTTAAGACTTAATAGCTATGTAAATAGTAATGACCATAAAGACTTGATGGCTATGTAAATACTAATGACCACGAAGACTTGATAACTATAGAAACACCAATGAGTGTGAGATAGCTCTGGAAATACTTACTAATGACCGTCGGACTTGATCGCTATGGATTCTGGTTTGATCGGCCCGTTCTGTGACATGCCGCCACCTCCCCCCCGGATGCCAGACGAAGCGGCAGGGGAGCCGGGGTGCTGGCCTGGTCGGATTGTTTTAGCTGAAACAAAACACACGTTAAATATTTTACACACACTTTAACAGAATCAATGGGTTTAGTCATTAGTCTTGTCTGTAAATCCACTGTATAAACACTAGTCTGGTGGTTAGGAATTTAATCAAACTGTTATCAGTGCCCCAAATATACCAATAAGTTAATCATATTATTTATTTGTAAGTTAAAAAAAACTAAACATTTTCAAAAATAAGTAACATAATTTAATTACTTGGTGAAGTGAATTCAACACACTTAAAATCTCATTGTAAGTGGCTATGAAACTAACAAATCAACACAGCTGAGGTGTAACAAACCACAATGAAAGAAAGAAAGAAGTGTTTTATTTAACGACGCACTCAACACATTTTATTTACGGTTATATGGTGTCAGACATATGGTTCAGGACCACACAGATTTTGAGAGGAAACCCGCTGTCGCCACTACATGGGCTACTCTTCCGATAGGCAGCAAGGGATCTTTTATTTGCGCTTCCCACAGGCAGGATAGCACAAACCATGGCCTTTGTTGAACCAGTTATGGATCACTGGTCGGTGCAAGTGGTTTACACCTACCCATTGAGCCTTGCGGAGCACTCACTCAGGGTTTGGAGTCGGTATCTGGATTAAAAATCCCATGCCTCGACTGGGATCCGAACCCAGTACCTACCAGCCTGTAGACCGATGGCCTGCCACGACGCCACCGAGGCCGGTCAAACCACAATGAAATCATCTCCCAGTTTCTCTTTGACCCGAAGAATCTCGCTCAACAATGAGCTAAAATAACACATCAACACAGAAGATGTATAAAAAATACACAACAAAATCAGCTGACAGTTTGTTTTATGAATTGTGACCGTACACTGGTTCTGATGACATACTGTTAGGTGAACACAACACTGTGTAGTTGCCTAGCAACAAGATTTGTTTAGCTATCTGGGCAGCACAACACTGTAGTTGCCTAGCAACAAGATTTGTTTACCTATCTGGGCAGCATGTCCTCTGCGTGCCAAATTCCTCTGTCTGACGGCTTCCTTTATTCTGTCCACCTCGATCTGATATCTACAAAATAAATGTCATTATGTCAACCTTGGTTTTAATATCTATAAATAAAACAAAACATCAAATGAGTAATAAATTTACTATTATAATGTCAACACTTATCACGAACCTGAAAAAAACATTACATTATGTTCTTCAAAAATGTATCCAATGCAAACATGAAACCAAATGATCTTGACAAGAACAAATTACAATTAAATGCCAGAGGCAGAATTTTTAAAGAAATTAATCTGACTGACCAGGAATAATTTAATATCATTTTTATTTTCTTTGAGAAATGCTGTATTTATAGAAAAGAAATCTAATTCTCAGTATCTACAATTCAAATTCTACAGTAGACTGTATCTGAATGGAACTGAAGTCTGCATTAGGATAGTAAAAAACATTACCAATATTGGAAGAATTTGTTGTAACTAAATAATATTCATTATATATAATGCTAGTGTAGACAGATTTTGCAACCCCTGCAATTAAGAAAATGTCTTCGGCAAAACAAATGCCTGGGAAAAATATTAGAATATAGTCCACAGCAAAAAGGTGCCACAGAGAATTAAAAACTCCATGGCATTGCCAACTGCCGTGGTCGTTTTGTAGTCTATCTCGTCTGATCTCTAAACCAATACATTAACGACAATCAGTTAATAAACACACCAACACACACACACAATTTATACAACTTTAAAAAAAAAAAAAAAAAAAAAAAAAAATGTTATTGCTGAATGTCTAGTTAACTCTAGTTAACTCCAGTCAAGACGGATTAATAAGACTATATTTCAGCTATTTTTCACAACAGTTATTCGTAGTAACTAAATTTGCATTCTAAATATTATCATTGTTTAGGCAGTTAGTTTGCAAAAAAAAGAGAAAAAAGAGCACAAATCTGGTGAGTCCTACGGAAGAACTACAGAAAGAAGAATATGAAATTGGTAAAACATTAGCTATGTCATACCCCGAGTTAATCATGATAGCCAGTAACTACATACAAAGCCACAGCATAGCAAACTCCACCTAGATATAAAATCCAGTGCATTAGATAAAATGTTTTTCTGGGCTTCGTTTTAGGATAAGATCAAGGTGTTCTGCCACCTTGATTTCAAACTCCTATCATTATCCGACTCCCTTTGAAAGAATAAAACAACTAAGTACTGGCTATTCAGTAAATTCCCTCACCGTTTACAGACTTCTTGGTCGAGACTGAAGGAAAAACGAGGGATGAAGTAGAACAACAGAGCATTACTCTCAAATGCAAATGAATAAATGAATGAATTAATGTTTAACGACAACCCAACAAATGCTCATGGAAGTTCATTTGACAAAAGATGGTTGATAATGAAGACACCAAAAAACCCATTTAATAACCTACGTTCTCTGATTATCTTTATATTATTTTGTGTTATATATATATGAAAACAAAAGTGAAAGTTTGTGTTGTTTAATGGAACCACTAGAGCACAATGATTTATTCATCATTGGTTAGTTACATAAATTTGGCTCATCATTATCAGCAACAATTTAACACTGCAAACTATTTTTAAACAGTTTAATCCCTGATTATTCCCACTGCTTATACAGGACACATAAAATATGATGCTACTATTCCATTAAATCTGTTCCTACTTTGTTTGTCAACCTCTAAGTCTGGCTGGAACTTTAAATAACAGGCACTATTAAATTAAGAGTTAAACACATTAATTGAAACCAGGAAAATGTACAGGTAAACAGGAACTAATGGTTAAAAGCAAGGTTTCCACAATGCTACAAGGAGAGGCTGCATGCTACGAACTTCTTTCTTACAGGGAGATTAAGTTTAAAGGTGCAATCAGTTTAGTGGTACAGATGTTCAACAGGTGATACAGTCATTCCACTTGACGAACCCACTGGGGGATTTCCTATGATAGCATGTCCTCCATGACCTGTTTAAGGTTCTGGAATGTGCTGTTCTGTCCATGGAAAAGTGAATACAAACTTTCCTTGTTGATAATTGTTAGAAGTACGAATATCTTACGCCAAACACCTTATAGTCTCCAACTGAAGAACATACTCTGGTCATGTATTTCTGAGATGAACTAAAACACCTATTTTTACCGTAAATACCAGGATAAAAGCTATTAATATTGATTAAAAACACACATGCATAATCACATGTTCCTGCTTATAGGGGTTTGTCCAGTGCATAGTTTACCAAATTTTTTTTTTTTTTATCCCTCACTGAAACACGTTATTTACAAACAGCCAAATCTGCTCAAGTGGCCATCTGTCTGAACACGTCACCTACGAGACACAGACCTGCAGTACGTTCAGGAAAATGGGTGCTCATGACTGGTATCATCGCTCATGACTGGTATCATCCCTCATGACTGGTATCATCGTGTTCTATCGCATCGCACTCACTTTAAGTTAGGCGCAAAAGCAATCTATGCTTTCCCCCTGAACATGCCAATGTATTAAACACCTAACCATCTTTAGTTAACGGTCAATTGTCTTTAAACTTCCTTAGGCACTTGCTTAATGTCAGTTTCACTGTATAGTATATCAAGACTGAATTCTAAAACTCCAGGAAGAAAGAGTATACTGCCTAGAGAATGCAGGAATATAGCTAGGATTAAAAGTTGAGAATTACACCCACTAATAATACAATGATACTTAGCCATGCTACCTATTAGCAAGCAACCAGCACATGTAATTGGCTATTGCGTCATGAGCTCCAGCTACCTTTTATTCTCGCTTCATTATTTTTTTTACCAAGCTAGGATGTGTAACAAGTTTGGATCATCCCAGTACTGGCTCCCACCTGGAGTCTTTACAACCCAATGGGGAAAGTGTTAAATCCAACACACTGACGTTTATATTGATAACAACTATTAACCCCCAGTCCTGGACAGACAGTTCAGAAAGCCAAGGTGAGTGCCCAGGACAAATATGTGCTTGAACCATAGTTGAATATAAGCACGAAAATAAAGTTTAAAAATAAAATCATTACTTTGTGTGTCCTTACTTGACAAGCTGCCTATTAAACTTTGAAACACTGTAAACATTTCAGAATAATAAACCACAAATGTTTGAGAAAGTTACTAGCCCTCATAGAAGCCTTGGGTAGTGATTATGCATTATAGTAATAGTTGATAATTTCCACTAGACCAGACCAAAAGTTCACTAGCCGGGACTGAGGGCTTTGTTGAACCCTGAACACTCTCCCTGTATCTCACAGCCCCCTCCCTGGCCTCTACTACTGTCACGTGTATCAGCTAAATGTTACTATACAGTATTCTCACCAGATTATTTTGTGTGTGCTTACTCAATGTAGGGGTTTGTTCAGCATATACAATTTACCGTAGAATATCTAGCCTCGCATCTTGAAATTGTAACAAAGTCAGACTAATAAGACGCTGTTCCTCTTCCTATTTCTCACCATCTAGCGAATGCTCTACCACTGACGTACATCTCCCCCCTCAGCCCCCACCCCAAATCTGGACTAGAAAACTCTCGTACCTCTTCCTATCTCTCATGGCTCCCTCCTTGGCCTCTTTCAACGCAGTCTCGAGCGATTTCACCCGCTCCATGGTGGCACGGAGACGCTTCTCCAACTTGGGCAGCTCACAACGCAGATCAGCATTGTCACGAACAAGCTACAAAAACAAGACATGGTGTGAATATTTCTAATCCGAGACATGACAACCAGGACAACCAAAGTTGCGAGAGTTTTGTGAATTAGGCCCCTGCTGTATAACAATTCATTGGCAAATGTGAATTTTCAAAACAAAATGTGTATGACTGGTGAGACAACTCTGTTCAATAACCATAACAACCACTAAGATTTATAAGTTTTATTTATCAATACCATTAGTGCACACTAAAACATTAATCATCAGCTATTGGATATCAAACATTACCGTATTTGACCGGAAATAAGCCCATGTCTTTGAATAAGCCCACCTCCGTTTTGATAGCATTTAAGAAATTAGGCCCTCATTCGTAAATAAGCCCACCCCCAACTTCGTCACCTTATAAATAACATGAAATTGCAAGTTTGCTCAAAGTTCATTTAAAAGGTCATACCTCCTGCAGATAATTAAACACAAATGTAACACAATATTTTACCACCAGTGAGATTTAGCAGTCTAACAATAACAGTGTGTAACATTGTTTTCAATTTCATGCCTGCAGTATTTCTCTGAAGTATCCAAGCCAAGTATGAACTAAAAACCAGTGTCTATTTTTACCACCACACTGGGTCCGCAGTTAATGCTAATTAAGCAAATACCGTATTCTGATTGGCTAAGAACAATGACCTTAGATTGACAATTCTTTGCAGTGTAAGCTAGCTGCCCGTGTCAGAAATGTGTGTATAGGCTATTGAGTTTGTTGTTAATTGCTGTTGTTTTAAGTCTTCTCAGCATTAAATTTTGGATGTAAATAAACAGCACTGGTAAGTAATTGTAACATAGAAGGTGTGTTTCTGATAATTAGATACTAGTAAAAAAAAAAACAATTTAATTAATAAACAATTATTATTTATTAATAACAAATGGAACACTAATTAATAGATGTGCTACTGAACGTTTTTTGTTTTTTTCCTAGTTCATTTAAATATTGTTATTTATTTTAATTATTATTATTAAAAAAAATTTCAACAAAACTGGCCCCTTGTCTGGGAATAAGACCACCCCATGCCAAGCTCACAATGAGTTGTCTTGGCCCCCTGGGCTTATTTCCGGTCAAATACGGTATAGTCTTAGAGAGGAAGTCCGCTACATTTAACCATAAGTAGCAAGGGATATTTTATATGCACCATCCTACAGACAGGATAGCACATACCATGGCCGTTGATATACCAGCTGTGGTGCACTGGCTAGAATGAGAAATAGCCCAATAGGCCACAGACAGGGACCACCAAGATTTAACGAACCTGTTTGTGTACTTTCGTGAGTTGTTCGAGGTTGTTTTCGAGGAAGGAGATTTTCTGTTTCTGAGCCGCACTCCCGACTGAGTCCTCATCATTGTCATCATCCTTCTCCTTCACAGACTGAAACAGCAGAAAAATATATAATTTATTTAACATTAACATAAAATACAATGAAACCCCACAAAAGCAGACCCTTAGAAAACTGGAATTGCCTCAGATATGGACAATTTTCAAGGTCCCTTAAAAAGAACAATACAGAACAGTTTAAACTGGATCCAGATTATTATTAGCAATTTTTTAAATATGGTCATAAAATCTGTAGCAAAATTCAGATACCCCAGCACGAAAAATGCATCAGCTATTGGGTGTCAAACTATGGTATATGCAAAAGACAAGAAATAAAGTGATGCACATCATACAGTTGACACTGGTTTACTAAAAGTAATGGGAGATTGTTAAACGACTCGCCTTCTTGACTCTGTTCTGCAAGTCCTGGACAAACAGTTTCCGCAGGTTGTGTAGTGTCTGCAGCTCTTTAGCCTGGAAACAAAAACAACAATACCAGATCAGTATATCACACATACACTATCAAAAAATTATATGCAAACTGTCTTTTTTTGCCTCAGCAACACTACCAACTATCATCAAGATTTCTAAACATTGTCGAAACATGCAAATGTCATGATTCAACAGAAATCTCAATACAAACCACTTGCCTGAAAAAATGCATGATATATAATGTTATGATCTATAGGTTTCTTGCAATCAGAATACTCCACTAGGTAATAAAGGTTTGTAACAAACAGAAGAAAACTTTGGATAGTTTTTCTTTTCTTTTTTTGCATGAATACTGAAACATATCTCTTACTCAGTGCATTCGCCCGCCCCCCCCCCCCCCCCCCCCCCCACATCTATGGACTGGTCAGAACATTCCAACAGCCAATCAAATGGCTATAATTTTCCACTGTGTCTAGAGTATCAACTTCCAGACACCCAACTACCTTTTTTCCCTTGTGATGTTAAGACCAGTCCATGTGTATGTAAATGGCAGCCTATGATGATAGGCCAGGTTAACATAAGAAAAGACAAGATATTTTAAGTTTCTCGTGAAACCTATAACACCTACCACAGTTTCTTCGAGTCCTTTGAGGTCCTGTGCGGCCTGCTGTCTGCGGTCGATCTGGAGCGACAACTCGGCCAGTTTCGAGGTCTTCTCGGTCTCCTCCGACTTCAGCTTGTCGTAGTCTGCCTGCAGCTTCTCCAGCGCCAGAGACAGTTTCTGGTTCGTTCTGAAGTTACAAACATAGAAAGGTTAACTTCTTTTATTTTAACTTTGGCAAATCAGTAATGATTTTTGTGATCGTAAAACAAATATAATTTTGTAATATGTTTTTTATATCCTGTTTGATTAAACTACAATTTACAACACTCACTATTTAGACAAATGCTCCGTTAAAAAAAAACAAATCTATAATATTCACTCTCTAGATTGTCAATATGTTTAAATAACACTCCATCTGAACTAGAAATTAATTTAGAACTCACTCTGAATATATGACGCCCAGTCTGTCTAAGTACTCACTCTTTGAGATTGTCTATGACGCCCTGTTTGGCTAACTATTCACTCTTTGAGGTTATCTATGACGCCCTGTTTGGCTAACTATTCACTCTTTGAGATTGTCTATGACGCCCTGTTTGGCTAACTATTCACTCTTTGAGGTTGTCTATGACGCCCTGTTTGACTAACTACTCACTCTTAGAGATCGTTTATGATGCCCTGTTTGGCTAACTATTCACTCTTTGAGGTTGTCAATGACACCCTGATCGACTAATCACTCTTTGAGGTTGTCAATGACACCCTGATCGACTAATCACTCTTCGAGGTTCTTAATGACACCCTGATCGACTAATCACTCTTTGAGGTTGTCAATGACACCCTGATCGACTAATCACTCTTCGAGGTTATTAATGACACCCTGATCGACTACTCACTCTTTGAGGTTATCAGTGACACTAATTACTCACTCTTTGAGGTTATCAATGACATCCCGATTTAACTATTCACTCTTTGAGGTTGTCGATGACACCCTGATTTAACTACTCACTCTTTGAGGCTGTCAATGATCAATTACTCACTCTTTGAGGTTGTCAATGATTAACTACTCACTTTTTGAGGTTGTCAATGACGCCCTGATATAACTACTCACTCTTTGAGGTTGTCAATGATTAACTACTCACTCTTTGAGGTTGTCGATAATGCCCTGATTTAACTACTCACTCTGAGGTTGTCAATGATTAACTACTCACTCTTTGAGGTTGTCGATAATGCCCTGATTTAACTACTCACTCTTTGAGGTTGTCAATAATGCCCTGATTTAACTACTCACTCTGAGGTTGTCAATGATTAACTACTCACTCTTTGAGGTTGTCGATAATGCCCTGATTTAACTACTCACTCTTTGAGGTTGTCAATGATTAACTACTCACTCTTTGAGGTTGTCAATGATTAACTACTCACTCTTTGAGGTTGTCAATGATTAACTACTCACTCTTTGAGGTTGTTGATAATGCCCTGATTTAACTACTCACTCTGAGGTTGTCAATGATTAAATACTCACTCTTTGAGGTTGTCGATGACGCCCTGTTTGGACGCAATCTCTTCGCGGAGGGCACTCAGCTGCTTCTGGTGCTGCTCGCGGTGCATCTCCATTTGTGACTCGAGCGTCTGCTTCATCTCCACCTCCGACTGCAGCTTGTCCGACTCCTCCTTCTGCTGTGACAGAACCGTCGCGTGCATTTGTTCTAAACAAACGAAACACATGTCATCAAAACACTTACACACAGTTATGTTCTAAACACACAAAACACATGTCATCAAAACACTCACACACACAGTTATGTTCTAAACACACTAAACACACTATCATCAAAACCCTTATACACAGAGTTATGTTCTAAACAAACGTCATCAAAACACTCACACACCCAGTTATGTTCTAAACACACGTCATCAAAACACTCACACACACAGTTATGTACTAAACACACGTCATCAAAACACTTATACACACAGTTATGTTCTAAACACACAAAAGATAGAACACCATCAAGATGTCTTCAATACACCTAGTTGTGTTATTATTCTGAACACTTAAAACATAGAATATCATGAAAACAACACCCTCCATATACAAGTTACGTGCGTTTGTTCTAAGCATACAGACCAACACAACAATATCTTCAATACAAACACAGTAATAGTTATGTGCATTTTGTTCTAAAAACACAAAATGAAAGAGCTACAGATCTCTGTAATTGTCACTACATGTTCAATAGTCATGGTGTGGTAAGCATGTGCTCTAAATACACAAAACATTTTTACTTTAATTCAGGCCATAGAAAGAATATTACAAATGAATGCAGTTGGGGAACAGGGTCAGAGACATGTTCCCCTGCAAAATATTTTTTGGACAACTAAAATGCAATTTCCAAGCACCTGAAGAACAAATTAACTATGTTTTGGAGGACAATAAAAAATATTTTTTTGATCTCAAATGCAATTTTCTAGCACTTAAAAAGAACAAATTAACTATGTTTTGGATGACAATTATGAAAACCTTGTTAATCTGTGTACCTTGTACTCTGAGTTTGGCCACCTCTTCATTGAGGTAGTCAACACTTTCCTCCAGCTTCCTCTTCTTCGAGTCTATGTCATGTATCGTCTCCGTCAGGGTCGAAATCTTAGCTTCGTGCTGTAAAATAACCAGTCACATGGTCAATAGACATTGTAGGTTCACATTGTACACATTAGATGTTAAAGTACCAAATACGTGACTAAAATATATGTGAACTAAGGACCACTTTGCTAGACTACCATATAGTAAACTAATGTTCACAACAGATGGCTAGGTATGTGATATGAAGCCATAGTGATGGTTTCATGATGACCTAATTTCAATGTATGTGGATGTAGTCATATTATTTCTAAACATGGGGCCTAATTCACTAAATTCTCACAACTTTGCGATCTCGCAGTGCAATGCTAAAAGACTTGCAAAGAGGATGCTTTGTTGTCTGGCAAAGCCTAAGAGAGTTTTGTGAATTAGGCCCCAGGTCCACTCATTTAGTATAAAACATCTTATGAACAAACATACTGTGATATATATATATACATGGTAGACATTGTGATGGTTTGCTCATGATATATAACATTGTATAATCTAAACAAACATTTTTTAATGGTAATGAAGGAAAAATTTTAAACTTTTCAAGAAAATATTTATTGGTCATTCATAAACATGAGACAATTTGAATAATTATGGTGTGTCCAAATGGGTTATAAATTTTACAGTTGATTTTACACCATTTTATTTGGTGCATAAGAACTTTTTCCCCCCGTGGTATACATATAACATATCAGAGATAGTGACATTTTGCCGATAGTAAAGAAGCATAACGAACCTGCTGTATGGTAAGCTTGCAGTCGGACAGTTCCTTCTCGGCCTGTCCCAACTTCTTGGATGTGTCCTCCTGGTTGGTCTCAATAGAATGTAGGCGAGTGACGAGTGTCTTCACCTCCGACTTCATCTTGCTGATGTACAGACGAGCCAGCGTGAAGTCCTCCTCTATCTTCTCACTGCCGCCCAGACTCGGCTGAACCAAACACAAACAAATATTAGTGCAACAACACCTCAGTTCATTTCAAACTACTAACACATGGGACCCATTTTACGAAGCCAGTTTTCTTAATGTAGATTTTCAAGTATTGTCAAAGTATGTAGTTGGATCTTTTAAATGCATTTACCGGATGACAGTTTTGATGTCACCGAGATACTTCAATGACCTAATCACTAAAACACATAGAAACAAGAACTAAGTTTAATACATTGGCTGTGGGTACATTTGACTAGGCTGTTTTCTCTCTGATCACCGTTTCATTATCACCTAGATCCTTCAATGTTCTAACTACTAACCCACTTTGAAACAATAACTAACTATGTTTAATACATTGGCTGTGTGTACATTCAACTGGGAGGTGATTCCTCTGATCACCGTTTCATTATCACCTAGATCCTTCAATGTTCTAACTACTAACCCACATTGAAACAATAACTAACAGTGTTTAATATATTGGCTGTGTGACCTTGGACTCATCAGTGTTTCCTCTGATCAACATTTCGATATCACATAAATCCTTCTGTGTTCTAACCACTAACCCACATAGAAATTGTAAACAACTGTGTTTAACATATTGCCTGAGTGTACCTTGGACTCAGCGGTGTTGCCTCCGATGACAGTTCCGATATCACCGAGATCTTTCAACAGACTGATCATCATCTCCATGACACGTTTCTTCTGGTGTGCTGATGAATCACGAAGTGCATCCAGATCAGCCTGCACAGAATTCAACGAACTCTGGAAAACAAATTAACGACAGGTTTAATGATTGGCCAGAATTCAACTGACAAATGTAAAACAAACTGACATAGGTTTATGACTGGCTGCTAACAATCTACCAATTTTTAACTGAATTCTTCGAACAGCATATCACCGATTAACAATAGCGTTCTACCGTAACAGTGGCAACTGCCATAGCTGCGATATGTATTGCCACAGGTCAGGAGCTTTTCCAATGATAATGTTTTGACAATGACCAACAACCTACCAGTTTCTGACTCAGTTCGTCGGTGAGCATGTCGATGTCCTTGTTCTTGTTCTCTACCTCCTGCGACTTCTGGTCGTAGTTCATGGCAAGCTCCTCCAGGGCCTGCAGAACCTCCTTCACCTCATCCTTGGCAGACTCATTGTCGCCCTGGATACGAGCCATCTCTGCAGTCAGATTGTCGTACTCCCGTCGACTCTGAACGATGAGCTCCTCCTGCTCCAACATCTGTTCCTTCAGCTTCTCGATCAGCTGAGCCTGGCTGTTGATCTCCTCGTCCTGAGAAAAAGAAAAGGAAAATATTATCTTGATTGTAAATGTGACAGTACATTGTAATTGATACTAATCGAATGAGAACTTTTGATTTTATCCACTCCTCCTGCTTAACATCTGTTCCTTCAGTTTCTTATCAGCTAAGTTTGGCTATTGATTTTCTCACCCGATTTCAACATTACCCCTTCCAAAGTGGAAAGAAAGTATTGTTTGACTCATCAGACCTAACTCAGGCCTAATTCCTGTTATATATAAGAGACTTAAACCCTGAACTACACTCAGATAAACTCGGTTTATAATGAAAATGTCAAATTTGAACGAGCAATCATGATTGAACCTTCACCGAGAAATCCCTAGGCTACACTAACTCTCAACAGTGGCCCTCAGTCAAGTACTGTACCACTGAGCTATATCAGCAGTGACCTTCCGTCAAGTACTGTACCACTGAGCTATATCTCACCCCCCTAACTATCAACAGTGACCTTCCGTCAAGTACGGTACCACTGAGCTATATCTCGCCCCCCTAACTATCAACAGTGACCTTCCGTCAAGTACGGTACCACTGAGCTATATCTCGCCCCCCTAACTATCAACAGTGACCTTCCGTCAAGTACGGTACCACTGAGCTATATCTCACCCCCTAACTATCAACAGTGACCTTCCGTCAAGTACTGTACCACTGAGCTATATCTCATCCCCTATCAACAGTGACCTTCCGTCAAGTACTGTACCACTGACCTATATCTCACCCCCTAACTATCAACAGTGACCTTCCGTTGAGTACTGTACCACTGAACTACATCTGACACCTAACTCTGAAGATAACGAGTTTTTACCTTGTCGTCGAGTTGCTGGTAGATCTTCATTTTCTCCGACTCCCACTGAGTGCGCTCGTTCTCGGTGATGGTGCTTCCTGTCAAACTGCCGCTCAGACTGCCCAGCATGTTGGCGATGTTAGCTGGTCCAGTCCCGGGGGTTTCGGCTTCAACACTGACGGCAGCGGCAGCTGCCTTCAACTCAAATTGCTCATCAACAGGAACTTCCTTGCCTAAACAAGCAGACATAATCATAGAAGTCACTGAAATCACTGGGAATACATCAGGAAATCGAATAAACCAGATAATCATGCAAAAACATTAATTAATGAACTGGGTAAATGAACAAAACATGAATAAATGGCTAAATGAAATAAATGAAGCTCAAAACCGATCAACGTACCACTTCTCCACATGCACAGTTCAGCTTGAAGTTTCTCAATGATCGTCTTCAGTTTAGCGTTCCTTTCCTTCTCTCTCTCATAGCGTCTCTTCCATTCGTCCGCCGTCAGTTCTTCATTCACAGTAACAACATTCTTGATGGTCTTTGCTCTGTACACAAATGTTTATTACATTAACAATATCTCTGTGGATGTTTGTCAAAGCTCAGTTTTGTTTAAACCAGCAGAAATGTTGAAGAGTGAAAAACATTCACTAATGATTTAACATAGAAGGAAGGAAGGAAATATTTTATATAACGACGCACTCAACACATTTCATTTATGGTTATATGACGTCAGACATATAGTTAAGGACCACACAGATATTGAGATAGGAAACCTGCTGTCACCAATTCACGGGGTACGCTTTTCAATTAGCAACAAGGGATCTTTTATATGAGCCATCTCACAGACAGGGTAGTATATGCCTTTGATACACCAGTCGTGGTGCACCGGCTGGAATGAAAAATAGCCCAATGGGCTCACCGACGGGGATCGATCCTAAAACAACCGTGCATCAAGCAAGCACTTTACCACTGGGCTACGCCCCACCCCGATTTAACATACAATGAATGGATTGAATTTCCTAGAACTCACAACCGTCATTATACAAACTATTTAACATCTTGAAGCCCAATCAAAATATATTCAATTTTGTTTCTCTATTTCTAATTTTATTTACAGCTATTTATTCATTAAAGATATGACTAAATGTTATTATAATTATTAAATTATATCACATAAATCAACTTTTCCCCAAAAACAAATTGAACAATGTTTCAAATGCTAGATGAAGCACTTACAATTAATGTTATCTGACAAACATCTGATTGGACAGTCAGCTAATTTTTAGGGATTAACTTTATTTTAGATCACTTAGAAATACTATAAATGATAAAATATTAGCGATCTTAAAATTTACCGATATCCAAATAAGTGGCATAAAACTTTAGTGAAATAGTCATATCACAAACTCAAAAAAGAAAGAAAGAATAAGCTTAAGTTTTAGGGTGCTCTGAAATAGTGTTTTTGATCAATTTTGATGTTTTGCGGCTTACAGACAACTTAAATTTAGTAGCAATAGCATGTAACCATTGTCGTGTGTTCATTTAAAACAATCACTGACAAAACAATTGCACACAATTTTTTTCGGAACAGTCTGTTTTTCGTCTCTTTAATTTTAGCATCATGAAATATTAACACCTTGTATGACCTCGGTAAATTAGCTAATATTTTATACTGGCTAACATTTCCTGATTTACTGTATTCTACAAATCAGAGCAGATCTTTATGTCTAACAAAGTCTGAATGAAAACCTCACCTCTGTCCGAAGAGTAGAGTTGACTTTGTTTCCGATTCATTGTAGGAGGCTGGCGAACAACAGATGACCATGGTGGTGCGGGCGTTTCCTCCCAGACTCTCCTGCAGGATTCGTGTCAGCTTACTGTCTCGATATGGTACATGAGATTTCTAAAACACAAAAACATCTTATATCACAGCAGGTCACATCAGTCAACTTCTTACGGTCATGTCAAAGATGTCCGCTTTGCAAATCATGTTTATATGATTATCAAATTACAACTCTACTTATTAAAAATTGTCATATCTGGTATGCAGGGAACATTTTGTTTGATTAGCAATATTTTTAGTAAATTGAAAATTGTTTAGCAACAACTGTTTATTGTTTTAAAAATTGTGTAGCGATCTCTGAAATTTGTGTAGTGACTTGTGACGCGATATACTAAAAAAACGTTCCCTAGTATGGGGCTGTCCATAAAGTATGTACACAATGAGGGGTTAGGGCAAGTTGGATGTTTTGAAGAAACTACATAGATAATTGTGAGAACTTACATTTCCATCTGCCAAAGCTGATATAACATTTCCTAGAGCAGACAGAGATTTGTTGATGTTCTTCGCCTCATCTAGTACTGCTCCTTCTGCACCCGTTTTGCTAACCTATAAATATAAAAGTACAATTTATATATTTTACATCTCTTATTTTGTTAATCGAAAGCGAAAAAAACACATGATAAGAGTTCTGAGAAAGAATATCATTCCAATCTTTATAATGCGTGCAATACTGCATGTAAAAACTAAAGCTGAAAAAGAATGCAATACTGATCTCAAATAGATCTAATTACATGTCCTTTATTGTGAGAAATGACACAAGAAATAGATAAACTTTAAAAATCTTACTTTTTCACTACCCGCCAAGTCGACTAGATAAAGTTTTCCATGAAGTTTTTTCTCTGTTTCTACATTTTCCTGTTTTACATGGATAAGGAATACACTGTGGCTTCTAGAGCTGTGTTCATTCATATCTAGGAAAAACAACAAACAAATCCCATTGTTAAGTGAATATACACCTCATTCGTACATCTAGTCTACTTTAAAAAAAAATGTATATAAAAACATACACACTAACATTTCACTGGTAATTCTTTGTGTTAACTAATTCACACATAAACAACAATTAAAACTTAGTCTCCACAACGTTATTGTAATTACACTTATACATCATTTGTAAAAATGAATTTTATAAGTACATCTGACCAATAAAATAAACAGAAATTTTAATTTAAATCTGCATATAGACTGTTATGCAAAACTATGTGATGCAAATTCCGATTCATTTTGTCAGCACTAATAAAGAAAAAACCTTAACAAGGAACCAACTTACTTGTCACAGCAACATGTCGGTTAGCTTTTCCGTCTTCTATTGTGTCCATCACTTCCTCTGGGCTGGACACAAACCTTTCTGTGCAGCCCTAAAATTGAGAATTAAACAGTGACCTGAACAAAAAAGAACATAACACCGCCACCCGCCTTGCTCCAAAAAAAAATATGTTCAGGGCATTCATTTTTAATTAAAAGAAACAAATTAATTGAAATAAAAATAAATGTAATTATGTACTTGCTTTAATAAATGAATGGCAAAGTATTTAACAAAGATATTTTATCAATGAATAATAAAATTTCTAAGAGTTTTATAAGGAAGGAAGGGAATGGTTTATTTAACTTCACACTCAACAAGAGTTTTATAAAGGCAATTTTAGAATTATTGAAAAAGGCTTGTTTAATCTCTTGACAGCATGGCACTCATTAAGGCAAGATGGTGCAATACTAATGACATATGATTCCGCACCATACTAAAACAAAGTAGGAAAAACACTAATACTATAATCAGAAAGCTAATATATTAGACACAGGTTAACATGTAAAAATATGTGAGTTGCTACAAATGGCAAGTTCAAATTTATATCTGCTTATGTTCTGTCCTTGGCTACCCGGGATGGACATGCCTCAAACCTTATGGTATAGGTTACAAAAGTCAAAGTCAAAGTCTGCTTACGTTGCAGAAAAATATCTTAAAGCAAATATACTGGTATATATATATTCTAACTGAAAGATGTGTCTTTTTATTTTATTACATATTGTTATAGTTCTATCACATACAACTACTTTGTAAGGAAATCTCTCTGAGATCTTACCTTCACATAGGGAGTCTTATTTTTATCTTCATGGACAGCCAGGTTTGTTTTTGTGACTGAAAAGGAAAAAAACCCAGCACTGATATTAAAGTCTCATTCGTCATATGACCTCTTTTACAATAAGCTGCTTACGAAAGCCTCAAACAGTTGATCTCACACTGATTTTAACAGAAAAACATCATGTCATGACCAAAAATTATTCCAAGAATTATTGAAGTATTACCATAATTCAACATGAGGACATAATAATACAAAATTAAATTAATTTATTTGACAATTACATATACAACATTGTAGTGGATGAAATACCATAAAAGGTATCAGAATCCAATTTTTTAAATTAAGCAATCAAGATGCATATGCATCATTCAATTGTGTTTTGTATAATTTTATCCAAAACTAAAAGCTGATGGTTTAAAATACACTTTGATAGCAACAAATATAATTGTTTTTCCCTCCTGTCCATACTAAAAAATAATTCAAAGAACAGACTACAATACTTACAGACAATGTAAAAAGCTACTTACTGTCTAGGAGATCTCGTATTTTGTCCATGTAGATCTCAAAGTAGGACACCTGAAAAGTAATAAATATTTGTTTATATATGTTGAATTCTTTAAATTTTGCAAATTGTACTTCATGGAATAAGGTATATTACTGTTATGCTACAACATATCTCTAGGCAATTCTTGTTATTAAACAAAAATAATTAATCTATAATGTTACTTGCACATAAGTTACAATAGTTGATAAAATTTGCTGACTGCCAAAAATAATTTGTTACATTTTTAATTATCTTTCAATCCAACGTCAGTGCATGAAAAATTTGACTATGACATAGTTGGCCAACACAGTAATGAAAAACACTTTGCTGTAACCAAACAATACTTAAACCATAACGAAAAGTGTAAAAGTAGGTGATCACTAAAACCATCTTTTGTATAATAAAACCCCCCCAAAAAATAACAACTAACAAACACCATATTTAATGAGGAAAACATATGAAAAGTTAGAGAGGTAAGTTAAGCATTTTAACAAAAAACCAACCTTAATATGGAACTCCAGATTTTCATCCATACCATAGATATAGTTGAATATATCAGCAATGATTCTTGGGATAATACCGGACAAGTTGCTGTCACCCATAACACCCTGAGGAAGAAAAGAAATAAAAAATTACTAAGGACAACTGACGACTAACAATTAATCATGTAGAACATAGCTCTGAAAACACTGTAAACACCGAATACATACATCTCCTGCAAAAACAACAATCAAAAGCCAACAGAACCCACATATTGGGATTCTAGAAATCTAATCATATGTTCGGTTATATAAGTATCCAGTAAGTTGTCTCACATGTTATGATAACATGATAAATGCTGGTAAATTATCAGTGCATCAAATCAATGAAAAATGTCACAGAACAGGCAGCTACCCCAGTCCACTACTGCTTGATTCAACACATATGGTAAATTATCCTAAGCTTACCTCCATGGTGTGCGTCTTCCCACTAGCAGTTTGACCATATGCAAATATTGTTCCATTGTAGCCACCAAGTACATCTGAAACAAAATGTCACATAATAATATTTGTAATAGTCTACACATATTATGTATGTTCTATGCTGATAATAAAAAAATAAAAAAATAAAAAAATTGAATTGGTTCTAATTCTTTGGTGGGTTTTTTTTAATAACTTTAATTAAATAATAAAAAAAAATTTAAATAACAATACACAAATCAATAAATAAGTTTTTGTGCCTTGTCATGCATAACGAAGATATTTTTAAAATACTCCACCCCACCCCAAAAGATAATGTAAAACAAACATTATTCAAAGAATTACTGTACATCTATTACACAGAAGTAATGCAAAAGTTAGCAGTCAAAACTACGGTTTAATGTCAGCAGAATCTTCTTCAAAAATATTGAAGATCAGTATTATCAAACCCATTCACCAACTGTTTATAGGCAAAGTAGTTATGCATGATTTGTGTTTGTCTGGTTTGATTGTAATCTGAACTCGAGTCTGATGACCAACCATCTGTACAGTTGACCAGTTACCAGTTGTGACTGATGACGACTGTTTTGTGTTTATATTTATTGAATTTATTGAAAAGTCTCATATTATTGTGTGGATAAAAAATACTACAGACATTATTATTATTCATCTGCATTTTCATAACATTCTAATTATAAATTTGCTGTTCACAACAAAACTTTCATGATCCATATTAACAGCAATTAATTTAAAGAAAAAAAACCCATCTGGCCTTAAGCTACAAGTAAATGCACAAAATAACTTCTGGGCTGTAAAAGCAGTAAATTTTTATTGCAAGGACTGTGTGGTAAAGCCTACATCATAAAATACCAGACAACAAGCTTCACAAATATGGAAACATCTCCCTTAATTTAATGCAATTATATGTGAAACTTAAAACAAAACAAAAAACCCCACAAATTAAAGACGACAAATGCAATCAATTATTTCTTCAGAATGCCAACAGCCAGCCATAAATAAAACATGTATTAGCTGTCAATGGTTCAAACTGCCATCCATACATGACCTAATGCTGTGGCATGAATAATGTACTGGACCACCTCAACTACTGCCTATAAATACAGCTGTGAGATACAATACTAAACTGATATTGCATAGCTTTCTGGCTCAAGGTGTTGCCTGGATGTGTCCAGCAACACAGCTGGTGAGGACAATAGCTACACAGCAGCACTGGCACATTCAGCTACATTCAGCAACATGCAGCTCCAAAAATAACCACCACAGTATGAGCACTGCAGTGGAACCCCTTTAAACTGGACACACACAATACCAAGTAAAGATTCAGCTTTTAAGCTGCATTAGATTTAAAAGAGGTTTGGTTCTGTAGCAGTAATTAAAAAGTTGCTGTTAAATACATTCAAGTTTCAGGAAATTCCGGTTTACTGAGGGTACACTTTTGAGAGGTTTCACTGTATTTACACATAGTAGAATCTGCTGATGAATGAAGACTGCAGTCATTACAAACAGTCCCACCCATCTCTGCTTATAACACATATGTAGTGTTCTTCATTTCATTCAGTCATACCTGTATGTTTACATTCAAATAGGGTTCAAGTATTTTGTCCTGGACACACATAGTGATCTTAAAGGGCAAAATGTGGTCAGGACCTGGGGGTGGGGTTTCAAATATGAACCTAGCAGACACTTTTGTCTACATTTTCCCTTGACACCTAAAGAATAGCTTCATATTACACTGTGGATTTAGACTGTGGCTGTTTGGACTACATCTGTACAGGACAGGTGTTAATTATTTATGAAAACATGATTGTAGTAGTGTTACTCATCTCCCATTCACTCTGGGTCAGAGCCAGTATCGAGATAGAGCCAGTATTGAGATAGTGCCAGTATCGAGATAGATCCAGCAGCTACAACTACCAGCTCAAAAGTCAGTATCTAAATTAACTAAGATGCCCTTAACAAAGGCTTTGAAAATGTTTAAAAAGCTTATTTTGTTTAAAGATACCACTAGAGCAGTTTATTAATCATCAGCTACTGATGTCAAATTCTAAATAGTCTTAGAGGAAGTTTGCTATATTTCCCCATCAGCATCACATCGGTAGAGCCAAACAAATTATTACTAGTAAGTAAACTATATCAATTAAAACACTGTGTATTTAATGTAAACTTACCTGCAACAATTGGTTTTGCGGCCACATTGTAGACATATTCTTGTGAAACATTTGGTTTTAATATTTTGTCAAATGCAAACACTTTACCCTGAAAGCGAAACAAAGGTGAGTTGTTTTATATATATATATATATATATATATATATATATATATATACATGGATATATTTAACACTAAAAAGTATGTATATTTTACAATATTTTCCATGGCTTTAGATTGCACCATAGCTGAGACAGTAAAGGGTGTGCTCAAAATATGTATGCTCAAATTCAGTGTCAACAAATGTTCAAACTAGCTTTGGCTAGTAGCCCTATGTATTATGGTACTATAGTTGATAATTTCCACTAACCTAGAGCAAAAAAAATCACTAACTCGGACCGAGGGCTAGTGGATGGGTCGAACCCTGCCACATTAAGTACAAATATGCGAACCTTAAAACATTTCACCTCAAAATCAATGGAATGTTAAGCTGTAATTAAATTAAAATAATTTGAAATGCATTTTTGATTTTTTTTAAAGCAATAATGTTAATAATAGCTGAGAAAAGAGTTGTATATTTTCAGAAATTCATTTCAAGTTATTCTAATGTAAATACAGCTTAACATTCCATTGATTTTTAGGTGAAATGTTCAGAGGTTAGCATGTTTGTGCTTAATTTCCACTTGTCTATTTTGCGCACACCATCTATTGCCTCAGCTTTGGTGCAATCTAAAGCCCTATACATGTACACGAAATCCACTGTAATCATAAAATGTTTTACATTTCATTTACAGATGCAGGCTTAAATCATAAAATATTAGCAATTTGACAAATTTCCTACGAAAATCTGTTGCCAAATTAAAGTTCTTTAGCCAAATAGCAAACATGGTGGTACATCTATATTTGACTATTTTTTAATTAGCTTTTAGCCAAATTAGTACTGAAATATATTTGCCAAGTTCCAACTTTAATTTACATTTAGCACTATGGTGAGTGACAGCTGAAACCCTTCAGTTTGTTTGTATTTCAATTTGATGAGTGGCAGTAAAGTAAAGTAAAAGTGACAGGCAACATACCGATATGTAGAGATTTATACAAGAACAAGATACATTGTAATTATATGCAGCGGAGGTAAAACAAATTGGTTAATGATCGTAATAGCTGTAGGTGGAAAACATTCAATAAAGTTGCCACAATTTAACTTTAAATGTTTTGTTCTGACGGTCTCAAAATCTGTGCTCATTCTGGCACTGGCCAAATTCGCCAGTTACAAATTTTAAAAACCATTGGCAAATTTTATTTTATTTTGGCGAAATAATTGCATGTAGAATAATAGATATTTTGTTAGTAAATAACTGTGGTTTTAGCAACTTTTGAAGTTTAATAGACAATTTGGTAAAATGTTCTGCTCACCCAGAGCTAGCCCTGAATGTGTACACTTAAACAAATATATGATGCATGTGTATATATGTGTACTAATAATAGTAATATATACATAATATACATGTACAGTGATAACATGCTACTGGTAAATTTAACGTTTTTAATTTGACTGCTATAATAACATTTTAAGTCTGTTTCATCAAAACCTGTTGCACAGCACACAAGAAGATCAACATTTATAGCACGATTAATCTCAATAACTGTCACAGCCTTGAAAAAACTACTTTTATATCTCATTTAATAATGAGTGTTCGGTCATGCATCATCATTGTGTATTTTAGACCGATCCCATCAAACCTCCATACACATATCCAAATAAAATACCTGAATACATTGCCCACATTAGCAGGAGCAATGTAACCTAAATAACTGTATTATGATGGACTCTGAGATAGGTGTGTGTTTATGTGTGGACCAGCAGAATGCTACACAAAAGACCATAGAAATTTACATGTATATTGAATAACACATTCCTGCCTATTATACATGAGTGACTTGTCAATACAATGACTCAATCATCTACATCAGCACTTCTGTCAGGGGGCTGCACCCTGACAAAATCACATCATTCGGTTTACTTACATCTAAATGTACCTCTATGTTGGAGATTTATACCCACATATATATATATCTTGATATATGCATAGTGATGATAAAAAAAATACTCCATCAACCTACCCCCAATCAGGGTTTCTGCCAGAGGGTAAAACAGGTATGGCGCCATACCCCAAATAATTAGCAGATTGTTTATTTTAAGTTAACCTTTTGACAAAATTAGTTATTTATTATTACTGTACAATTTTCTTAACCCTATCCCTAAACTTAACCCTTTTTTTTTCTGGGAGAGGCCCCCTATACCCCCTGTTGACTGTGATTGCATTCAATTCTATAGTGCCATACCCAAAAAGTTTTTTCTAGCAGAAACACTGTCAACAAAAACAAATAACATTGACACAAAAACTAGGAGTGCTCAAACCATACTCCATAAAATTTGCATGTCAAAGAAATGTACATATAATATTATGTAATACATGTATACATATATAAATTGTATGTACATGTATGGCTGAATAGATTATGTAAATAATGTTCATGGGAGTGATTTTGGACTTAGGATGGGTTTATCCACACAAAGAAAAGTTACAAAACAAGGAATAAATAATACTACAGAAAGATTTAAGGATGTTTTTTTTAAATCAGTAAATGATAATTAATGAAAAAGCATTATGTCTAAATTACATGTACGGTACATGTATGTATAGTTATTTTATTTTTGTTTTGATATTGAACATGTACATGTGTTACTGTTACTGTTACACTAATTAGTTATACATATAGTTATTGATATAAATGTAAAAAGATTAAATGTAGGTACACGTACATATCAATAATTTGTTTTCTTATAAAGTTAAAACCAACAGCATTATTTAACCATCAGCATCAGACCTTGCAATGCAAGATTGTGTAAATTTCTAATGTACTTACATTGAATTTATATTCACCAAATATGCTGGTCATGATTAATTAATAAGTTATGCTGCAATTCAAAATAATCAGTTAACTTGCAGTTTTAAATTAAAAGTTTGTTTAAGGATAAATGAAACTGACACATATCGATCAAAATGTGTTATAGTCGGTTCCAATAAAGGTCACACTTGCCTGTTTACTGACCTCTTTATTTTAATTTCAAGAGTAAACACCACTTTATAGATCAATGGGAGCACAAACAGGTAAATGCTAAATTAGGTAGAGTATCATTAAATAGATATTTACAAAATATTTACTTGTCAGTTTAAAGCTGCAGTCCCTGGAATATTTTTATTATTTAAGCATTTAGAATAGATGATCCAGTTCTGTTTGGTACATAAAAGGTCCACCACATCGCTATAGTTTCGCAGTGCTCACTTATCTACAATATCTAGGTCAACTACAAACGCAATGGCCAGCTTTGTTTTTCTTCATTTAGCGGGATGCCAGTAGAACCGGGATTTTATGTGATTTGCGCAGGCGCCGAGCCTCTCACATGATTTTGAACAAATTTAACTGTCTTGATTGAGGGGTTGTCTTATATCGCCAAAACATATTTATATCCATAGAGGTATGGTACAATATTGCCAGGGGTTGGTGGGGGATTTGTCTTGAAATTTTGACAGTGGTCAGCAGTTGGCATACATGTTACATGTAAGAGATATTAATAAATACGTAACGCTCTAGGGGTAAAGGAAGAGGGTGTTGTGTTCGATTTACATAACATTTCAGTGGTGTAGGAAGGTGCCAAAAAGTGGGGGGCACACTTTTATATTTACACACTTTTACAGTATTATAAAACAAATATAAAGCAAACTATCTGAAAAAACTCCACATTCCCCCTTGCCCCCCCCCCCCCCCCCCCCCCACACCCCAGTGTATTTATCAAGATTATATGTTATTTCTATTCATTACTTAGACCTAAAAGGTGGGGTTTTTTTTAATGTGCGGTCGGTCTAGGATCAATCCCCATCAGCGGGCTCGTTCCAGCCAGTGCGCCATGACTGGTATATAAAAGGCCATGGTATGTGATATCCTGTCTGTGGGATGGTACATATAAACGAACCCTTGCTAAAATAAAATGTAGTGGGTTTCTAAGGCACGTGTGCACAGATTTCAGCAGGTTGGGGGTTATAGACTGTGTTGAGTGAAGTTTATATTGGGCCATGCTCCTACAGAAAATATATTTCAATTTTTTTTTACCTTGGGCATGTAAGGGTTTCGACCCCCAATACCCTACCCCACACCCCCCCTGCACATGCACCCGTTTCCTCTTAAATCAATATACTCTAACACTGATATCATTAAACAAACAAACTAACTTTGCCCTTTCCAAACAAAATAATATTTTTTTGAATTTGTTGATTTTAACACATGTAAAATTAAGATGTGAAAACGTTCATTGTCTACTTTAGTATATTTTATTAAAAAATATATACATGATCAATATGTTATTAGTATACAAACTAAACTCTGAAAGTTCTACTGACACTTTATAAAATATTAATTCTGAAATAGGAAGGTACAATTGTTGATAATGTGTTGTCAAGATCAAACCGGTTTTAACGAAAGTACCATATCCTCAACTGAACATTCTTCGTACAGCGCAAGATTTCTCATTTCATTCTTGAGACGACCCCTACAATTTCAAATCCGCAAATGCACATGTTAACTGAAACTGACAACAGGCTGTCGTTTGTGCTTTGCCGAGCAATGGCAGCACAGGCGACGAATCGAGTGTATACTTTTGATGATCGCCATTCATACCCAACACACACGAGTTTTTTAAAAGTGCATTTGAGCTTGTATTTCATATTTATGCATGATGTCATAATATGGTAACCAGAGACTGTAACTTTAATATGAAAGAAATAATTGACGAAAATAATTTTTATTCTATTTACGACACTACTTTAGCTCCCCTTAACATGTGGATTTTTAAAGAATATTTTCTTGTTCAAACCAGTGCACCACAACTGGAAAAAGGCTGTGGTATGTGTTTTTCTGTCTGTGGGAAAGTGCATATAAAAGATCCCTTGCTGCATTAGAAAACATATAGCAGCTTTCCTCTGATGACGAGTCAGAATTACCAAATGTTTGACATCCAATAGCCGATGATTAATGAATCAATGTGCTCTAGTGGTGCCGAAAAACAAAACAAACTTTCTTTTAAAATATAGTAAGACTACTAAGTACTACAAAATATTAAATATCAATGTTCAGTATTATATGGGCAGATCTTCTAGAATTTGTTTTAAAATCCACTAACCATGGGATCAGTGATTTTTTAAATTTACTAGCCACAATTAAAAATTAACTAGCCCTACTTTACATTAATTAATATAATTTTACTAAATAATAGTTATAATCAGATGTCACCTATAGAGGGAGATAAAGAAAAAAAACACACTAACATTGGTGGTTCGGGTGGGGTCAGGATATTCATATTTACAAAATTGTCTTAACTGCAACGTTTGACTTCTTTTGTTTTTCACTAGTCGTCAGGTATGGCAATAGTTATTTACTAGCCAACAATGAATATCACTAGCCATAGGAGTGGGGCTACCATAATCTAGAAACCCTGCTATAATGGGAAATAAGATAATATCTTATTATTCATAAATACCCATTAGATACAGGGTCGAAGCTAGCTGGGGGGCAAGGGGGTACTTGCCCCCCCCCCCCCCCCCCCCCCCCTCGAAAAAAATCCGAAAAGCATTATAGAAATTCTCTTAACTGTTTAAGGAGTTTTAGACTATTAACTACTCAGTTGCCCCCCCCCCCCCCCCCCCCCGCCCCCCCAAACAAAAAAAATCCTAGCTACGGCCCTGAGATGTTACATTTATTCTGTGGATAAAAAACAGTTTGTAAGTTGTTCATTATGCACCACTACCAGCGTTTCTGCCAGAAAGAAATATTTGGGTATGACGCTATGGAATTGGATGCAATCACAGTCAACGGGCGGTTGGGGGGGGGGGGGGGAGAGAGAGCTTCCCAAAGAAAGAAAATGGGTTACGTTTAACTTTAGGGTTAAGAAAATTATACTGTAATGATAACAGTAATAAAAAAAAATTAAAGGTTAACTTAAAAAAGTAAAATTGCAAACTAATTTTGGTATGGCGCCATACCTGTTTTAAACCCCCGACTACAAATGATGTTGTATAGTGCTTTAGCCCTAACTAGAACTGGGCGGTATATTGTATATACAGGGGTAGAATTAAAAAAAATTCAGGGCAAGGCCATTTGGGCTTTGGGTTTGAGGAAATTTTTGGGGCACCAAGGCCAGTGGGCAGGGCACCAAGGGCAACATTTCTTTCAAGGGTAGGGCACCTAGGCCACTTTCTGTAAAGTTTTCACTGATGCGAGTGAGTGATGAGGTTCCCTGCGCAGAACAGTCTTTATAGAGCGACTGCGCAGTTACTTCTCGGCGACCACATGGTTCTCGGATCTGTGGCTTGTAAACAATAACAATATGGCTGCGCCCATCGAAATTGCGTGTCTGAGAGTCGGCAATAATTTCTTTGGATTTCTGTTCTTATGGACGAATACACGGCAAGTGACAAATGCTGCAAAGTTCAATTTAGTTGGTACCAGACACGATAAGAGCACTAGGGCATACAAGGAAGGCAACCACGGCTACTTATGGCTGTGGACACAGTCCAATTTATCGGGGCACCGCGTCCAGTAACAAGGGCACCTACGGCAATAGCCGTAGTGCCGTGGGCCAAAATCGATCCCTGTATATACCATTCAGTATCAATACTGATTTACTATACCTAGCAAGTCTCAAAATACTAAAATGTTTTTATTAATAATTGAAACATTCCTGCTAAAATACAAGTACACTTGTATGTATCCAATGACATTGCAGTAACCCAAACAAGCTGATAATAAGAGCGTGTGGACATCATATTTCCAACAAATTTACAGTTAGTGTGTTTTGTTTAACGACACCACTAGAGCACACTGATTTATTAATCATCAGTTGATAATTTTGACTTGTAGTCATCAGATGCAACCCGCTACATTTTTCCATTAGTAGGGTAATTCCGTGGTGTCGGACGTACATTTCAGACACTTCAGCAAAGCATTACATAAATGTACAAAAAGTTCCACAACTTTTACTGTTATACATTGTAAGAACCAACTAGGGCACCATTGTTATATATAAACTTTATTCCATCCTTATGTCACTTTAGGTGTACAGAGGAAAATATGCATGGTGTCAGACGTATGCACACACACTGCAATATTTCACCCACACATGGTTGTCCAATTCTCTGTGATGTGTGAAGGCATATTAGAAATATTGTGTCCTATTCCTATAGGGTAGATGTTTATCTGTATATCAGATCATACAGACATAAAAACTTTGTGTTTTAATCACACACTAAAACAATAAAGTTAAACATGCTTGGTGTCGGACATACATTCTTTTGGTGTCAGACATATCTGTATGAAATACAACTATACAAGTTTTGAAAAACTGTCATTATAGTTAATAAACAAGATGATATAAAAAAAACAAGAACACAGTTAGAGCTAGGATTTATCGTTTTTGTTTAAAAAAAAAAAAAAAAAAAAATTACCAGGTGTTCAGGGGTGGGGGTGAACCCCACTCTTGGCCATGTTAATTTTCCACAAAGGCACCAACAGAAACTCCTTTGTGGAATAAATTTAACAGAAAATTTGACATGTCAAAGTTTCAGATACAAAGTGGTGATTACGAAATATAAACATTATTATAATGATTATGTTGGTATTCTCGAACGAAACTTAACCCTAAACTAAAACCAGGAGGCGGCTATGTGATTGAAATTTAGATGAAAACAACAGGAGGGTTTCATCTCCTTTATGCATGTATAGCTGGGTATACCGAAAATATTGCTTAATATGGTATAGGTATCAATAACGTACCAATACAAATCAACCCAAAAATACTGATACCGAATGTGAAATTTCAATATATACCACCCAGCTCTAGCCCTAACCTAATGCTAACAAATATTTGTTTAATTCACTGGGGTGGGGGAAGGGAGAATAAGTTTGTCCCAAGCCTGTGGGAACCGTGACCCCACTTGAGGATGAAACTGTGCAGGTTGTTTGGTCCATATGGTAGTCAAAACGGTTCTAGTGCAAAACAGCCCTGAAAATAATTTGTCAAAACGGCCCTAAAAAGTTAAAACAGCTAAAATGTAAACGTCAAAATGGCCCTTAAACAAGTCAAAACGGCCCTTAAGAAGTTTAGACTGCTCTAAATATATAATATAAATATATTTATTTCAAGGAATGTTATTTATTATTAATGAAATACTTTATATTCCAAGTTTGGTTGAATAAACAAAAGTTAGATTAAAATGATTTAATCATCATGTGCGTTTAGTTATCAGATAGGTCCCAAATTCAGGTTTTTACTTTCAAAAATTAATATTGGGCTACATATCATTCCTAAGAAATTACTGAATGACTTTGGTATAATAATAAATAATAATGACTTTTTTCTTAGGCCGTTATGAATATTTCCTTTGTCCGTTTTGACTTACATGTTCAGGACCATTTTATCTTGGGGCCATTTTGACTGCATACCAATTGGTCCTACTTTATATTTAAATTTAAAGCTAAAAATTTGGCTTGTCCTCTCCCCAATAGACTGTGCCATTGTGACTAGAGATTGTGCCCCACCCCCACCCCTCCAGATATCATTCCCAGTGTCTTGCCGATATTCCATCTAGTGACTACAGATTCTTTTATTTCTTGGCAAAATATTTCTGATATACATTTATGTACAAAGTATGTTTTTTAACAAATACAATATAGAACAATGATTAACATTAACAATAATGTTCATATCTTGGTTTTAACAGTAACTTCATGTACCAAAACCCCCATGAATAAATATAGTTAGTCACAGCTCAATATAATATATTATGAAAATAAACCGCTGGTTAGCCAATGCGGGCACATTTCCCTTAAAAATCAATATCACCAGACTCAGAGACTGCAGCATTCATGTTGACATGTAATGTTTAGCACCGTTACAAATGACATTAAAAAATTTAGCAGGTAAAGTAGAGGTAACAATAAAGAGAAAAATTGAATGACAGCAATTTAATTTATGCATATATTTACTGAATAAAAAATAAACTAAACAAATGTTTTAAATGTGAATTTACTTACTCCAATCGAGACTGAATCGTCTGTTGGAAATTTTAGGACAAACTTGCTGCCGGCTTTCTCTTCTGTGGGATTCAACGGCCTGACCCTGCATACCACCTTAATATTGCACTCGTTGGCCATTATCACAGTTCGGGAAATGCGTTATGTAACCAAAACACTGGCTCAATCTGATGACATAATCCTCAAAGAAGAGGTCAAAAAAGAATCAGATTCAACAAATTACGTCGACATGACTGAGAAAAAAGCAAATTTTTCATTTGTGAAATCGTCTACGGTGTATTTCCAGTTCAACAAAATAGGTATTAGAAAATAAATGCTTGTTATACGAGATTCCAAAGAAAAAGTTAGTCGGCGAAAAACGTAATTTAATCACCAGTCCCCTTCACCACAATACACATCCATCGTCCGCCGCCATTTTCTTTCTTTGGAATGCTGGGTAATGATGTCACATCATCAAATGACCTGCTTTGACCTAAAGATAGTTACACCTGCCTGTCAATCAAAACAAAATAAGGTGGAGTGGGACGACATTAGTACCTGCGGAGGTGTGGGAGGGGCCCATGGGTCGATGAACAGTATTACCGATTAATAACCATATTACCTACAATAAAGTGGGTAAATAAGAAAAGTAAAATCATGCTAAGTGATATTTAGGTCACAATTAATCCTACCTAATTTCTTTTCTTGAACAGAATGAATTTATGGCATATGTTATTTATATATCGACGATTCAGAAAATGGACATAGTTTACAACAATTAGTTAACATGTACATGTACATGTGCATGTACATGTATATTTTCTGGGCCGCATCTAGTCAAAAATACCCTAGAGTGTAGATAATAATAATAATAGACTTAAATAGTTATTATTAGCCTATTATAATAATGATAACAACGTTGTGTGTGAATAGAGCTGTGCAATTCAAATCAACTTTTATTGACCAAATGTTATATATTAATGTCATTTTAAGACTTGAAGATACCTCTCTCAGCCCCCCCCCCCTCCAAAAAAAAAATCAAAAAAAAAAATCAAAAAAGAAATCCGGTCATGTAGCTAGATAACCTATGACACAGTAATCACATGTAAACCATTTGCATAGTTAGACATACATATGGGCGTAGAAAGGTGCCAAAATGTATGTGGGGAGGGGCAAAAACACACATACGTAATTAAATATATATATACAACCACTGCTGCTACAAAGTGGGGGAACATGCCCCGTTTGCCTACGATGACTATAGCTTGGAATCAGATGACAAAGCTCAATCCATTGATGAAAGTAACTTAACCAATGAAGAACCTTGAAGATGATGTGACAACATTCAATATATATATATTCAATATATTTTAGTTAGAACATTCCATATTACTACTACATGTACTAGTATTATTATTTATAGCACAACTTGTAGACTACATTGATTATTAAAAAAATCATAAAACATTATGTAAATGTTTTGCCAAATGTTATGGTAATGTTTTCGATAATGTTTGTGTGGTGCGAAGATGTAGGGTATTAATAAAACGTTTCTAAAGTATTTATTAATAATGTTTTTAAAATGTCTTTAAAATATTACGTAAATGCTTTGGCACATGTTGTACTAATGTTTTTCAGAATGCTTTTATTACTGGAAATTTATGATTTAAAAAATGTTTTAATAATATGTTTTGATAACAAATCATAAAATGTTTCAAAAATGTTTGTTAACGTTACCCGGTATTTACAATGATCATGGACTGGGATCACTTGCTGGACACTTCTGCAAGCGTGATTTAGCTCTGTCGACTCGGTAGAGCGCTCGCCTGAGGTGCTTGCGTCATGAGATCGAACCTCCTCACTAGACCCCTTCTCTGAATTTGTTTCTGTCCCAAACAATGCACCACAACTAATATATCAAAGACCGTAGCATGTGATGTCCTGTCTATGGGAAAGTGCATATAAAACTCCCCTTGCTGTACAGCTGGTTTCCTCTAAGATTACGAGTAAAAAATACCACATGCCTAACATCCAATAACTGAAGATTAATAAATCAATGGGCTCTAGTAATATCGTTAAACAAAACAAATCAACTGTTTGGTGTGCATGTAATTACAGGTATAATTAATTACAAATTAATAAATATATTTGGTCACCATGCGATTTATAATTTTATTACCCGGCAGACTCTGCAGGTTCCGTGTACCCCGGGCTCGAGTGATACCGAGAAAGCTCAGTTGACAGCGTGTGTGAAAAAAACCTGGTCAAAATATCCTATACCAAAAGAGTTATAATCATAATGTCATAAACAAACCAAAAAAAAAAAAATAATAATAATAATAATAAAATAAATAAATAAATAAAAAAAAAAAAAAAAAAAAGTATTTGTGTTATATGTTTGTGTAGTCATTAGAAGATTTTTTTTTTAGTCATTTGTAAAAAAGGGTATATATAAAAATGCACTTTGTGTTTATCGCTGAAATAATAATAACATGGATCCAATTCTTGTTGGTGCTCCATTTTGAAAGGAGTAAAGTTCACACACGAAAGAAAGAACGAAAAAAAATAAAACATTCCAAAATGTCTGGGGAACAGTTGTGGGAAGACAGAGATGTCAGATTTGACATTAGTCCAATGTACTTACCGTATTTTAATTACTGTTATTTTTACAAATACATGACTTTTTAATTTTTTAATTATTGATTATCTAAAGAATGTATAATATGTCCTATCACAGGTTTTTATTATTTATTGCAGTAGGCCTAATGATACTGGGTTGTCATGACAATAATTCACTTAAAGGTACTTGTTCCAGGTGTGCAGAATATCATAGAAAGACTCCTCACCCACAATAAGATTGGACTAATTGATGTTACTTGAACACAAGTTCTATATAATAATACTTCTATTTTCTCTTAGATGGTCATTTGAATGTATTTATAATTTTAATTCTTGGAACTGGAAGTCCTATTTAAAGTCCAAACAACATATATAGAGGATACTCCCCGAGTGTCTTGTGATATCATAATTTATCAACGACATCACAAGACACCAGGGTGGGGGTATTCTTTTTATCATCCATTGTCATTCTTTTCTTTTGCGACAGTTGTAAACAATGTCGCAGGAGATATTGCAAGTTATAGTGCTAACGATATCTCCCACAAAAGCCTTTAAAGGGACATATCCTAATTTCAACCTGTGAAAACTAACACTAAGTTTAATTAATCTACAAACCTGTAACACATTTTGATAAAGTTTACAACTCTAAAAATAGACTTAAACTTGACTCCATAACTGTTACTTCTCAGACGCACATGCATTTTTAAAAATATGAGAAAAGCATTTGTGATATTAAAAACACCAGGATGACCCAAAACACTTCGGATGTACGGAAATTGATAATCTAAACAATAAAATCTAAGTGAAGTATCATATAAGTTACCAAAAATGGTTATAATAGTCAACAATATGCGTTAGTGTTTAAAACTAGGGTATGTCCCTTTAATGGATGATAAAGAGATTATAATGGACAAGGGCAAAATGCAGAGCATGTCGACCATACTGCCTTTAAAGGCATCGAAATGGTCAGTTTGACGTGTCTGGTAATGCATGTACAGGTTACCACAAAATACAGACCTGATAACCTATAGGTTACGACACATTTATATTTTCATTAATTTACTACATGTATAACTAGTGAGGCACTGACTTTCCGTTTCAGATTTTTCCCTTATCCGTTTCATAATGTTACAAATTCCGTTTTTTTCCGTTTCAGTATTAAACAGATTCTGTTTTTGTTTCACACACACACACACACACACACACACACACACAGTGACACACACACCGCAATTAATTGCTGGTATAAAATAAATATGCAATGAGGCAAAACATGTCAGTAGTTTGTATTTATTTTTGGTTTAAATTTAAACACGAATACGCCACGACACAGACTTCGGACATTTTCGGTTTTCTTTACGATATGATCGGGAAAATAATTACAAACGATCACACTAGTGTCACTATAAACCACTTCCCTTGTATAATTTATTTTGAACAAAGCCTGGCATACAATATGCAATTACTGCATTCCTTTGTGAGATCGGAAATATGGCAATGCCGCAAATGTTAAAAATTAATAAGCAAACATAACATAATATATCTTTCACTTGAGTAAATATCAGACAATTTTAGCTTACAATGTTCGGTTTTTCCCGTTAAATCGCCGGGAATAAGCGAAGAAAACATGACTGGTAAAACGTCTAGATACTCTACATTAAACATTTGGCGTAACATACAAAGGTACTAGTGTCGTAGCGTAGCACAGGCAGATGTCGGTGTCCATAGTTTTTAGTTCGAAAAATAAATTTTAATTAATCAAATGCGCTAATTAAAGTTGAATAATGTTTTTGAAAAAAATCGGGAATTCCGTTTCAGATAGGTATTTCCGCGATTCCGCGATCGCGGGAAAATCAGTGCCTCTAAACTAGTATAAGATACCTTCAAAGACACACTAATACTTTGCTGTTCATTCATACTCCTGTACTGATGCTGGCTGTATGTGTATCTAATTGATACTTAGACTAAGTAAGTTAGTTAATCAAAATTTAGGTGATCAAGGTCTCTGCCAGATGGTAAAACGGGTATGGCACCATACCCAAATTGTTTTGCAGATATTATTTTTTAAAATTAACTTTTTCACAAAATTAATTTCTCTTATCATTACTGTATGATTTTGTTAACCCTAACCCTAAATTTAACTCATTTTCTTTCTGGGGGAGGACCCCCATACCCCCTGTTGACTGTGGTTGCATTCAATTCCATAGAGCCATACCCAAAATATTCTTTCTGGCAGAAACACTGGTGATGTAGTTTTATTTTAATAAGGTTTTGTGTAGAATGAATTACCGTTCTTGACTTTCTTAATTAGGGTTGACTAATTCGGTCTGTTTTACTATTGGAATAGTATTGTGATAGTATCGCAATAGTGATAGTACTATTGCAATAGTATTTTGAATTTTTAAATCACTTGATAACAGTAATATGAATAGATATTTCCCCAAACTATTTATATGTACCTCAGTCTTCCAATATGTATGTATGTATATGTTTGTGTGCGTATGCCTGCGTATGTATGTATGTTTGCGTTTTTATGCATGTCTTGTTTGTACTAAGTTATTTGTAATAATGTCACTAGGTAGTGAAATCATGTTTAATACATTTATAATATAAAGACCACACATTGTTGTTATGCTTTAACTATGCATACTATTAAAACTATCGATAGTTGAGTAAACAATTGCAATAGTTATCAATAGTTTAATTAACTATCGATACATTGCTATCGAGGCACTGCCTATCGCAACATATTGATAGTTTGATGTATTGCTACACCACTATATTGTTGATTAATATGCAGTAAACTCCTTTTAACCCGAATGACCATTCTTGACTTATTTCGATCCCTGCTTTATATATTATTAAATTCTGAAGCTTTGCTTTGAAATCAAAAGGAACGTGTAAAAATTTTAAATTGTAATATTTTTTGTTTCAGCCAAATGCGGATGAGGCCAGGTGAGAAAGTGATTGATCGCCTGGATGCTGTAGAGGACACCAAAGGAAACAATGGAGATCGAGGTGAAAGACGGGTCATTAATTTAAATAAATGTGTTCACTATAGTCCATTGGCGACGAAAGGGAATCGATGAATTGGCATATAACTATATACTGTATAATACTAAAACTCTGTTGAGTGCTTGCCTGAGGTTCTTGTGTCTCAGGATCGAACCACCTCGGTAGATCCATTCAGCTGATTGGGCTTTTTCTCGTTCCAACCAGTGCACCACAACTGGTCAAAGGCCATGGTATGTGTTTTTCTGTCTGTGGGAAAGAGCACATATGAAAGATCCCTTGCTACTAATAGAAAAATGTAGCGGGTTTCCTCTCTAAGACTATATGTAAAAATTACCAAATGCTTGACATCCAATAGCCGATGATTAATTAATCAATATGCTCAAGTGGTGTTGTTGAACAAAACAAACATTAACTTTCATCCCTAAATCAAAAAGAGAGATAACCTATGCAATTTTATGGAAATTTGTAAAGAAACTCTCTTTTATTTACACAGATTTTTTTCAAAAAATGTTTTATGAGTTAGTATGGGTTTAAAACGTTATATGTTTACATATGGATTTTAATGCTATTCGTTACAGAGTTACTTACCAATTTACCGGTTCCCTTACGATGCAACAGATTATATATACAAACATGCATTTTAATTAATTGTAACAATAATCCATCTATTTTGTGGAGTGACTGATGTTTTTACATACGTGCTAATTTTGTAATTAAGTTAATAGTTTGTTGAATAATGTATTTAGAGACTGATAGATACAAACATTCTATTCACATTATATGTATGTTCAGAAACTGTTAGAAGTTTAAATGTGGTTGAGAATAGACAAAAACAATTGTCTTTAATCTTTTGAATGTTTACATTAAATTACCTTTTTATCTTGTGTTCTCAAGTTTCATGACTAAATATGGACTGCTTCTAATAGTATTATACATGTACTTAATTGTTTTTTAAATGTTTTTGCTCATTACAGGTAGACTAATAGTGACAAATCTTCGAATCATCTGGCATTCCCTTTCCCTGTTAAGAGTGAATTTGTGTAAGTAATAGTAACTAGTATTAAAAAATTCATCCTGTAATTGTATGTCTTTTGCCATAATGCAGCTTCATTCTTTTAAAACTTTCTTATGACTTTCTAAGGCTATGTTTAATGTTTAATATTCTGTCTAAAAAGTCAAACAATTAGACAAAATGTTAAGATGTGCCTAAAGTACCACAATGCACTTTAACCGATTTATGCATTTGCCCCAAGACTAATAATAACTTATAAACCCCACCCCAAAACCACATTTCCATTATTTTAACAAAGTGTAATTTTTGTTTTATGCACAACTCTTGTGTTGATCCATACGTTACTACTAAACTTTTATTTATTTGTTGACAAAGACAAATTCATTTACACATTAAACAAATAGTTATTTTTCTTCGTGCTTAAACCATGTATGTGTAATTGTGTAATCACCAGATCATTTTATTTTCAGCAATTGGATTGAACTGTGTTATCAATATCTCAACAAAAACTGCCCAATCGGTATGAATATAAAATCTTTAAGTTTTGTTTTTTGACTGTTATTTGAACAAAGTTTTTTTTTCTTCACAATTCATCAATCCCAGAATGGTATTACATTCATAATCTGAAAAATCATTTTGTTTTCCTTGTTATTAAAAAAAAAAAAGAAAAAAAAGTATTATTAATTACAGTAGAATCTCGTTGTGTTGAACTCGGAAGGGTCAAATACACTGCAACACTTGAACCAAAATTAAAGTTCCGAGTTATACTTACACGATGTTGACCCAATGGTTGGGTCGAACTACCCGATGGGTTGAACACTTTCTTGAGCACCGATGGGGTTCGAGTGATTTGTTCTTATTAAGTGATTATAAATACATTTTTGTATAATAATAATGTGTATGTTAATGTCGGTAAGAATGACCAGTATAGGTTCATGTTGGAGTTTTAAGATTAGATTTAATAAGTTTCCTTTTTTCCAGAAACTGAAAGGAAATTCTGAAGCTCTGTATGTTCTGACAAAATGTTCAGCAACCAGATTTGAATTTATCTTCACTAACCTGGTAAGAAGCACATGACTCCATTTTGTTTTATTATTTAGAAATGCAGGCAGGACACATAATTGAGATGTATGGTTTAAGTTGGACCTAAAATCTTAGTACTGGTTTGGTAAATTTGGTCGATAAATATCATTAGTAATTTGACAGATTTGGTCAATAAATCTTCACCAAAATTTACATTTCAGTTAGCCAAATGAAATAAAATATATCAAAATTATGTCTCTTTCAAGAAATGTATATCATTGTTATAAAGTGTTTCATTGTATAATTTCAACACTACAATTATAGTGGTTTATATTTCATTCCCCCCTCTTTATTAGATTTCAGGCACACCTCGGCTGTTTACCTCCATAATATCGGTTCACAGGTCAGTTTATTTGTTATTATTGTATTTACGATTAATATTAATATGTTAGTATTTGTTTGGACTTAAAAGATCAAAGAGCAAATAGTATGAAAACAAGTGGAAGAATTATGACAATTACATTGACATTACCCAATACATAATATACACTGATCGCATTTCCGTGTCAAGAGTGTAATAATCAGATTGCTTGGGGATTATTTGGGTTGTGTGTGTGTGTGGATGTTGTAGGTCTCGCACAGGAACAGATTTTAATTTTGCCAATTTTCGGATATGTAGAGTA
The DNA here is from genome assembly GCF_016097555.1 of Gigantopelta aegis. NCBI lineage: Eukaryota > Metazoa > Mollusca > Gastropoda > Neomphalida > Peltospiridae > Gigantopelta > Gigantopelta aegis. The sequence goes on from NC_054707.1 coordinate 8,525,204, forward strand.
TTTTCTTGAAAATTATTAAATGTTGTAATTTGTAATGTTGTAAACTTTGTAAATGTTTTTTAATTAGCAATTGGCTAATTTGGAAATGGACATGGTGAGCCCTGATGTTGTAATGACTAATTATTATACACGTACTTGTATCACCAGATGTCAGATGCTGTAATTTGACATTGAAACAAGTGAATCTGTTTTCAGAGCGTACGAAACGTCTAAACTATACCGAGACCTGAAGCTGCGTGGTGCTTTGGTTCATAACAAGAATCTGCGACTTCTCCCCCTGGAGGAGATCTACGACAAGGTGAATGGAGTCTGGAATCTCTCCAGTGACCAGGTAAACACTGCACATCATATCATAACCATTCAGGTTTTTGTCCGGTTTTAAATAACTGTATTGTCATCATGTTACTATTAGGAAATTTATGACCGCGTGAATGGAATTTGGAATCTCTCCAATGAACAGGAAAAATGTGGAAATGGTTGTTAGGCTCAAAACACACTGGATCTGGGTCTGGGTCTGGCGAGTATGGTACCAATCTGAAATAAAACACACTGAATCGATTGTGACAAAAACACATCGTGTCTGTGCTGGCACAAACTACAGATCAGACAACAGATGACATAGAACATGGGCTATATTTTTACACTGCCACACTGGCAATTGCACAATGTATGAACCTTACTCTTTTATTTTTCTATAAACAACATAAAAGATATATATTATTCATGTTCTTAAATAAATTTATCTAACGATATGAACACATTAATATATATTGATAACACGTAACAGTTTCAGACCTAGACGTCAAAATACACCAGACATGGTGTCTCTACCACACTTGCCACACCCAGTTTTGAGCCTTACTGTGTTCAGTGTAAACAGCAAACTTTGTGTAGTTAATATAAACTGATTTCTTACTCTCCTACTGAAGAACACATGATGATATCATATATGAGAGATTGATTTTAAAATATCTGTTTTGCTGCTCCATGGTGATTACCCAGGCACCACAGCCACACTGACCAATGAAAAGAACACTTATGGAAATAATTGCTCTGTGACAAATGTTTATTGTGTAAACACGAAGCCCAGTAAATAAGTCGATAATAAAATGTCTTTGAAAACTGTTTTTTGTAGGACTTGTATGAAATAGAATATTATACTACACTTGTGTCTGTTAGATACCATTTAAGTTATGATTCATTGTTTAAAACATAATATCCAACTCACTTTTCCTCGTTAGATATGTTTTAAAACAAATCATAAGATAAATGGTGTGTACAACATAGTTTTCTTCTTGTGAAATATCAAGTTTAGTCTTGTCTTAGTGTAAGTAGGCTAGTTGTAAGGTGGAATGGTGAATTTATATATGTATAAGCTTTCAGTTTTACAAAATGTTAAGCATTATTGAGGATATTGAATTTTATCAACAGGCAGTGAATTCAGGTTCAAATGGAATATAAGTGGGAACGTTGTTTTGAGTTAAATTTATAAGCAATAAATTTAGTTTTTGTATAGATTTTGTCAGTCAGTGTCAATCAATGTGATATAAAAATATGTTTTCTGTCTGACTGATAACAAGACACACACTCTTATTGCAGGGTAACCTGGGAACGTTCTATATCACCAATGTGCGCCTTGTTTGGCATGCTAACATCAATGAATCATTCAATGTCAGCATCCCATATTTACAGATGGTAAGCATGTAATAAAGTCTTGTGTGCTGTAAGTTGAAACCTTTAGCATTATACATTTACTTTGAATTGGATCAAATTATGTAATGCTATTACCAGTCAGATCTTCTTTTTTTTGTTGAAAAGTTCATGGAAAGTTAAAAAGTTTATTTGGTTTAACTACACCAGTAGAACACATTGATTTATAATCATCTGCTAAAAAGCTGATTGGATGTCAAAGGAAAGTTTATGGATTTAAACTATAATGCATGTATATTTGTGGTACCAGTAATGAAATATTAATAATTAATTAATATTAATGCATTTTTTTTAACACTGGATTTATTTTTCTGTCTTTTTCTTCTTCTAGAAAACGATTAAGATCCGAGATTCAAAGTTTGGACTGGCGTTTGTTGTGGAAACATCAACTCTTGTGAGATATTTTTACATTGTGTAACACCTACACTATCTGGTCACTGTTCGTCCACCCTACTGGCATGAACACAACTGAATGTTGTAGAAAATATGGACATGTATTAAAAAACATTGGATATTTGTCTAACTTCAGACACATGTTTTTGTTTGGGAGGGGAAGTTCTATGTTTTTTCTTTTTAATTAATTTTCCAAGGCAGCATTTCTTGAATCCGCTCTTCCTCCCCACCCCCCCCCCCCCCCCCCCCCCCCCCAAAAAAAAAGAAGCTTGTCAGTCTAGACCACTCTTGCATAAAATCCTGCACACGCACCTGGATTTAATTAATCTAATTAACATTTTAAAAATATTTTAATTCATTTTTATTCGGTAATTTACAATATATTCAATTGTATTATCAGGTTATTTATCAGAATAAAATTATCAACCTTTAGAAACTTTCTTTCTTTAATATTTTGTTAGAAATGTTTTTCTTGCAGAGTGGAGGATATGTCCTGGGATTCCGAATAGATCCTCCGGAAAAGTTGAAAGAGATTGCCAAAGAAATCCAGAATCTTAATCGTATTTACAGTTCCTGTCCAATATTTGGGGTCGAGTTTGAGATGGAGGACAAAGTAAGTGTTAATGGTTATCTTTAGAAAGCCTATAGATCTGTTGGACAGTCGTACAACACATAAATGTTTACAGTTATTTTTAACCTGACTTAAATTGTTGAACAGTCATATAATATTTAAATATTTACAGTTAAATCTGATTACCAAACTTTATCTTTAAGTTGACTGTTAAACAGTCATACAATATTTATTTGTTTAGTTATCTTTGGATTGACTGTTGTTAAATATTTTTTATGAAGTATATGCACTCAGCAAAGATTAAAGGGACATTCCTGAGTTTGCTGCACATTTTAAGATGACATTATCGACTAACAGAGACTTTTTAACGATTGTAATTACATATCAAATACACTTTTCTGCATAAAATATCAGTAGCTGTGTATTAAATGTGTTTCTGATCGTTCCAATATTTGTACTAGGTTAAATTTCATTTTATTTCCTAAAATATATTTTTCGTACGTATGAAATTATTTGAATACAAAATCCAGTTGGGATTCTTGCAAATATTAAAATGACCAGAAACACATTGAACATACAGACACTGATATTCTAAACAAGAAAATATATTTAATATGTAAATTTAATCGTAGAAATATTGTATTAGTTAACATCTTACAATGCAGTAAACTCAGGAATGTCCCTTTAAAGTGTTGTATTAATTCAACTTTGTTTAGCAATATATATGTTTTACAAGTAGCCACTGAAATTCACACATTTATTGATGTGATCATTTTACTTGTTTGGCTATAAATAACCAGTTGTTGTTTATCGAGTAATCTTGTTTCTGATTTTTGTTTCTTTTTTAATTTTACAGCCTCAGTCAATAGAGGAGTTGACTGTGGAGCGGGTGACGGACGATATCGAGATAGAAAACGACGGACAGACGGACGCTTTTGCTGTAAGTTTGTGTGATTCATATTTAGTTTTATCAATATAGATCACATCACCATGTTTTCTTAGTTCTTCTGGCATAATGTTTTAAAGGATGTGTAGCCTATTGTGTGGCAGCAGCGGGTTTTCTCTGTCATTATCTGTCTGGTCCTTAACCATATGTTTGATGCCATATAACCACAAGTAAAATGTGTTGAGTGTGTCGTTAACTCAAACATTTCTTTGGTCTTTCCTTTCTTAAAGGATATGGTATATGCTTTTTATAGGAAAGTACAAATACTACTGTAGACCGATTAATATTGACATATGATGCATATTCGCAACAGGTAAAATTTGCAAACAACCATCGATATCAGCAATAAGCATCAGCAATGAAATAATGAGCGCGTATAAATTTTGTGACTTGAGGTTTAGTGCAAATGGCACAAAATTAATATGCACATGTGGTGTTTTTTTCCGGGTTACAGTATATTGTTGAAAACTGATGAGTAATGTGTTGTGTTTTGAAAAAACATTCGATTGTTTCTGGATATTGGACGGCTTTTTTCCATAACTGCATTCTGAAAGCTTCATACTTTGATGGGCTTTAAAAAAATGTCTTCAGATCATCATATTGATGAACATTTTTTATCTTAACAGAGCTGTAGTAATATGTTTTACACACCTGTTGATGTTAGCAAATAACAATAGGATGTTTGCCTGATTTCATCAAACATTTCACACTTGATTAGTTATTTTTTATTCAGTAACCTTCAATATATTCAACTGTATAAATACCACCCCATCCCAGCTGGCATTTTCTGACACCAGATTTAGACCTTGGGGGGCCTGGGGCACATCAGGTTCAGGGGCTCCTCAACATAGAAATTAAATTACATAACAAATAAAAAATATGAACTAATTTTATAATTATTACACTTTTTTTATAAAGGAAGTCCTTAGTCTGGGGGTCCCTCTGGCAGTGGGGCCCGGGACCTTTGCCCCCTTATAAATCTGGCACTGATTCTCTCTGAATTTGAAGTAAAACAAGTTCCAATGTACTTTGTTGTTGTTTTCCAGGCATATTTTGCTGATGGTAATAAAGAAAGAGACCGAGATCCAGTGTATTCAGAAGAACTTGGTTTGGCCATAGAGAAACTCAAAGACGGTTTTACTCTTTCTGGACTGTGGGAAGTGCTGTCCTCATGATAAACAATCAATTATTCATACACTTGATCTGGGACCATTAGATTCACAAGAACAGTAGTAGTTGTACCACAGATTTAGTTTGTTAAGACTGTTGGACGTTCTTTTTTTATTTTTATGTCAGATGAACTAAGAAAAAGAAAAACATGATTAGAATTATCCTGCTTTTGTTTTTGGTTTTTGTTACTGGCATTTGTAAAGACTATCAGAAAATTCTGACTGCCAAGTTAAAAAATATAATGCAAGTCCAATAGGTGACCATTTAAACTTGATTGTGGAAATAAAGTATTCATCAACCATCAGCATTGTGGTGATAATTATGTGCACATTACACGTTTCTAAATTGTTATTCAGTTCATTATTTTCAGTTTATATTTTAGAGTTTTTGGTTTTAACAAAATTGTTTATAATGATAGGAATACAAAAAATATTAAACAAAAGTGTTTTCATTTCATTTGATGGAACATATTTCTCTCAATTCCATGACAGCTAAGATGATTCTGGTTTTGTATATATGCATAGTGTTTCTGGTTGATGTGCTTTCTTGTTTTATTAGTATGGTATGATATGTATTCCAGCTGGTTTTGTGTGCCAAAACGGATTTCATTGGCCAACTTTATCCATTAAGGACTATGTACCTTTAACCGATGGGATTTATTGAGTTTGTTTCCAGCACATAGTATTTTTAAATTAGTGGAATTGTTTGAACCAAGTCTAAATTATGAATCACAAATTCTTCTAAAATGAAGTTCATTATTTATTCCAAATGGCTACCAATACTTCTGATAAATAATTAAGAATAATTTCTACCATGTATCTCTCCCATTAATATAAAAAAGTAATGCTATTTCCACAATAAAACAGCTCTCAGTTGTCGGTGAGTAAAGATATTTTAGCAAAAAAAAGATTTGAGAATGGTGGCCATTTTACAGTCCAAGATGGTGTCTGAAAATGCAGATTAAAAAAATTGTACCTAAAATTTTGCTTTCAGCAAAGTGAGACAACTAAATCCGTTTTGGCACAAGATATCATACTGTACTATATTGTTGAGGCAGTTTTTATTATTATTGTAAGTTACATGTTGTTTTAGAGTAACATATTGTGGCATCAGCTGTATAATTTGAACAGTAAATTGAAAAGGAAATATATTTGTGGAATATTGATAAGAAGTCTAAATCATTAAATTTATATATTGACACAACTAACAAAATGTAGCATTTGTATACAGATTCGTCAACTGTGATTTTATGTACTTTGTTCAGTGTAATATATATGATTCCGTCCATTAAAACAATTTGCAAGTGTCAATGTTCTAGTAGTTTTTTCTTTCTAGCATGAGATGTTGAGATATGTGATGTGTTGTAGGATTGGTTATCAATGGGGTTTTCCAGTCCCAACCAGTGTCCTTTGACCATCTACCATTTGAACAATATATGCTCATGACGGAATTGTGAATGTATGAAAGTAATACCTGATGCTTTAAAGTCACAGACCCTAGCTAGTTTCATTCATTTCATTTATTTCAATTTATTATCGTGCTTCTATCCAATTAAGGTTCAAGCATGCTGTCCTGGGTACACATCTCGGATATCTGAGCTGTCTGTCCAAGGCAGTGGGTTAGTTTTAGTTGTTGGTGGTTAGTGAGAGAGAAAGAGTGTGTAGTGGCCTTACACCTACCCATTAAGCCCTTAAGAACTCGCTCTGGGTTGGAGCCGGTACTGGGCTGCGAACCATGTACCTACCAGCCTGTGGTCCGATGGCTTAACCATTGCACCACCGAGGCCGGCAGCTAGTTTCAACTTGCGAAAATGGACATGAAGTTCGGTTAAACTACAAACCTGTAACACATTTGGATCAAGTTACAATAGAGTTAAAACGAGAGTTGATGTTGAAATGGGGAAATGCCCTTTAAAATAGGCTAGAACTCGTTTCGATGACCATTACTTTTCAGCAGTACTGGGTAATGTCTGATTTCAGTTATCAAAAATGAATACCCTGTACATTTTGCATACAAATAGAAAATCAGGGCCGTAGCTAGAATTTTGTTTGTTGGGGGGGGGGGGGGGCAACTGAGTAGTTAAGTCTAAAACTCCTTAAAAAGAAGAAAAGAATTTTCTTTAAGTTTCTATAATGCTCCCCCCCCCCCCCCCCAGCTAGCTACGGCCCTGTATATATATATATATATATATATATATATATATATATATATATATATATATATATATATACTGTATATAGGCCTAACTTTTCAAATTTACGATGTATTTATCAAATGCCACTTTGATCCTGTTTTCATGACAATGACATAGTTTATTATTGTCATCACTGGCATGACCTAAAAATAAAGCATATCTTTTATAACATGAGTGACCACTGTAAAATTGAAATGATGTTTGAAATACGAAATGGATTTAGAACTCGTATGACTAATATGTGCGATTGGGGTTGGGGTTTTAGAGGAAGGGGCGTAACTCTTTCTTTTCTTTCTTTCTTTTTTGTTACAAGAGTTGTTGAACGTTAAAAGGAAGATAACTCATGTAAAACGCGCCATTTATAACTTGGGAGTTGGAAGTGTTAATTTTAGGACAAGTAACATGCTAATAACAAATACCATTATTAAAAATGAGTAAATCTAAGGAAGCAGGTAAATGTGAATGCAAAGAATTAAACTAGTGTATTGACATTTGTAATGCGTTCAAATAGTAGTTGCGACGTAGGGGCCCGTCTTTCCGTGTCTACCTCGGCCTCGGGTAGCTCAGACTCGGTGAGTGGTGAAACGTTAGATTGATGCGCGGTAGGTCTAGATCGATCCCCAGCGGACCATAAATCAATGTGCTCTAGTGGTGTCATTAAACAAAACAAATTTTAACTTTAGAAAACTTGCTGAGGCGTGATTGGATGTGAGATCATTTACTCTTAAGTTAATGGACAAGTTTGTTCCTGGTTTCCAACGATTTTTCTACATCCGAGTCGGTCATCTGTCGGAGGGGGATCGGGATTTAGCTCAGTCAGTTGAGTGCTCGTCTGAAGTGCTTGCGTCACAGGATCGAACCACCTGGGTGAATCTGTTAAGCTGATTTTTTTTTTCTCTCATTCCATCCAGTACACCACAACTGGACAAAGGCCGTGGTATATGCTTTTCTGTCAGTGTGAAAATGCATATAAAAGATCCCAAGCTGCATTAGGAAAAATGTAGCGTGTTTCCTTGGATGGCATGTCAGAATTACCAAATGTTTGACATCCAGTAGCCAATGATTAATTCATCAGTGTGCACTAGTGGTGTCGTTAAACAAAACAAACTTTGATCTTTGGTTAGGACAGGTACAACAAATCACTGTTCCCCACCTCTTGAGTGTCTGTGGGGAAAGGCATATAAAACATAAAACAAGTTAAAAGATTTTTTGTTTGTAGGAGTAGCCTACTTATAGCTTAGTCCAATGCATCTGCTGTCAATCTGAACATATCTATTATCTGGTAAATAGTAAACACAGGCATGGAAAGTAGGTGGAGTGCAAATTATTATATAACTGAAGATTATGTGCATTACCACCTTCCATTTGAGAAGCAAATTAAAATAACTGCCAACACCACCCTGTCAAAGCTGGCATCCCCAGATGCCTGTGTATACTTATTTCCCATCCAAGTAAGTACACACATACATGTTAATGCTACATAATTTCATACAACAAAAGAAAACGGTATTTTAATGACGCATGTATGTATAGTGGTTACTGGTAATCACAATAGTTGAAACCTAGCAAAGAACATGATCCCGACAATGTAGGTAAGATGTTTTCAGTCTATTAAATTATTTACTTCATCACTGATAGGCAAATAAATTTCTGTTATATTTTTGTTTATTTTTAAGTCTCATGTAGATGTAAATTTATATAAATGTTGATAAAATTTTAATTTCTTTTGAACAGGTGCAGCGAAAGGTATTCTCATTTACCTGGCCCAACAGAACAGACCATACAGTGTAGTGGATATTTTCAACAATTATGGCAAAGAATTTGGAAAAACGGTATAATTTTTAAAACAAACAAAAAAGGAAGAAAACATTTGTTGTATTTTGATATAGTTTGTTAGTTCATGTATTTACTAAACCACGATATGTTGTGAAAGCATTGTGAGATATCCATTAAGCATATAAAATTTGCATTTGTATATGTGTGACATGATTCCAGCAGTTCACTGGTTTATTTATATCAAAACTGGCCATGTAGGGACCCAGTGTTTGACAAATGTTTGAGAAAGTTACTACCTCTCACAGAAGCTTTGGCTAGTGCCCTATGTATTACAGTAATAAAATTGATAATTTCCACTAGCCCAAATAAAACATTCACTAGCCTGGACTACGTGTTAGTGGATTTATTGAACCATAAGGGACCTACAGAACATGACCGTAATCAGTTAGGTACGGTATCTGGTTATTCGATTATGTGATTTATATTTACGTAATCTGGTCAGTTGTCTCAAACTAGCACTGCAATGAAATATTTTAAGAAGTTTACAGCTTTTAATTTCAGAAGTTGTAACGGTTTACTGCATAACCGATTGGCATTGTTCGTCATTTTAAAATTACATAACCGATACGCGAATATAACAACAGTTTGTGTGAATTATTGTGACCTGAGCCCTTTATACAGGGTGCAATGTGTAGCCAGTTGGACTACATGCATGTCAGTTTTTATTTTAGGCTGTGCAAAAGGCATGTGAATCCCTGGCCGAGGAAGGCAAAATCCGAGAGAAGGTGTACGGCAAACAGAAAGTGTATGTCGCAGATCAGGTGAGAAAATGTATTGAATGTCAGATAGCTGAGTACAAACTAAACATGTTTTAAATGTTAACATAGTAATCAGTGATGAGCGACATGGTTAAGACAGCTGTGGGATGATGATCCCTTGCTGTATTAAGAATTACCAAATGTTTGACCTCCAATAACCGATGATTAATAAATGAATATGCTCAAGTGGAGTCATTAAACAAAACAAACTTTGACCTTTGGTTCGGACAGGAACAACAAAACACTGTGTCCCCCACTTCTTGAGTGTTTATTATGTTCAAAAGTTGAGGTTGCTAAAAGTCTTCACAAAACACACTTGACACACACAAATGCAATTTGTTTTTAGTTATAATATTAACTGTTGAAAATATTCCGACTTGCCATCTTTTTAAATCAGCATTTTTATTCTAAAACACTGGTGAATATCTATTGTTTCTAAACTTTTCTATCGGATTACCACATTTTGTTAATAGGTATTCTTCTTCTTCTGGGTTCAAACACTGTTGGTTACGGCTCAGGATTTGTATGTTCCTGATGGAACTGTGTGGTGTTAATAATAGGTATTCAAACTTGAACAGATTACATATATATGGACCAGGGGTGGGGAAAAGCCCTTTTTTCCCGGTCTGGGGCCGATTCTCGATCTCTGAGACCGAAATTATTTTTAAAAAACGTGCGTTTGCTGGTCCCACTTTTGTCATTCTTGTCGGTCCGAAGCACCTGTCCATTTCTATTATTGGAACAAATTCCTATCCGTCAAGTGGACCGGCCTGCCTAGACATAGGTATCACATGCATGGTTTAAAATAATAAATAAATAGTGGTCAATATGGCTGGTGTTTCAGACGTTTGTGATTTTAAAGTCTGCCTAAGTATATCCATAATATCGCCAGTCACTGAAGTCGGACCTACAGTAGTGTCAATCGACTGCCACTAGGCTAGACATTTGTCAAAGTCGCTGAGCTGGTCAAGAGATTAAACAGACGTTAACGATAGCACCATTCTTGGTTTAGAGAGCCATCAAGGTATTACACTCCAATTAAAACAAAGGACCCAGAATTTGCAACTGGTTACAGTCAACACCTGTCAGCCATACTGTACAGAGCTTTGTCGGGTCGAATGTCCTAGTCCGAAGCAAGAGGTTTTTGTGCAATAGCATAAAATATACTGAAATAATCTATAAATGTATTTATTGTTGAATGTTCAATGTAGTGTATCCAATAATTATAAAGGATTTTAAAATTAACAAAAGGTTTCCACCTTTTTTGTTAACAAGTGGGAGTAAGCAGAACAGCTACATGTACTGTTATATCTAGAGCTAGCCCGAGTACTCTGACTGTAAGAGAGCTAGACGGACATTTGGACATAAACACGCTTTCATTACAGTCGGAGACCAACCTATGTCTTTTTTTGGCAATTCCTGACTACCAGACGGTAGGCAACGAGTCCCGCTCTAATACCACAACAATCCTATGTTTGACGTCAAATACCTTTACATCAATCATTTTCGAGTTAAGTGATACAAAAAAATCCACATATTAATCACTAATACACTTACTACAGAAAGAAACCCGACAGCACTCACATTGAGCTACGCTTCGTGACACTCCGTCGCAACAATTGCAAAGCTCGGCGATCTATTTCGAGACGTAGACCACGTGATCGCGCACTGGGCGATTCCGCCTTGTGCAGCAGTTACAGGGGCCGTCTCATATCAAGCGAAGTTACAACATGGAAGAGTTGGCTAATGCCGTTTTGGATGAATTTGGATTTCATTACGTCATTAAACCAAAACAATTACACATTATTGATTCCATTTTGAATTTGAAGGATACATTTGGGTGTTATCGACAGGATACGGCAAAAGTATGTGCTACGTACTGCCTCCTCTTATGAAAGATAAAGTAAGTAGTAATTTAATTTGATTATTTTATGTTTTATGAATTAGTCATTAGTACAGTAGTAGAGTGTGTGTGTGGGGGGGTTTTTTCTTCAACAATTACGTAACGCTCTTGAGGGGATGGGGTATCATAAGATGTATTCCGAGGCGTTAAGGGGAAGGATGGCAATGCTTGTTACTGCAAAATCAAAATTGAATCGGTGCATAGCTCATTCGATCTTTAAAACTTATCTTATAGTTGTTTTGCTATTCAGATCAAACTAAAAAATATTGAAATTTGTTTTGTTCAATGACACCACTAGAGCACATTGATTAATTAATCACTAGCTATTGGATGTCAAACATTTGGTAACTCTGATATGAGTATTGGAGAAGAAACCCGCTACATTAGCAATGGATCTTTTATATGTACTTTCCCACAGGCCACTGACCAGTTCTGGTGCATTAGTTGGAACGACAAAGAAATCAATTGGTTGAATGGATCCATCGAGGTTGTTCGATCCTGCGACGCGAACACTCAAACGACTGAGCTGAAACCCACTCCCTAAGAAATATGCGGAAATGACTCAAATGTGAAACTGTGGTGTAATATCTCATTAAAAAGCAAAAAGAAAAATAAAGAAGAAAAAGGCGGTAGGATACTAGTAAATTAAGTAATAAAAATAGTTCAAATTTTGTTTTGGGTTGGTTGTAAGTATTCTGTTTGCTTAATAACTAATTTCATATGAACGATCGTTTTATCCAAGCAAATGTAAATCACATATATGTATGGTAGTTAATAATTATTGACAATGAATTAACCTACGTAGAACACAGCCCAATTGTTTTCAACAACTGAACAAAGACCGATTCTGTAACACAATACTCAATGATCAGTTGTAGACAGGAGTTCCGTCATAGTAGACAAGCTGACGCCTAGGGACCGATGGCGATGAGTTTCGCCGTATGCATGTATGGCCACAAATGACTGCCAGGTCCGATGTCGGGAATTAACCTGCTTATATCAGTTTGATGTTCAAGTACGCTACCACGATTTCTGATCAGGGCCACAAACTGTACTCAGAACGAGAGGGTGTGTGGGAGCTTTAAAAAAAGGTTTAGAACTTTTTTTCAGCGTAGAATGTAGCCACAATTAATGAGATTACCCATCGATACGCATTGGCAGTTAACAGTACGACAATGATATTTGTCGCTGATTTACAAGTTCTTTTTTGACTGACGATTTGTTTATGAAAATAATAACCGCTTGATATGAGACGGCCCCTGTAACTGCTGCACAAGGCGGAATCGCCCAGTGCGCGATCACGTGGTCTACGTCTCGAAATAGATCGCCGAGCTTTGCAATTGTTGCGACGGAGTGTCACGAAGCATAGCTGAATGTGGGTGCTGTCGGGTTTCTTTCTGTAGTAAGTGTATTAGTGATTAATATGTGGATTTTTTTGTATCACTTAACTCGAAAATGATTGATGTAAAGGTATTTGACGTCAAACATAGGATTGTTGTGGTATTAGAGCGGGACTCGTTGCCTACCGTCTGGTAGTCAGGAATTGCCAAAAAAAGACATAGGTTGGTCTCTGACTGTAATGAGAGCGTGTTTATGTCCAAATGTCCGTCTAGCTCTCTTACAGTCAGAGTACTCGGGCTAATCTAGAGCCAGCAGAGGTCAAATTTCATCCAATCAATGATGACGTTATTACTTTCTTTGTCTAAACATGTGCTAGCTCAGGCTGTCAAACGCTTCAACGGTGCCATCTTTTATTAATTTTCAGGACACAGTACTGAATACTCGTACTTTTTATATATATATATATATGGGAATTAAAATTCATAACTTTTATTTGTTTTTTATATTATTTATTCTATTATGTAAAATATATACAATTTGTGTTTTTTTTCATGTTTATCGTTTCGTGTTCATGATTCAAGATAAAACCATACAAATGTCACTATGATTTTGTTAAGAACTATTTGGCAAATATCGACTTAAATGTTCTTTTTTTATTATCTCTTCCCCCCTCTCTGGTAGTGACGACATCAAGTGGGACCAATTGACAATTTTATTTTTCCCCACCCCTAATATGGACATACCTGGCTGGTCTGAAAAATTTGGCGAAAACAAAGGAAAAGAAAGTGAAATTTCTTTCAGTCAAATATGAATCACACATTAGGAATAGGAGCTGCTCTAAATTATGATTGTAACTTGATACATCATAGCCAGTGATGTTTGTCTGTTGTTGACATGATTGCATCATTGTTTATTTATAAATACAGTACACCCGATATGTAAATGTGTAAGATGGGAATGGAATGTCTGCTACAGTTTTTAATTTTGTTTTTTTTTAGTCGCAGTTTCCTGATGTGAATGATGAGAAACTCAAAGCTATGGATTTAACAATATCCAAGTTAACAGATGATTTGCAGAATGAACAAACAGAAATGAAAAAACTAGAAAGTGGTAAAAATATTGTTACTGTAGTTAAATTAAAAATTGGTGTTAAGTGTATTATATAGCAAATTCAAGGAAATAATGGACAAACTGTTAAACTATAATGTTTACTGTGTCTGTATAGAGCAGTCTGGGATTACTTGACCAAAGAAATATTTTTAACATCATCTCGGCCATTTTTAAACGTGGTTATTTGTTGTTTAGCATATGGTTGTTTCTTTGATATGAGAGGGAGGAAAGGAAAGAGATAGGGTGTGGGGGAGAAATAGAACTGAGGTTGAGCAGTCTATGTAGTAATGCAAACATTGAAATAAATGGAACCAAAATGAAAGGCACTTATTAATAAGAAAATGGAATGCAGTTAGTAGTATTTTAATTTCAGAACTGAAAGTGTTGAACAGTTCAATAACAACAAAGGAAGCTCAAAACCAGATTGAGGAGTTAACAAGAGAGGTAAGCATTGCATTGTGGAATGTGGGAGAGGGGAATGTATTTTATTTCAGACTATACCGAGAGGGTTTTTGGGTAGTATATGTTTTTAGAAAAAAATAACACAGGTGATTTTTCAAAGTTTCATTGGGAAGTGGGTTGACATGGTGGTAGGGCTCAAACAACAATGTATTATTTTTTAACAAGGTGAAAAACAAATGTACAGATTGGGGTTGATCAATACAAGGGAGAAACCAGATCTCTCGTATTGCAGACTTAGTTTTTAGTGTTAATAAATAGTTAACAGTATGGGAACTGATAATATGTGTTACTAGTTCTTAAATTAAAATATGACTGAACTGCTTACACAGATATTTTTGTTAATTTAAGTTTATGCAGGGGCGTTTTGTTTTAAACAATTTTTTTATTAAAAACAGTTGATGATCAGTTGAAAATTGAGTAGCAACTACTATTTAAAGTTTTAGAATTGTTTAGTGATCTCTGAAATTTATGTAGTGAAGAGCGATCTGATACTGACTGTTCACTGGTATGTAGGTTATAATAACTTATTGATAATATTAGTATATTAATGTTTAAAACTGAATTTTATAAATATATATGTATTTTTGTTTTAGATTGAAACAATGACAGACAAACTGAACACATTGAAAGAAGGCCGAGTTCTCATCTCTCCACAGGAAAAGGAAAAAGTAATTTTTAAGTTAAACAAAATAACAAAAAAAACCCATTATTGTTAGAGCCACAGACCCTACTTTTCTGGGTACATACCTTTTTCTGCCTTATATAAAATGCATCTTTAGCTACTACAAAGACCAGAGTTAACAGTTTAAGAGGATGTAATAGACAAACCTATTTTACATGTCTAATAACTAGGTCACTGGCTTTGATCCAGTTGAGGACGGGATGTAGCCCAGTGGTAAAGCACTCGCTCGATGCACGGTCAGTCTGGGATCGATCCCTGTCGGTGGGCCCATTGGGCTATTTCTCATTCCAGCCAATGCACCATGACTGGTATATCAAAGGCCGTGGTATGTACTACCCGGTCTGTGGGATGGTGCATGTAAAAGATCCCTTGCTGCTAACTGAAACCATATGTCTGTCATTTCCTTCTTGATCCAGTTATTTTGTTTATATTCTATTCATATCCTTCATTTGTGCAAAAAGCATAATTTTGTTCAACATGTGGTACTGTAGTTGTTCACACACCATTTTAAAAATATTTTATTAAATTAAATATAGTTTATATAAATATAATTATTAGTGTTCATTGAAATCTCTTGTCATTAAACTAATAATGATAGTTTATTTGTGTATACCATCATTAATATATATGACTTGACAGAATTATATTTAGTAAGGTACTAGTGTGTAATTTTGGCAGGTTTTATAGTTGGTACTTCCAGGAATGAGGGTAGGAGCTCATTGGATTAAAACAAATGGGGACAAGTTTGTGGCCTTCCAGTAGCAATGAACCACTTATGTATCTACTAACTTTCTTTGTTGACTTTTAGGTATAATTTCTTAATATTACAGAAGATTTTTATCTTTGTAGGTTTACAAGAACAGAGTTAAATATGTAAAAGAATGGAGGAAGAGAAAAAGAATTGTAAGTGTTAATTAGTTAGCATGTCCTATCCTATCTTGTATTAAATTACCTAAACTTAAATGAATGTTTTGTACAAATATATACTGAACAAAAAAAGAAACTTCCGATTTGTACATATAGTATTCAGTATAGTTAAAGAATTCATTGTGTAATGAAATTATATAGGTAGTATTAGCCTTGAGCTGTATTATCAGGATTCATGAAATTTATCGATTATTTTTGTACTGTTAATCGTCGACAACGTGAAATTCAATTTGCACGTACATGCATGGTTCGACATGTCCCGTGTAGTATTCGGTCAATTTGTTTTACTTGTCTTACTGACATTGTTGTCAAGTGAATGAAAACGCTTCAAAATTTGTAATTTTTTAAACGTTTTTTACATTGTAGCATTTTTAGTATGCCAAGAATACCCAATAATTTACGCGAACGGGCGATTGGCATGCTTGATGCTGGCATGTCGACAGAAGACGTTGCAAGGCATGTTGGGAGTTCTAGTCGAGCGATACAAAATCTTCGCGTAAGATTTCGAACGACAGGAAGCACCAACGACTTGCCACGTCGTGGACGTCCGCATGTTACAACGCGTGGTCAAGACCGCTATATCATGAACACGCATTTGCGCAATCGATTCCAAACTGCCACAACGTGGCGATGGCAGGGTGCGCGTCTACCGTAGGAGAAATGAACGCTATGCTGACTGTTGTGTTCTTGAACGAGATCATTTCGGGGGTGGGGGTTCTGTCATGGTCTGGGCATCCACTGCCCATGGTTATCGTTCACCACTAGTCGGCATTGATGGCAATTTAAATGCTCAACGTTACCGCAATGACATTCTCGCTCATCACGTCATTCCTCTGTTCCATAACAACGCCAACATCTCGATTTTTCAGCATGATAATGCCACCTCTCATACAGCTAGAGACACTGTAAATATTCTTAGGACAAATAACATTGATTTCATTGATGACTGGCCTGCTAAAAGTCCTGATCTCAACCCCATCGAGCATGTCTAGGATAGTCTGGACAGATGATTGAGGCGTCGTCCCAACCCACCCGCTAACGTCAACGAACTTCGTCAAGCGCTCATTCAGGAATGGAACAATATTCCACAGGCAGAAATCAACACTTTAGTTAATTCTATGCGCCTGTGATGCACTGCAGTGGTCAATTCAAGAGGTGGTCATACCCGTTATTAAGTGGGTGGGTTTTTTTTTAACCCCTACCACACTTGGTCAAAATTTCTCCCAGTTTCTGTTAAGCTATGGCCATGATTTTTGCACCAAACGATGCATCATGGAACACTCTTTAAACGCATATATAACAATTATTCCCCCGGTTTGTTTTCATCAAGTTATGTTCAAGTAAAGTTAGCGGAAGTTTCTTATTTTGTTCAGTATATATATATCTGGCCAATACGTAAAAAATGCTATCCAGAAAGTGTTGTATTTGTATAACATCAGAAACACAATAGTCATTTTTAAAGATGTACCGGGTATATACAATTATCTCATTTGCTATTTAACTTGTGATTCTGTTAAATTTTTATTTCACAATACTGTAAAATACATACCTGACATCCTAATTTTTCACACATTATCCCAAATCCTTTCCTTATCCTATATATGATGTCTTCCCTGCAGGCCATATGTTTTCTTAGCAGGCAATATTTCTTTTAGACTGCTTTTTGAAGACAAAAATAACAGAAGGCCATATTTTACTTCCTATTTCAAGCTCTAAGGATATTCAATTATTTGGAAGAATATTCTTCACATCATCACTTAGGGAATCCTGTATTAAATATTGTATACAGAACTGAGCTCTATTTTCTTAAAAATATGTTACATTTCTCTTCAGTCAACCGACATCGTCAGTGCAGTTCTTGAAGGATATCCCAAAACAAAGAAACAACTATTGGTAAAGTGACAGTTGTTATCCATTTGTGATAGCACAAAGTAGTTTTTCTTTTATAGATTTATTTCGTACAATATGAAGCTTGTGATTCCTGAACCTACTTTCTAGTTTATATTGCTGTTTACAACTTATCTTCCCATAGAAGTACATGGAAACATTAATTGTATGAAACGTTAGAACTAACAATGTTGGTTAAATAAATCTTCACAGCGTAATTGTAAAATATTGTTTTATTTTATTATTCTCTAGATGTATTGTACTAAATGTTTATTACTTTGCTGTTCTGCCTGTTTAGGGTAGTTTAATATGCCGAGAAAGTCAATGGTATGTATGGTTGGGGTGGGGGTGTGTGTGTGGTAAAAGTGTACCTTCAGAAACCAAAATTAATTCCACCAACCCCCACTGTTATTTGTACCTAAGATATGAACAACTTCAGTCACCTTTTCCTGACCTGTTCCTAAATATATGGTTTCAAGGTTTACTGTTGTGATGTTATGGTAATTTCTCAATAAAATCAAATCTTTTCTTAAAACCCTGTACACAGAATGAACTAAGTACATTTCTGACAGTTACTTCTCTCTTTTTTTTCAGGAAGAAATTGGCATAGAAACTGATGAAGATTACAATGTAAAACCACCAGAAGTTTGACAAAGCCGTGGGAAGCAGATATTACATAAAACATTGCCAAAAATACTATTTGAAATACATCATTGATGTGTTTTACAAATATCCCTTTGTGTAAGATCTGAGCCCTCTGTTAAGACATGCATCAAAGACTGCAATAGGCTATTATAAGCCGGTTTTAGTGAATATACCGTAAAATGAGTTCTACAGAGCGGAGATTTTCAATTAAATTTGTGTTTGCTTGTTCTTATATATTTTATTTATTATTTACAAACAAATAAAATATTTTTGTTAGTAAGCAGGGTTTAAATGTTGTTTTTGTTTTACAGAAGGCATATAAAGTCCTACTTTTGCCTGAACGAAGTAAAATGGTGAGATGTGGGCATTACTTTTCCCGACAGCATTTATATAGCTGCATTAGTTTTTGTGTTTAGGTCAGTTTGTCACAAACTTTGTTTAAGTCCTAGGTCAGTGAAACTTGGTTTATAGTTGCACCTAAGGATGTTCATCGCAGTGCACTGAAACTTGGTTTATAGTTGCACCTAAGGATGTTCATCGCAGTGCACTGAAAACATTTATGGTAAGTAAAATTTTATTCCGTGGAAATCTTGTTTTGTAAAACTTGACAATAACGTATGTTTATGTTGTGGTATTGTGATGTAAATTGAAGCTTCACTTTGTCAGAAGTCTGTTACTATCATTTGCTTTTGTGGTTGGGATTTAGCTGTTAGTTGAGTGCTCACCCGAGGTGATTTCGTCACAGGATTAAACCACCTTAGTGGATCCATTCAACCTATTGGGTTTTTTTTCTTGTTCCAACCAGTGCACCACAACTGGTCAAAGGCTGTGGTGTGTGCTTTCCTGTCTGTGGGAAAGTGCATGCAAAAGATCCCTTACTGCATTAGGAAAAATGTAGTGGCTTTCCTCTGATGACTCATAATTACCAAATATTTGACATCCAATAGCCGATAATTAATTAATCGATGTGCTCTAGTGGTATCGTTAAACAAAACAAACTTTCATTTGTTCTCAGTGAAAGTTCTCCACAAATATTTTTAAATCTTCACCAAACATTCCCGACTTATTAAAATGATTTAGGCCAAAGGTGAAGTCACACGAGTGCTAGAGATATCTAATTTCCACAATGTACTGCTTTACAAAAGGGTCATTCCATGTCAAATCAACAAATGGCCCACGCACTTCGGTCTCAGATTCACTTGAAATTTGTACCAAACATGCCTCAGCTATCCACATGAACAAATTGCAAGTTTGAGTTCTGTATTTCAGATAGCTTTGAAGTGATTGACATTTTCCTAACTATGGTATGAGTTAAATTTAGCTGAAAAATGGCTGCCGTAATTGTCCTGCTATGTGAAGTCACACGAGTGCTAGAGATATCTAATTTCCACAATGTACTGCTTTACAAAAGGGTCATTCCATGTCAAATCAACAAATGGCCCACGCACTTCGGTCTCAGATTCACTTGAAATTTGTACCAAACATGCCTCAGCTATCCACATGAACAAATTGCAAGTTTGAGTTCTGTATTTCAGATAGCTTTGAAGTGATTGACATTTTCCTAACTATGGTATGAGTTAAATTTAGCTGAAAAATGGCTGCCGTAATTGTCCTGCTATATTTCAAGACCTATTATCTCAGGACATGATGGACTTAGAGCCCTGAAAGTTTGCATGGGCACTAAGGAGGTTATAAAGGATTGATCATACTGAATGATTGGATACAAATGAAAAATGTCGAAAATGCATGTTTATTTCACGAGCACCCATTTTCCAGACTCTAAAACAATGTCTTACATTCACTGCACACACACAATCTTTTTTGTCTATGAAGTCCACCGCAGTCACTGCATAACTGTAACGTTTTACATCTATGTGCTGTTTAGTTATGGAATAACACCCTTCCAAAATCAGAAAAATGTCAGGTTGTGAACATTTTCAATGACAAAAAACCCAATGTGGGTTAACTTCAAAAATCCTGAAACTGAGCTCAATTTATAGCTAATGTGATGTAGTTTGTGTGTCCAAATTTCATTATCCATATAGAAGCCCTTCTTGGGAAATTTATCTTTCAATTATGCATGACTAATGTATGCATGGTTAATGTATTTTCTCATTATAAAACACCCACATTTCAGTCACTTTGCTACTTATATAGATTTAAGATTAGTAATTGTTTACAGGATGAATATTTTCTTCAGTAACACCAAAAACATAAGCTCATTTAACCCCTTGGAATTGGAATCGTTGAAGTATTTTTACTGTTACTTGTATAGTATGACCACAAGTACAAAAAAATTGTTTAGAAACCTCACAAACTGAAAGTATATATTAGACATTTTTCCAAAACGGCATGATGTCCAAATATTCAAGATTGACATTAGTGAAATGTGTGACGGTTGGTTTTTGGGGGGTTAATTTTTACCAAGAACATTATAAATTAGTGACTGATATCATTTGGCAAGTATGTCTACATGTTTAGCTCCTTGTACATGTGCTTATGGATCTGAAGACCAAGTCATCGAACTAAGTTCTGTAGAAAACAAGAACTGAAACTTTCTGATCTAGATGATAATATCAAAGAACTTTTGTGACTTCGAACAGACCTCCCTGAGGTTGAAAATGGGACTCTGTGCCTACACCATAAGCAAATCTATATCACCAAATATGTCTTCTTCCAGAAATCATGTCGTGATCCTAGGAAGGTTCACAATAAATCTGTGACTAAGGGTCTTAAAACACTAACATTTGAGATAGACCTGCTAACAGTAATAAATAAGGATGTTAGAAATCAAAAACCAGCACTGCCTGTCAGCTGGAAATGGTGTGAAATTGGAAAGTATGTTGCCTGTATATATGATGGAAAGTGGTGGGTTGGTCATGTAAGAAATATATCCAAGGAAAATGAAGATTTTCAAATTTCATCCATGCATCCTCATAGTCCAGCAAGATCATTTCATAGGCCAGAAAGAGAAGACAACTGCTACGTGTCATTCCAGTGTATTCTGTGTCTACTAAATGTACCAACCACAACAAATGGCCACCAGTATTATCTGGATGAAAAGGATGAAAGACATAAAACAAACCTGGAATGAACTGTAGTCACAACACTGTTTCTAAAGATGAAATGCTAATAACTTAATAAAGACTACATGACACTCTTACGTGGTATTAAATACATACATACATATACATGCATCCATCCATCCATTCATTCATACATATAATACTGCATACATACATGCAAGCATGCATGTACACACACACACACATACACAAAATGTCATTTGATCCATCCATTATATTTTTGAAATGCTTTGCGGATGCTGAAATCGTGCATAATTGAAAAACATATTTCCCCAAGAAGGGCTTCTATATAGATGATGAAATTTGGCACACACAAACTACATCACATTAGCTATAAAATGAGCTCAGTTTCAGGATTTTTGAAGTTAACCCATTGGGTTTCTTGTCATTGAAAATTTTCCCATTCTGACATTTTTCTGATTTTGGAAGGGTGTTATTCCATAACTAAACAGCACATAGATGTAAAACGTTAGTTATACAGTGACTGCGGTGGACTTCATAGACAAAAAAGATTGTGTGTGTGCAGTGAATGTAAGACATTGTTTTAGAGTCTGGAAAATGGGTGCTCGTGAAATAAACTTGCATTTTCGACATTTTTCATTTGTATCCAATCATTCAGTATGATGACTGAAAAGCACCAGTCTGCTACAAATCAATCCTTTATAACCTCCTTAATGCCCATGCAAACTTTCAGGGCTCCAAGTCCATCATATCCTGAGATAATAGGTCTTGAAATATAGCAGGACAATTACGGCAGCCATTTTTCAGCTAAATTTAACTCTTACCATAGTTAGGAAAATGTCCATTACTTCAAAGCTATTTGAAATACAGAACTCAAACTTGCGATTTGTTCATGTGGATAACTGAGGCCATGTTTGGTACAAATTTCAAGTGAATCTGAGACCGAAGTGCGTGGGCGACCTCAAATATTTGTCGATTTGACATGGAATGACCCAAAAGTTTACTTCATGATTTACATCAACTTGTCTTCAGCATTGGGGTATCTATAAACATAAACAATAAATCCAATAGTTGTACCAAAATATCTTTATTGCCTTAAATCTTTTCTATAATCCATTGTAATGTAAATACTGAATATAAAGCAAAACGAAGATCAAAATGAATCACACAGTGCCATGCAAAATAATATTTTTTATTCCAAATTGGTGAAATTATGAAAAAAACTATGCAATAGTAGTTTGTACATATTGACATTGATAATTCTATAATTATTTCCATAAAACAGGCTAATTGTACATTTTAAAAATTGATTTGCCACTTTTCAACAATGTAACTTCATTTTCAAGTTAATAACAACAAAGTTTTTAATATTGGATGTTCTCTTTTACAATAACCTACTGGAACTTGCAGGGTTCACTTCTTCCAAATAATTATTTTATACTAGACTAGGATATATTCCGTGGAAATATGTCATGAGCAGCAATGAAGTATATCACAGAGTTACTGTACCAGTACAGTACAGTATAATTTCTAGGCATTTATAATTTAAATAAAAAACAAATTGTGTTATAAATTAGAATATCACAAAATTGAGAAATAGCTAAGAAAATAACCTTTGTACAGGATGTTAATCAACCAACATCTTCAAAGTCCAACTCTTTTTTTTTCCAACTATTGTCTTGACTAGGATGTACACATATCTTATTATTCATGTGAGTCTCGTTTAACAGCATTGAAACAATACGGGCCGAATATATGAAATCTGTTTTGCTTAACGCAGGTGTTTAAGCATTGTAAATACATGTAATTACATGTGTGTAAATCATAAACAGACTGTAAATCCAGCCTCTTTATGTTTGAGAAAAAGCACACACACCTCACACCACCAAAATGAGCTTCAGTTTGTACAAATTTATATATATCGGTATAAATAATTGTATCATAAACATAACGGTAATATCTTCAGTTTGTTTTGCACAGATGTCATCCAATGGCCAAATATAGTAGCTTTCTTTTTAGTTGTTTTGATACAAATAAAAAATAGTCACAGTATGCCTAATTAAAGACTGGTTAATTGCCCAAAAAACATTATTGCTTAAAAATAAGGGCCGAATTTACGAAGCCTGTTTTTCTCAAACGCAGGTGTTTAACTTATGTAAATGTATGTAGTTACACATGTGTAAGACAAATAGGCTTTGTGAATTCAACCCTAATGATTCTTGCATGTGATTTTTATTTATGGATATACATGAAGTGAAACTGATTTGGTTGCTGGATGTGCCAGGTTCTTGTTTTATGATGAAGATTCCACTGACGTAACTGACTTTGCCAGTGGTAAAACAAGCTAACTGCAAATCAATAACAGAACTATCTATATAAACTGGGCTCATCTAGAAACTAGAAAAATTGTAATATGTGATTGTATCTCAATTTTTACCAAAAGGTGAATTACTATGTTTTGGAATTGGGATGATAAAAATGTCTACTTGTTACAGCATAAATTATATATATACATGTATATACCAGTGTACATATTTCTTTTCTTACAAACCAGTACAAAACCTCTCCAAAGACAGCTAGAAAATAAAATATGTAATTTGCACTAATATTTATACTATCAGTAACATCCATTTCTGTAATGTAAGTAGAATAAAATGCATATTGTGTTGTATATGTGTATATTTAAACATACCAGGTACACAGTATTAAACATGTAGCACCAAGTATAACAATGAGCTAAGTATGTACATGTAATAATAAATGTTATGTTATAACATGCACATTCATCTAGGACAGGAAAGGTTGAGGTGGGTGGGAGAAGGGATCACCTGCACTGGCAGGTGCAAACGAGCACCAGCAGCTCGACCGGGGTCTGTAGCAGGTGGAGAGATAATAATAAAAAGATTCTAAATATTTACAGTGAGACCTCTGTAGTCTGGACTCCAGTAGTCCAGAAACCCCACCTTACAGACACCCGACATACACAACAAACTCTCCACTATATAAATGTGTTCATTAATCCAGATATTCAGCTTCCGGAACTGGACGACCATTATCCAAAACAATTTGTAACAAATAAAAACAATTTGCTTCACTTGACCGGATGTAATTTCTTGCAACAGATTATTTACTGTAAAAAAAAAAAAAATTATAACTTTTTTCAACCAAGGCCAGTAAGCAACAGTAGCCACTACCATGGCCAGTAAACACCACTAGACAACATGTGCCAAAGGTTAGGTCTCACAACTATGAGTATGTTTAATTGTTGGTTTGTTCGATAGTTTCCTTCAACTTGGGAATGACATGGTTCACCGATATAGCATACCGTTTTGTTATGTTCATTGCCTTTATAAAATGTAATGAATAAAATTAAGGCCAATTGTCCTTGACAACATGTAACTGTATATTATTTTTACACTAATCCCAAGAAATGAAAATGTTGCAAAAGTACTGCCTTTAAATTGAAAGAAAAATGTTGGTACAGATAAATTAAAAAAATTCAAAATCCAGTTAAGAAATAGCTTTTAAAATTGAATTGGTTTAAAAAAATATATATACATGTAGAATTTTTTTTTTTATATAAATCTTTTATATACAAATCTGTATTTGTTGCTTATTTCTTTTATTGGTTTTCCATTCAAGGGAATCCTAAATTCAAGGGCCAAACATCAGTGAAAAGTGGGTAAATCACCACGAAAGTTAAACCTGATCAGTAACAATATATACATGATAAAGCTATATACAAAATTTCACCTCAATATTTTCAGTTATTGCAAAACGAAAGTGGAAAACTAATTTTCATATCTCTTAAGTTCAAGGGCCATAACTCTCTCAAAAATGGGTAAATTTGCCATGCAAGTTAAACTTGATCTGTAACAGTACATGATAAAGCTATATACAAACTTTCAGCTCAATATCTCAAAGCCTTCTGCACAAAACATCCGGAAAACATATGTGGGACAGACAGACAGGCGGACAGAAGGACGGAGATGAAACCTATAGTCCCCTCTGGCTGGACCGGTGGGGACTAATAAGTCTTCATGTATGATTCAGTACTACAGAAATTCGATAAACCAGACACTTTTAGGAAAAATCACACCATCCAGATTATCAAGGTCTCACTGTATTGGTACCTTACATATCAAAAAAAAAAATACTGTTATACAATATTAAGTGAATCGTTGGAGATACAACTATATAAACCTCATTAATGAAGTCAAATAATCCAATCAACTCCAAAGATAAAATTATTTGAATAATTATAAAAAAATAGCCTTAGCTGCCATTGTAATGATATTTTCAAATAATCTTTTTACAACAGTGGCATAGTGAGTGTATTTGATACTCGAAAGGAAATGATAATTTTGAGCCCTTTCCTTCATAAAGATAAATTCTACTTTGAACAACCTGTAAACACTTACAGGTTGCTAATCTGAATCCCCTCTGTTTACACACTGGTTACAACATCAGGCCCTTCCTGATTATGCCTCGGTTTCTACCATGTACTATTCTAACCACAGCTGGTAAAATATACTACTGGCTAAACAATGTGCTGGGGTGTCATTAGCCATTCTGTTTAGGGATGATACATAGCGCAGTGACAGAACATTCACCTCAGGTGTGGTGGGTCACTAGAGTAACCATCATCAAGGGAAAACACCAAAGTAGCAAGAGTTTAAAATATGCTGAGGTGTCATTAAACAAACATTTCTTTTCTTCTTTTTTTTGTCTACCACACATAACTACAGTAAAAAAGATTCATTCATCATAGACTTTCATGTTCTATTCTAAAGAGGTACAATATGCTGGGGTGTCACTAAACATTCCTTTCTTCTACCACACATTCATCACTCAATCTACAGTACAACTATCACCAGTCACAACTTGTTCTTTTTCTTTTTCGTTTCCCCCTTCTCTTTTTGTGATCTCTGCTGTTTGAGTACTTCCTCGTATCTTTTCAACTGAGAGACGAACCCTGGGTTTGGACACGTCTTCTCTCGCTTGGTCCTCAAGTATCTGAAGGCCTCTTCGAAACTCATCCCCTCGTGCTGCATCAGGTAGGCAATAACAAATGTGGCCGACCTCGACACACCCGCGTTACAGTGCACCAGCACACAGCCAGCCTTCCGCCCCTCGTCGATGAAATCCAGGGCCTCGGTGAAGTGCTGCCTGATCAGTTGTTGTGGAGTGTCGCGCAACTCGATAGTCAGGTATTTGTATTTGTATGGGTAGAGATTCTCCACCAGAGTCGCACAGTTGAGGATGTGAGTCACTTTGTATGTCTTCAAGATCTCGTCACTGTGAGCAACATCTTGAGAGCCTGTCGTGTAAACAATATAAAGTGTAATAATTAAATAAGTATATAAGTATTAAAAACTACAATGATGAATAACAATAACCAAAAAAATGGTAATGTACATGTAAGTACAGCTTCTGATTGAATGAATGAATGGATGTTTAATGACACCCCAGCACAATAAATACATCGGCTATTGGGTGTCAAACTATGGTAATGCAAAAATAATGTGATGATCAACATCAATATAAAAATTCAACAGTTAAATTAAAACACCATGTAAAGAACTGTGCAAAAGTACAAATATTACAAATACATCAAATTAAAATTTAGAGTAAAAGTCAGCATCATGTAAAAATTGTAATACAAATTCTGGATAGAATTGAAACGATTCCATCACATTCAGCTTCTAATTGTGATGATTTATATAATAGCCAGAGGTACTTAAAAATAAAAAAAACCCATAATAAAATGTGAAAAGTATACTGAAGTAAGTTTAGATAGTTTAAAAATTAAATAATTATATAAAATAGAATAGAGCCATTTTAGTGCATGCAATCTAATAAAGTAAAAAAAAAAAACTCCAAGGATTCCCCTACCGGGCCCAACAACTTTTTGTATCTCCTAAGTTCAAGGGCCATAACTATGTAAAAACTTATAAATTGCCATGAAAGTATTACGTCTAGCTTGATCTGTAACAGTATAAATGATAACAATACCAACAATTTCAGTTCAGTATCTTGAGGCATTGCCCCCCCCCCCCCACTCAAAAAAATTTCCAACATTCAAGGGCCATGAAAGTCAAACTTGATCTGTAACACAGGCCTCTGAGAATTGAAACTTTGCATAAATCATTTATGGGTTACGCAAAAACAAATTCAGGTAACCCATTTTGTTTTTACATAGCCTGTCGTGACCATGTAAATGATGTCATAAATTCAATGCGCGAATGATAAATGGGTTATGCAAAACTATACTTATGTGAACGATGTGCGAACAAAACTATCATGCCATTTTCAAAGGCCTATAACAATACATGGTTGGAGAATAAAAATAGATAACCTTCCGGTTGACAGTTTGATTCAGAATGATGCATTCAAAATGGATATTACACCTTCCAGTTGATAGTTTGATTCAGAATGATGTACATTACCGGCCTTGGTGGCATCGTGGTTAGGCCACCGGTCTACAGGCTGGTAGGTACTGGGTCGGATCCCAGTCGAGGCATGGGATTTTTAATCCAGATACCGACTCCAAACCCTGAGTGAGTGCTCCGCAAGGCTCAATGGGTAGGTGTAAACCACTTGCACCGACCACTGATCCATAACTGGTTCAACAAAGGCCATGGTTTGTGCTATCCTGCCTGTGGGAAGCTCAAATAAAAGATCCCTTACTGCCTGTCATAAAAGAGTAGCCTATGTGGCAACAGCGGGTTTCCTCTAAAAAACAATGTCAGAATTAACATATGTTTGACGCCCAATAGCGATGATAAAATCAAAAATCAATGTGCTCTAGTGGCGTCGTTAAATAAAACAAACTTTACTTTTTTAGAATGATGCACCCACCCATGATGAGTCCTGGCAAGACTTCGCCCACTTGGAGATCCTGCCATACATCTCCAACGTAGCCCTGCTCTCCGGTGATAACACTCTTCACCACCAGCCTCCCCCGCTTGTCCTTTCCCTCCACGATCTGTCGGCCGTCCACTGTCGTCACAGTGGTGTCCGTTTGACGCAGTGCCGACCTGTCGAATCCCGCCAGGAGCAGAGTTAGTTTGCTAGGTGGGGGTGAGTCACCCATGTTGCCAACTCATGTACTAAAACGAAATGAATATTTGTCTGAAAGCTTCTTGGAACATTTTAAACTACGGCTATTTGATGTCTAATATGTTATATTGATCAACATATGGTCTGGTCTATAGAAATGACAGAATGGTACCTTGTGACCATTCAAATGTTATGTATGCTCAGTGTGTGTGTGTGTGTGTGCACGCGAGTGTGTATGCATGTGTGCATGTGTGTGTGTGTCCAAACATCATGTGGTGTTACAATGGGTAGGCAAGCAATATACCATTTTTTAAACACTGTTTGTTTTTCACTCATGAATGTTCGTATGGTATAGCATTACATCAACTTATGTGGTGGGGCGGCATAGCTCCTACTGGAAAGATTTAGTTTTAATAATAACTTTTAAAATATGAACAGTACATTATATCACTAAACATGATTAAAAAAGATGGCTAATTAAAAAAACAAAAATAATTAGCCAACTACTGTCAAAGCATAAAATCTGAATGACAAAACCACTAGCCTATCTACAATCAAGACCGCATCTCTGCACAATGCAGTCGAATGGGCATTTCGCAAAATATGGATTGAATCCATGAATATCTATCCTTTAGTGCCTCATGTGTAGGACAGCTACTACTGAGGAAATCCTATAGTGGACAAAAAGAGGACTGCCACTCTCAGACTGGTTGACTAGGCCTAAATCAAAAGTGCAAAACTAGCCCCATTCTAGTACCATACATTTGACATACCAGTTGTGCCTGTGGGGCACTGAACTGGTTAGAATGCATTGGCCAGGATTTTTGATAGGGGGCAACCTACTAGGTATGATTTTATAAAATTTAATACAGTATTTTAAAAAAAAAAGGGTTTGATTGGTGAGACAATCTCTGACCCTACTCCATCAAGATAAATGCTTCGGCCCGTTATTTATTATTGTGATGTTTATTGCTGGGCCTAACAATACATGTTGTTATATGTCAAAATGTAAAAAAAAAACCCCACCCCAACCGGACCGTAGTTTACCTTTCTGACACTGTCATTCTGAACTATCACTAATACTATAATACCATCACTGTCACGGTCAGTGACCTAACCCCTACAGATGCAGTTTCAAAACATTTAACGGAACCTAGATAATGATTTTTATGATATATAATTATTTCTAAAGGTATGAGTTTAAAGGTTTTTTTTCTTCTGAATATGAAAGTCGTACGATTGATGTATTACCGGATATTACACTGGCGAATGATCGTCTGTGGGCGCAGCCATTTTTGTTTTGCTGTTCCTCTTTCCCCCTATCTCTCCAGTCTCCGCATTATTTTAGAAATATTAATTGTTGTAGGCATAAAAAGGAATGATTGTTTAACGACGCCTTAACATATTTATAAACACACAAAGATACCTACCTACCGTGCGAGCGAGCGAGCGAGAAAGAGAGAGAGAGAGAGAGAGAGAGAGAGAGAGAGAGAGAGAGAGAGAGAGAGAGAGAGAGAGAGAGAGAGAGAGAGAGAGAGAGAGAGAGACAGACATCGACAGAGAAAGGGGGGGGGGGGGGGCGAACATGCATTAATATGCTTATACATGTATGAATGTATGCACGTATACGTATGCATGTATGTTTAATACCGATATTGTCTGCAATAAACGGTTATATACATTTTTATCGTGTTTTTTCTTTAATGACATGGATCATAATAATACATTGAAAACTGCTATGGCACACTTCTAACGCCACCGTACTTGCTATAGCAGATACAAGCTTGCGGCAGCTTCGGTTATCATATTATCATATTGACACCATCCATCGTCACTCTAACTGACATCGCTTCAAATGTTACAACCACATTTAACGCTTGTTATATATATATATCTATATATATAAACCCACCCAGTTAGTGGATAATAAATAAATTATAACATTCGCGTAAGTGTCGAACGACATTTATGAAACTCGTTTAGAAATTTATTTTATACCCGCTCGGGTAATAAAACTTTCCCAAACTCGTGTAATAAATTCTGTATTGTACTCCCACTCATGCTTATTTATGGGCTATTCTAGAAAGTACATATTGATCAGATACTTCCTCCTACCACTACCACCACCACCACTACTACTACTATTACTACTACTATTACTACTACTACTACTACTACTACTACTACTACTACTACTACTACTACTACTACTACTACTACTACTACTACTACTACTACAGTGTCGCAAATACTATGCACCATATATATATACGTATGACACTTAATATATCCAATGTGCTGAGATGTCGTTAAACAAACATTCCTTCGTTATCGTCAGATCTGACACTCTGCTATCTTTATCCAACGACCACAAGTGATAGTGTGACTATACAAACAGGTCAGCACGAGACCTTCGATGTCGTGTCAGTAGTGTAGATTTAGGAACACATACGTTCTGTTAGCCGTGGTGTCTACCTATAACTCTGTCTTTACTCCACAACTCAACATGGCGAATACAGTTACTCTGAACAACGGACACAAGATGCCTGTTATAGGCCTGGGTACCTGGCAGGTATGTATCTATCTTTTTGTAATTACGTTCTATCACCATACAAATTAAACCCTGAGATGTGTATGCTATTTTCTGGAGTAAAACAAAAAAGTTAGATTCTCAGGGGGGGTGATAGCCCCCCCCCCCCACCTGCCCCCGGAGGGTACTGCCCTGTTTGTATAACAAAAAATCTGAACGACAAAACCACAATAAATGGTCAGGGCCGTATCTCTGAACAATGATGATTCTATGAATCTAGTACCTTGGCTACAGAAGGACAACAATTCCTGGAGGTTTTCTCACTCTTGCACCACCAAAAAGAAAACCGCCACCCCCAAACTAGCTTACTAAATCAAAACCAGCACCAGACAGAGCTCATTAGAATAACTACGTACAGCTCATTAAACAAAGTATATTATTTCTAATCTACAAACACTAAACATGAATGTCATGAACTTAGTTATTAAAAATAACTGGCACCCTAATAAGGTTTGTAACCATGGTGACAAAGTTGTTTTTTTTTGACGATTTTAGGGTGTCTCAACCGCCCGCTTGAGCATCTAAGTCACGGCCAGTATGCTGGCAATTTCGTCTACTGAGGCGCGGATCCAGGGGGTTCGTACACCATCTCCGAACCTTGAACTGCCCTGAAAATCTAGGACAAAGTTGCTTTTTGACGATTTTAGGGTGTCTTAACCGCCAGCTTGAGCATCTAATCCATGGCCAGTCTGCTGGCAATTTCGTCTGTAGGGGCGCGGATCCAGAACTGCCCTGAAAATCTAATGCTTGATGAATTACTGTATAATGATTTTTTGAGGATCTAGCTCGGTCGGTAGAGCGCTCGTCTGAGGTGCTTGGGCCATAGGATCGGAAACACCCACTGATGGTATATGAAATATTGTGGTATGTGCTGTCCTGTCTGTGGGAAAGCGCATATTAAAGACCACATGCTGCTAATGGAAAATATGGCTGATTCCTCTGAAGACCGCAGGTCAGATCCATGGCGATGTCGTTATACAAACAGACAGACAAATACCACCCCCACGCCCGCCAAAAACCCCAACGAAACACCCACCCCCCCGAAAACCCCCAAAAACAACAACAACAGAAAACCAAAAACAACAACAAACCAACTAAGAACCCCTCCCCCCCCCCAAACAACAAGAAAACAAAACAACAACAAACAAAAACAAAAACAAAACAAAACAAACAGCCACCAACAAAAACAAAAACAAAAACAAACAAACACAAAACGTCTATTGTATGTGTTTTCCTGTCTGTTTAAAGTGTGTCTAACATATGTTTACTGTTTCTAGGCAACGCCAGAACAAACACACAGGGCTGTAAAGATAGCGCTGGAAGTGGGCTACAGACACGTGGACACGGCGTTCGCCTACGGAAACGAGGAGGCAATAGGAGCCGCCCTTCAGGAGCACTTCAAGGAGGGCAAACTGAAGCGAGAAGACGTGTTTATCACGACCAAGGTTGGCTTGTTTAATATTCGTCTGTCTGAGGTGCGATGGGTCATAGGAACGATCGCCTTCAGGGATAGCCTTCAACGGTCTCGGGGTTTCCCTCGTCCCAGCCATTGCTCCACGACTGGAACATCGAAGGTTGTTTCTCGTCTATAGGAGGACTGCCACTTCATAGGAGATCATTTACAGGATAATAATACTAAAGGAAATTAAATACTATAGGTGAACGGCCTATTCAGTTGTAAATATATTACATCTTTAAGATAAGTGGATTTTTTAAAATTATATATACTAGTATATATGAAAGGGACATTCCTGAGTTTGCTGCAGTTTTTAAGATGTTATCGACTAATAAAATATTTCTACGATTAAACTTACATATTAAATAAATGTTCTTGTTTAGAATAACAGTGTCTGTATATTCAGCGTGTTTCTGATCGTTCTAATATTTGTACTAGGTTAAATTTCATTTTATTTCCTAAAATATGTTTTTTCGTACGTACGAAATTATTTGAAGACAGAATCCAGTTTCGACTACTTACAAATATTAAGACGACCAAAAACACGTTGAATATACAGACACTGTTATTCTAAACATGAAAATATATTTAATAAGTAAGTTGAATCGTAGAACTATTTTATTAGTCGAAAACATCTTACAATGCAACAAACTCAGGAATGTCCCTTTAATTCGATAAACTTCATTTTAAAACTATAAAATTATTTAAAAGTTATAATACAGATATAAAATGGCCACACCCCTTTCATCAACTAAAACATTTAGTACCCCAAAGTATAATGTACATTTTAATCGATCATTGATCGCTTTGTGCAATCTAATACCCAATCACTAGACTCGTTTACAATGTGTGTTGCCTTTCAGTTGTGGATGACTCATATGAAGAAAGATGACGTCCCAATTAACTTGTCGGAGAGTTTACGTCGGCTTAAACTCGACTACGTAGATCTGTATCTGGTACATGCGCCAATGGGATTCAAGGTGACTAAATCTCATTATCACTGATAGCTGCTCTTAATAAAGAATTCATTACGACGAGGCCAAGATGTAAGTTGAAAGGATGGTCAGTTGCCTGCCTGTCTAGATCTGCTTTTTACCTGCTTATCTGGCTAATCCAAATTAGTACCAGTCCTTATTAGCCCTCAGCTTTGACGTCCCTCCCCGAAATATTCGTAGACTCGCCATTGTTCACACAATGTTGTGAACAGCAAAAGTGTATACTCCAGAGCTGTCAACTTGTGGCAATTCTTAGGCGTGAGAAAGTTAGAAGTAGGCTCTTGGTCAGGTTCAGGGCGAAGTTTTTTGTTGTTGACAATGGAAATCTAAAAAAAAATCTAAAAAAAAATAAAAATCGAGCGAGTGCAACTTTTACTAATTAATACGGTTAATTTAAACCATACCAGTCGATTATCGGTAGCACCCGCGAGTGATTGTTGGTATTGAACCGATATGCTGTATTATTATTAATAGGTAACGAATTCAGAGACCCTGCATAATCAGTATATAATTCCATTCAGCTCTCAAATATAAACCACGACTATAAAATAATTTTTATTTTTTAGAAAAAAGAGTGATATTATAGTAACGTTGGGTGAGAGCGTGATGTTTGTTACAAATGCGTGAGACTCACGCCAAATGCGTGAGAGTTGACAGGTATGATACTCTGTTCTGTTCTGCGACAGTCATAAATGTGTTAAGACATCATCAACTAGTGTTACATTTTCAAAGTTTACATCGTGTGACAATTATTGGATATTGTGTTATCAATATTAATTATATGTATGGACTAGACAAGGATTAGAGCTATTGTAATTGTTATTTATTTATTTTGACTTCTATATTTGCTAATATTTATTTTTAGAATCGTGGAGACTGGACGATTTTTCCTGCTGACGAGCATGGCAAAAGTGAACTCGAAAGTGTTAATTTGATTGAAACATGGCGGGTTTGTACTCTGTTTATATATAATGGATATATAGCAAGGTTATATTAAACATGAAGATGAATACTACATGTTGGTTATTTTATAATTAAAATATGTGCTATGCAATAGACCATTTGATGCATTGGCATAGCCAGCATTTTATATTGGGGGGGGGGGGGAGACAATATTGGGGGTCGGGGTGGGTTGGTGTGGGTGATAGGCAACCCACACTATACAATGGCGTAGCCAGCATGAGGCAGACCAGGCGCTTGCGTCGTCTGGAATTTCCCCAGATTTATTTTATTTTTCCCATGGTACTGATATTTATTTTTATGGATCTGGGTTTGCCCCGGCGGTTTTTTCCTCTCTGGCTACGCCCCAGCTATATATGTATGTTTTTATTTAAACAAAAAAGTTATACTTTTTTTTCATTTAATGGTAAATAAACTATAGTACGTTTTGAATATATTTTACCCAAAAATTGAATCAGCGACTTTAACTATTAGCACCAATGCGTTTCTAATTATTGCAGTACTAGTATTTGTTATTGCAGGCCATGGAAGATCTATTGGATTCTGGAAAGGTCCGAGCTATCGGTGTGTCTAATTTTAATTCTGAACAAATTGATCTCATAGTCCAGGCAGCACGCCACCAACCAGTGACTAACCAGGTGTGTTAATTATTGTTTATTCCAGGTGACAGATTCTATCCATAGGGTACAGCTTCTATCCATATAGGTTTTGTAAAACATTATAGGCTTTGAAACATGTCAGCTACTGAAGGGTTCAGTTATATTAAAGGGATAGTAAACTCAAACATGAACTTACCTTTTAAATGGTAGGCGGTTCATAATCTTGGAACTCCTATGTAAATACATCAGTTTTAATTTGACGATTTTATTCAAAAGTACATGTGTAGATAAATATCTTAATAATAAATAAATAAATATTTACATGTAGGTTAAGTATAACGTCTATTGTTTCCTGTGATGGATTTACATGTAGGTTGAGTTCAACGTCTATTTTCTCAGTAATGGATTTACATATAGGTTGAGTGTAATGTCTATTTTCTCAGAAATGGATTTACATGTAGGTTGAGTGTAACGCCTATTTTCTCAGTAATGGATTTACATGTAGGTTGAGTGTAACGCCTATTTTCTCAGTAATGGATTTACTTGTAGGTTGAGTGTAACGCCTATTTTCTCAGTAATGGATTTACATGTAGGTTGAGTGTAACGCCTATTTTCTCAGTAATGGATGTACTTGTAGGTTGAGTGTAACGTCTATTTTCTCAGTAATGGATTTACATGTAGGTTGAGTGTAACGCCTATTTTCTCAGTACTGGATTTACTTATAGGTTGAGTGTAACGTCTGTTTTCTGTTATGGATTTACATGTAGGTTGAGTGTAACGTCTATTTTCTCAGTAATGGATTTACATGTAGGTTGAGTGTAACGCCTATTTTCTCAGTAATGGATTTACGTGTAGGTTGAGTGTAACGTCTATTTTCTCAGTAATGGATTTACATGTAGGTTGAGTGTAACGCCTATTTTCTCAGTAATGGATTTACATGTAGGTTGAGTGTAACGCATATTTTCTCAGTACTGGATTTACTTGTAGGTTGAGTGTAACGTCTGTTTTCTGTTATGGATTTTTTTTCAGTAATGGATTTACATGTAGGGTGAGTGTAACGCCTATTTTCTCAGTAATGGATTTACATGTAGGTTGAGTGTAACGCCTATTTTCTTAGTAATGGATTTACATGTAGGGTGAGTGTAACGCCTATTTTCTCAGTAATGGATTTACATGTAGGTTGAGTGTAACGCCTATTTTCTTAGTAATGGATTTACATGTAGGTTGAGTGTAACGCCTATTTCCCCCAAGAGAAGCTGGAAGAGTTTTGTGAGAAGCGCAACATCCGGTTGACAGCGTACAGCCCCCTTGGATCACCAGGAAGACCTGGACACTTGTAAGTCTTGTTCAGTGTCCAAACAAACTTTAAAAAAAAATCAACACATTACAACTGTCGTAAAAGTCTTGTTCAGTGGAAAAAACAAAAACCTGAGAAAGTCAACAAATTACAATTTTCGTAAAAGTTTTGTTCATTATCCAAACAAACTAAAAAAAGTCAACACATTACAATTGTCGTAAGTCTTGTTCAGTGCCTAAACAAACTGAAAAGATCAACACATTACAACTGTCGTAAAAGTCTTTGTTCAGTGTAAAGAAAACCCTGAAAAAGTCAACACATTACAATTATCATAAAAGTCTTGTTCAGTGTCCAAACAAACTGAAATAGTCAGCACATTACAACTGCCGTAAGTCTTGTTCAGTGTCTAAAAAAAAAACCCTGAAAAAGTTAACACATTACAACAGTCGTAAGTCTTGTTCCTTGTTCCAAAAATAGAAAAAGTCAATACATTAAAACTGTTGTAAGTCTTGTTCATTCAATGTCTAAAACACCCCACAAAAAGTCGATACATTGCAACTGTCATAAGTCTTGATCAGTGTCTAAAAACTTGTTCCAAAAAACAGAAAAAGTCAATACATTAAAACTGTTGTAAGTCTTGTTCAATGTCTAAAACACCCCACAAAAAGTCGATACAATGCAACTGTCGTAAGTCTTGTTCAGTGTCTAAACAAACGGAACAAGTCAATACATTACAACAGTCTTAAATTACGTTCGTAGTCTGAAAGTACTGGGATATTGTAATACACACGACAGTTGTAACTTCTTATTCAGTGTCTGAAAATATTGTTAGTTTTAATAAACAAAATTTATAAATTCTTGTTCAGTGGGTGAACATATGGCGCACTCAAGAACAAAATATCAGTAGGGTACACACAACAGTTGTAAGTCGTATGTATGACAATAGTGGTGTTCTTCGGGGGGAAAAGCAAACATTGCCCCATTAATTAAGAAATCAACATTGATGTTGTTTGAAGCAAATGTCTTAAGAGATCACGTGTTCATAACAACAGTAATTCACGAAAACATGCTGTTTCTAATCTCTTTTTAAAATAATATACACCAAAACTCATTCATTCATTCATTGAATTGTATTACAGTTTCAAGGTTTGTTAAAATTGTAATTGGTTTTAAATATGGATATTATTATAATTAATATGTAAATTTTGTTGTGTGTTTTACGTAGGATTAGTTAAAACTGTACTTGGTTTTTCTGTTCAACAGTGCAAATATAGATACTTAAGTTACTATTGACTCATATTTACTAATTAGCTATAATATTACCGAAACTAGTTTTACGTTTTAAATATGGATATATAATAATGAATATGCAAATTTTGTTGTGTGTTTTACGTAGGATTAATGAAGGGTCGCGAGTTCTTCTTGAGGAAACCACACTACAGGATATTGGAAGGAAATATGGGAAGACGCCTGCACAGGTATATCAAATATTTCTTGCGTAAAATGTATTTAAGTATCTGTTTTATCAATGCTTTAGCAAACCTCAGGGTTCCTTAGTCGTTTCAAATTTTGACATCTAAATATTACGTGTATATCATAAATGATGATGAATTTTAATAAAATGTGACACACTCTTGTATTTGATAAATAAACAAACATTTAATTGCAATTTATCTCAGAAAGTGTTACCAATAGGATTATCTTTTGAAAAGCAACTCCGTCTATTTTTATCTAAAAGTTTACATTGTGAAATACATGCATGGAATAAAACAGGCCTACGTTCAGCCAGCTGTTTTTCGCTAAACATTTGCAGTCTATTTTGACTGGTCCCTGAAGTTGTCATTCGTTTAGCATAAAATCAGTCTAGCAAGCGTTAGTGACAAACGGCTAGACGAATTTACCCCAGAACACAGAACGAAAATGTCTTTTTTACGTTTCTAAGAAAGTTGATATAGGAATGTTTATCTAATTCAGGTTCTGCTTCGTAATTTGATACAAAGGGGAATTTTTGTGATTCCGAAAAGCACAAGTCCACAAAGAATAAAGGAAAATTTTGAGGTATGTGTATGTGAAGTAGTGATGCATAGTGTAGGTCTATACTTATTTATAGACCGTTCTATCCTCCTACAAATTTTTTTTCTATCCTCCTACAATATTTTTTTTTTTTTTTTTTTAATTTTTTAATTTTTTAAATATTTTTATGTGTAAATAATTTCAGTTTGGTTTCAAGTAAGATGAAACTAATTGTGTTTTAGAAATAACAAAACAATATTATTTTTGTGTGCAATCTAGAAAACAATCGGCTCAAAAAAAGAAGAAGCTTGTAGTAAATTCTGTAGTATGAAAAAGGCGTTCCCCGTGGGACGGACAATAGGAGTAATGTACAGCATTGCCATGTACCAAACATTTTGTAAAAAATAGTTTTCGTTTGTTTTGAATTGAGTGATATAAATAATGCTCGTGACAACTGAAAATTATTTCACTCGGGACATAACCTATAAATATGTTAGGCAGGTATAAGTTGTTTGTTTATCTTAGGTATTTGACTTTACTCTGACTGAAGACGACATGAACAAGATAAGACAACTCCAGACCAATGAGAGAATGTTGAAATTTCATTTGTAAGTATCGAGTAATTACACAAACAATCCCAAACTCGGGATGGAAGTAATGGGCACAAAAGACAAATTTGCCGGGAATTTCAGGCCTCAAATTTGCATTTTGTATCAGGCAACCATGATAAAGTTAAAAGAACATATATTCATATAAATGCATATACACATTTATTTAAGCTAAATTATGACAAGAAGGTAACAATTCGATATAAGGAACACAAAGGAATACTTGGGTGCAAAGTAAGGGCAAAAGAACCACAGTATTAACATTTTGTATTTTCTGTAATAAAACAATATTATTATTCTATTGTCTTTCTTTTAATTTTGCTAGTGTTAGCAGGGCCGTACCCTGACCAAAATCCATGGGGGGGGGGGGGGGGGCACTAAATTTTATAAATCATTTTTAACATACTATAAAGATTAAACATTTCTATGCTATTACTGGAGATATATAAAAAAAAAAAAAGGACAAGATTCTCAGGGGGGGGCAGCTGCCCCCCCCCCTGCCCCCCCGGAGGGTACGGCCCTGGTTAGTCATATGAAATTCTCTTTGCAGCTGTTAATGGGAAAGTGTATTAAATTGTAATTGCATGTGTCAGAAATATTAAATATTTGACACCCATTAGCAGGTGATCAACTCATCAGTGTGCTCAGTGTGCATGGCGTTTGAAAGCTCTTAACAGAACGTCCACCAGGGGCATCCAAACAATGGAAACCCAATTAACCGTAGTTAAAGGGACATTCCTGAGTTTGCTGCAATTTTAAAGATGTTATCGACTAATAAAATGTTTCTACGATTAAACTTGCATATTAAATATATTTTCTTGGTTTGAATTTTAGTGGCTGTATATTAAACGTGTTTGTGATCGTTTTAATATTTGTACTAGGTTAATTTTCATTTTATTTCCTAAATAATATTTTTTTTGTACGTACGAAATTATTTCAAGACAAAATCCAGTTTGGGCTTCTTACAAATATCAAGACGACCAAAAACGCACTGAATATGCAAACACTGATATTCTAAATAAGAAAATATATTTAATATGTAAGTTTAATCGTAGAAATATTTTATTAGTCGGAAACATCTTAAAATGCAGCAAACTCAGGAATGTCCCTTTAAGAATGTATGCTGCCAAACACTTCATTTTAGTCGTAAAAAAGGCTCCATATATTCATCGTGTGATATTAATATTGGTGAACGTTTCTTTTCATATTTCAATAACTTAACAAGTCACGATTTGGATTGTAGGTTGTTATTTGTAACTCCAACACGTAACAATAAGTTATGATTATTAAACAAAACGCTTGGTTATAGTAATGCCATTCAAATCTTCCAGTAGAGTTTGTGTTTTTCCAGAGAACTTCAAGGCGTGTGAACATAACCTGTTCTCCCCGAGTCTCACGTCCATGGGTAAAGGACCCTTAATTATAAGACAAATACTAAACACGTATCCACGTAATGGTATTTAGTCATGGTATACCCGTTGAGACAAAAATTAAAATACATTGTGTTTTTCATTGCTCGTAAAATATTATTATTGCATGTCACTAATTGGTCTGATTGGCAGGTCGCCCACTAAGTAGAGACCACGTTAATGTTAGATTACCAATAACTAATTCTTACTGTACATGTGAAAATAAATATATGAAATGTCTTGTTACAAAGTTGAAGTTGTAGCACTGTGACAATATCTTTGTTATTTGTTTTTCAGTGCCGCGGATCATCCTGAATATCCATTTAATATCCCGTACTGATCCCGACTTTGATCCGTCATGTTATGGCACGTCTGATTTGGGTCAAGAAACAATATGATGTCTGTCTATAATGTTGTCTACGTCTTTGATGACATTATAATAGGACACAGTTATCAGTGATAATATTGTTAAATTTAGTTGATTACATATATTATTGTTATGTAAATAGTTACATATAAATATATATGAATATTGTCATTTGTCATGTATTACGTCATCAATAAATGATCTATTTCAATTCAACTTGCTGTTCATGTATTTTATTGTTTGGGTGAATTCACTAATACATACACTACAGGAGAAATATTTAAGGGGGTGCTGTCGGGTTTCCTCCTCTAATGAATGTATTAGTGATTGATATGTCAAATATTTGTTATCGACCAACTTGAAAGTTATCATTGTAAAGGTGTTTAACGTTAAACATTATTGTTGTATCAGCGTTGGGATCTTTGTCTACATAGCAGTAGCCAAAAATCCCGCGTTTTCGTTAATGAGTTGTCTCTGACGTCATAGTGCGATCACAACTGTCAAAATCACGGGCGTTCGGATCCTGGTTCGAGTTTCTAGGTGTTTGATTAGTACCAGTCGATGGAACACTCACGTGCGCTACGCTATATCAGGGGCGTAGGCTGGGTGGGGGGGGGGGTCGGACGACCCCCCCCCCCCCCCCCCCCCGCTGAAGCAAATGGTCCGCTTTCAGTACTAAAACATACAGGTTTATAAATATTTCGGGTGGTGCAAAAACAAAATAGAAAAAGGTCCACTTGGTTCATATTCAATCCCCCCCCCCCCCCCAGGTCCAGATCACGCTACGCCCCTGTATATTGTCGGTGTTCATATATATATATATATATATATATATATATATAGACAGGGTAGGAAATAAAGATATCTCTCTCTCTCTCTCTCTCTCTCTCTCTCTCTCTCTCTCTCTCTCTCTCTCTCTCTCTCTCTCTCTCTCTCTCTCTCTCTCTCTGTGTAGGAAGCAACAAGTACTCCCTGACAAAACAAATCACCAAACCTTTCACCCAACCTGACAGTACTCGTCAAATTATTAGGAAGCAAAGCATTAAAACATCTCAAGCAATAAAAAAACCTCCAAAAAATACTTTGTCCTGAAAATATTCAATTCCAAGACCCCTTATCCCCAAACAAAACCGCCTCATACGTCTGTTTTGATTACACAAAAGTAACAAATTTCGACTCATTTAACCTATGCTTTGTTCATTTAATTTTGTTTCCATATTATGAAGATGAAGTTCATACACGCTGCTCTGACCTCACACAACGTAGTTCGGTACACCTGCGAAAAGCTTCTTTCAACAGAACACAGCACAGCATAATTAGCACAATACATAACAAATGAACACCAATGCCTGCATATCAACAAAAGAGCACAACATAATATACAAATCAGATTTTATTTATGCAATTTAGAATAAAACAAATTACTTAATAGCTGTATAGGAGTCAAATTATACAATATATTTTAATCAATGTGAGTATTTTTACATTAGAGTATTTTAATCAAAAAGTGTATTTTACATTACAATATTTTAATCTGTGTATTTCACCAGATTATTTTAATCCGTTCGAGAATTTCACATTAGAGTATATTAATAAATGTGAGTATTTTATCAGAGTATTTTATTAAGTGAGTATTTCACCAGAGTATTTTAATAAGTCATTTTGTTACCAGAACAAAAGTAAACAATACATTTCATGATATTATTTTAATCATTATGAAATCATTATGATTATTTCACTTGGGTATTTTAATCAATGTATTTCACTTGGGTATTTTAATCAATGTATTTCACTTGGGTATTTTAATCAATGTGTTTCACTTAAGAAATTTCACCAAAATTGTTCACCAACATCAGTATGTTTTATTTAATTAGAATACATGTATTTTATCAAATAATTTCTTGTTATTTGATCAGAATATTTAATCCAAGTTTATCATATTATTTCATCAGAATATTTTATTAAAATGTTTGCTATTTTATCAGAATATTTTATTATCAAAACTTTTCATATTATTTCATCAAAATATTTTATTAAAATATTTGTTATTTTATCAGAATATTTTATCAAAGTTTTTCATATTATTTCATCAGAATATTTTATTAAAATGTTTGTTATTTCATCAGAATATTTTATCAAAGTTTTTCTTATTATTTCATCAGCATATTTTATCAAAGTGTTTCTTGTAATTTCATTAGAATATTGTATTAAAACATTACTTGTTATTTCATCAGAATATTCTATAAGAGTATTTCGTCATATTGAACAGACAGTTTTCATGGTATGATTTTCTTCACAGGGTACACGTGGCTGTCGTAGTCTGGAGGGGCGAACGACACCGCTGCTGGTTTCTTCTTCTTGTAGATGAGAACCGCCATCACGACCAGAACAATGACACACAGTCTGGAACATAACAATTATAATAATATTGACATAGCTTTAAAAAGTGAAGAGTTCGTTTAAGTATTACCATTTTAAAGGACTTGTGGTCACTTACCTGTGATTTGTGTATTCGTACACAACTCTTTACACCGTGTTTTATTATAAATGTGAGATTCTTATTCATCGTGCTGGGGTGTCGTTAAACATCCATTTGGTAATTTATTCAATTATTTCTTTATTCATTTACTGATATAATTATGAAATTTAAATTTTGCTTGTAATAAGTGATCAAGGCATAAAATAAACTGGTTTAGCGAAGTGTAATATTTACGTTATTTACATAATAAACAGTTAAGATTAAATTTAAAATATATTTAAATATATATAAAACAATTATGAAAATAAACTTTATTCACGAAATTATAAACTACGTTTAGAGGGTTAGTAATACGTACAGTATGGTTACACTGTGTTTAGAAGGTATGTAATACGTACAGTATGGTTACACTGTGTTTACAGGGTGTGTAATACGTACATTATGGTTACACTGTGTTTACAGGGTGTGTAATACGTACAGTATGGATACACTGTGTTTAGAAGGTAATATGTAAAGTATGGTTAGTGTTTAGAGGGTGTGTAATACATACAGTATGGTTACACTGTGTTTAGAAGGTATGTAATACGTACAGTATGGTTACACTGTGTTTACAGGGTGTGTAATACATACATTATGGTTACACTGCTTACAGGGTGTGTAATACGTACAGTATGTTTACACTGCGTTTTAGAGGGTAATACGTAAAGTATGGTTAGTGTTTAGAGGGTGTGTAATACGCACAGTATGGTTACACTGTGTTTACAGTGTGTGTAATACGTACAGTGTGGTTACACTGTGTTTACAGGGTGTGCAATACCTACAGTATGGTTACACTGTGTTTACGGTGTGTGCAATACGTACAGTATGGTTACACTGTGTTTAGAATGTATGTAATACGTACAGTATGGTTACACTGTGTTTACATGGTGTGTAATACGTACATTATGGTTACACTGCTTACAGGGTGTGTAATACGTACAGTATGTTTACGCTGCGTTTTAGAGGGCAATACGTAAAGTATGGTTAATGTTTAGAGGGTGTGTAATACGTACAGTATGGTTACACTGTGTTTACAGGGTGTGCAATACGTACAGTATGGTTACACTGTGTTTACAGGGTGTGCAATACGTACAGTATGGTTACACTGTGTTTACGGTGTGTGCAATACGTACAGTATGGTTACACTGTGTTTAGAATGTATGTAATACGTACAGTATGGTTACACTGTGTTTACATGGTCTGTA
Organism: Gigantopelta aegis; assembly: GCF_016097555.1. Taxonomy (NCBI): domain Eukaryota; kingdom Metazoa; phylum Mollusca; class Gastropoda; order Neomphalida; family Peltospiridae; genus Gigantopelta; species Gigantopelta aegis. Next base: position 8,569,865 of record NC_054707.1, read on the forward strand.
ATACGTACAGTATGGTTACACTGTGTTTACATGGTGTGTAATACGTACAGTATGATTACACCGTGTTTACAGGGTGTGTAATACATACAGTATGGTTACACTATGTTTACAGGGTGTGCAACACGTACAGTATGGTTACACTGTGTTTATATGGTGTGTAATACGTACAGTATGGTTACACTGCTTACAGGGTGTGTAATACGTACAGTATGTTTACACTGCGTTTTAGAGGGTAATACGTAAAGTATGGTTAGTGTTTAGAGGGTGTGTAATACGCACAGTATGGTTACACTGTGTTTACAGTGTGTGTAATACGTACAGTGTGGTTACACTGTGTTTACAGGGTGTGCAATACCTACAGTATGGTTACACTGTGTTTACGGTGTGTGCAATACGTACAGTATGGTTACACTGTGTTTAGAATGTATGTAATACGTACAGTATGGTTACACTGTGTTTACATGGTGTGTAATACGTACATTATGGTTACACTGCTTACAGGGTGTGTAATACGTACAATGTGTTTACACTGTGTTATAAAGGGCAATACGTAAAGTATGGTTAATGTTTAGAGGGTGTGTAATACGTACAGTATGGTTACACTGTGTTTACAGGGTGTGTAATACGTACAGTATGGTTACACTGTGTTTACAGGGTGTGCAATACGTACAGTATGGTTACACTGTGTTTACATGGTTTGTAATACGTACAGTATGGTTACACTGTGTTTACATGGTGTGTAATACGTACAGTATGATTACACCGTGTTTACAGGGTGTGTAATACATACAGTATGGTTACACTGTGTTTACAGGGTGTGCAATACGTACAGTATGGTTACACTGTGTTTACATGGTGTGTAATACGTACAGTATGGTTACACTGCTTACAGGATGTGTAATACGTACAGTATGTTTACACTGCGTTTTAATGGGTAATGCGTAAAGTATGGTTAGTGTTTAGAGGGTGTGTAATACGTACAGTGTGATTACACTGTGTTTACAGGGTGTGTAATGCGTACAGCATGGTTACACTGTGCTTACAGGGTGTGCAATACGGAAAGTATGGTTATACTGTGTTTACATGGTGTGTAATACGTACAGTATGGTTACACTGTGTTTACAGGGTGTGTAATACATACAGTATGGTTACACCGTGTTTACAGAGTGTGTAATACGTACAGTGTGGTTACACTGTGTTTACAGGGTGTGCAATACCTACAGTATGGTTACACTGTGTTTACGGTGTGTGCAATACGTACAGTATGGTTACACTGTGTTTAGAATGTATGTAATACGTACAGTATGGTTACACTGTGTTTACATGGTGTGTAATACGTACATTATGGTTACACTGCTTACAGGGTGTGTAATACGTACAGTATGTTTACGCTGCGTTTTAGAGGGCAATACGTAAAGTATGGTTAATGTTTAGAGGGTGTGTAATACGTACAGTATGGTTACACTGTGTTTACAGGGTGTGCAATACGTACAGTATGGTTACACTGTGTTTACAGGGTGTGCAATACGTACAGTATGGTTACACTGTGTTTACGGTGTGTGCAATACGTACAGTATGGTTACACTGTGTTTAGAATGTATGTAATACGTACAGTATGGTTACACTGTGTTTACATGGTCTGTAATACGTACAGTATGGTTACACTGTGTTTACATGGTGTGTAATACGTACAGTATGATTACACCGTGTTTACAGGGTGTGTAATACATACAGTATGGTTACACTATGTTTACAGGGTGTGCAACACGTACAGTATGGTTACACTGTGTTTATATGGTGTGTAATACGTACAGTATGGTTACACTGCTTACAGGGTGTGTAATACGTACAGTATGTTTACACTGCGTTTTAGAGGGTAATACGTAAAGTATGGTTAGTGTTTAGAGGGTGTGTAATACGCACAGTATGGTTACACTGTGTTTACAGTGTGTGTAATACGTACAGTGTGGTTACACTGTGTTTACAGGGTGTGCAATACCTACAGTATGGTTACACTGTGTTTACGGTGTGTGCAATACGTACAGTATGGTTACACTGTGTTTAGAATGTATGTAATACGTACAGTATGGTTACACTGTGTTTACATGGTGTGTAATACGTACATTATGGTTACACTGCTTACAGGGTGTGTAATACGTACAATGTGTTTACACTGTGTTATAAAGGGCAATACGTAAAGTATGGTTAATGTTTAGAGGGTGTGTAATACGTACAGTATGGTTACACTGTGTTTACAGGGTGTGTAATACGTACAGTATGGTTACACTGTGTTTACAGGGTGTGCAATACGTACAGTATGGTTACACTGTGTTTACATGGTTTGTAATACGTACAGTATGGTTACACTGTGTTTACATGGTGTGTAATACGTACAGTATGATTACACCGTGTTTACAGGGTGTGTAATACATACAGTATGGTTACACTGTGTTTACAGGGTGTGCAATACGTACAGTATGGTTACACTGTGTTTACATGGTGTGTAATACGTACAGTATGGTTACACTGCTTACAGGATGTGTAATACGTACAGTATGTTTACACTGCGTTTTAATGGGTAATGCGTAAAGTATGGTTAGTGTTTAGAGGGTGTGTAATACGTACAGTGTGATTACACTGTGTTTACAGGGTGTGTAATGCGTACAGCATGGTTACACTGTGCTTACAGGGTGTGCAATACGGAAAGTATGGTTACACTGTGTTTACATGGTGTGTAATACGTACAGTATGGTTACACTGTGTTTACAGGGTGTGTAATACATACAGTATGGTTACACCGTGTTTACAGAGTGTGTAATGCATACAGTATGGTTACACCGTGTTTACAGGGTGTATAATACATACAGTATGGTTACACTGATTACAGGGTGTGTAATACGTACTGTATGGTTACACCGTGTTTACAGGGCGTGTAATACGTACAGTATGGTTACACCGTGTTTACAGCGTGTGTAATACGTACAGTATGGTTACACTGTGTTTACAGGGTGTATAATACGTACAGTATTCCTCCCTCTATGATCGTCATAGTCTCTATAGTCCAAATCGCGGGTGTAGCCGTGGAGGGAGGTGGTGGAGGGGCAGGTGTCGTTGTGGTATCTGGCACGGGACAGGCGTACTTGCTCGTCAGTTTAAAATACTTTAAAATAAAACAGTCACCTTTTAATATAAACTGTATTAAAAATTCACGCACACTTTGAAATCCACTTTCAGAAGAAAAAATATTCGTAATAAATCTTAAGGCAGAGATGAATTATACTTGTAGAATGCAGGAAATTGCATTTCAGGACATCTAGTATTCCAAATCTTACGGGGATCATATACCGGAACACCCTAGAAACTTTATTTTGTGCTCTCAATCTCAGTGACCCCCCCCCCCCCCCCCAATGTCTACTTGCTTTCGCCGTGCCTGATGAAGCCATATGGAATGCAATACAAAGGCATGATTTGGCATCCATGTTCAGCGCTGGAATTAAGATACATAATGCTATTTTACTTTATTACTTAGTCTCATTATCATATAGTACTCTGGTACTAGAGTCCAATATTTTGGACTCGTTGAGGCCCTAGTTTCTTTGTTAGGTTGTTTGTTTTGTTTATTGGTTATATATATATATATATATATATATATATATATATATATATATATATATATATATATATATATATATATATATATATATAACAACAAACAAAACAATACGAAACAAAACTAACCAAAAACAAACACAAAATATATATCTACACATGTACGCATATACGGATGCCCGCACATACGTAAGCACATACGCAGTAGATAAACACGCTTTCGACACTGTCTTTAAAGCCGCGATCTAGGACATGTTTTCTTTTTAACAGTTAACCATTCAGAATAAACCATTCAGTTTTAAATAGTTTTCCATGATGCGCCATTCTTTGATTTACGTTGGCTTCTATTTCAAATGTAGGTCACATAAAATACACTGTTAGTCAATGTTAGTTTACTGGGCATGATTGCAGCTGGGCGTTTCTAGTATTATACAAATCCACGTACTTCTATATTCTCAAATTCCACGGTACGAAACAAACACCATATGGATTAATCTACTGGTGAGAAACTAATTTTCTATGCAAGAAAAACTGCCTCCATTTTCTATCAATTTCATCTTTCGCTGTTATATTGTTCAACCTTCACTATTGTAGAATGTACCTTTAACGTTAGCTTATCGATAGTTAGACTGTTGTACTGTTAGTACATGTAATTTGTTAAGAAATATATATTTTTTAATTTACAATTTTTAGAGTTGCATGCAGGATGACTATAATAAACTTACATATTGCATACTGCCTGATGGGAGTTCCCCCAGGGCTGTAAAACTGGCCTCTGTGTTTGGGTCACAGACGAGGGACACGTGGGACACACTGTAACAAAACAACATCAACACGATAAACACCAAGACGCACTCAACACATTTTATTTACGGTTATATGGCGTCAGACATATGGTTAAGGACCATACAAATATTGTGAGAGGAAACCCGCTATCACCACTTCATGGGCTACTCTTTTCGATTAGCAGCAAGGGATCTTTTATATGCACCATCTCACAGACAGGATAGTACATACCACGGCCTTTGTTACACCAGTTGTTGAGCACTGGCTGGAACGAGAAATAGCCCAATGGGTCCACCGACGGGGATCGACCCTAGATCGACCGCACATCAAGCGAACGCTTTACCACTGGGCTACGTCCCGCCCTAACTAGGTTATGTTTAATAATAATATCTCATACAGAACAAATCATCCTGTTGTATCTTCGTCAGGCCCCTGGCGACCCCTACGTAAATTATTACCCACCAGTGTAGTACCCTCAGGTTCTAGTGTCAAATCTGTGTACAACAATACGTAAATTATTACCCCCCAGTGTAGTACCTTCAGGTTCTAGTGTCAAATCTGTGTACAACAATACGTAAATTATTACCCACCAGTGTAGTACCCTCAGGTTCTAGTGTCAAATCTGTGTACAACAATACGTAAATTATTACCCCCCAGTGTAGTACCTTCAGGTTCTAGTGTCAAATCTGTGTACAACAATACGTAAATTATTACCCACCAGTGTAGTACCCTCAGGTTGTAGTGTCAAATCTGTGTACAACCATACGTAAATTATTACCCACCAGTGTAGTACCCTCAGGTTCTAGTGTCAAACCTGTGTACAACCATACGTAAATTATAACCCCCCCAGTGTAGTACCCTCAGGTTCTAGTGTCAAATCTGTGTACAACCATACGTAAATTATTACCCCCCAGTGTAGTACCCTCAGGTTGTAGTGTCAAATCTGTGTACAACCATACGTAAATTATTACCCCCCAGTGTAGTACCCTCAGGTTCTAGTGTCAAACCTGTGTACAACCATACGTAAATTATTACCCCCTAGTGTAGTGCCCTCAGGTTCTAGTGTCAAATCTGTGTACAACCATACGTAAATTATTACCCACCAGTGTAGTACCCTCAGGTTCTAGTGTCAAATCTGTGTACAACAATACGTAAATTATTACCCCCCAGTGTAGTACCCTCAGGTTCTAGTGTCAAACCTGTATACAACAATACGTACATTATTACCCCCCAGTGTAGTACCCTCAGGTTCTAGTGTCAAATCTATGTACAACAATACGTAAATTATTACCCCCCAGTGTAGTACCCTCAGGTTCTAGTGTCAAACCTGTGTACAATAATACGTAAATTATTACCCCCAGTGTAGTACCCTCAGGTTCTAGTGTCAAACCTGTGTACAACAATACGTAAATTATTACCCACCAGTGTAGTACCCTCAGGTTCTAGTGTCAAACCTGTGTACAACAATACGTAAATTATTACCCACCAAATGTAGTACCCTCAGGTTCTAGTGTCAAACCTGTGTACAACAATATGTAAATTATTACCCACCAGTGTAGTACCCTCAGGTTCTAGTGTCAAATCTGTATACAATAATACAGTAAAACAGTAATCATAATTAATTTATTATTCAGTTTCACCATCCCTGACATTGTCATTAAATGGACATTCCTGAGTTTGCTGCATTGTAAGATGTTTCCGACTAATAAAATATTTCTACGATTAAACTTACATATTAAATATATTTTCTTATTTAGAATATCAGTGTCTGTATATTCAGTGCGTTTTTGGTCGTCTTGATATTTGTAAGAAGCCCAAACTGGATTTTGTCTTGAAATAATTCCGTACGTACGAAAAAACATTCTTTAGGAAATAAAATGAAAATTAACCTAGTACAAATATTAAAACGATCACAAACACGTTTAATATACAGCCACTAAAATTCAAAACAAGAAAATATATTTAATATGTAAGTTTAATCGTAGAAACATTTTATTAGTCGATAACATCTTTAAAATTGCAGCAAACTCAGGAATGTCCCTTTAATGTGGAAATCATAAATATAGGGGGGGGGGGGGGGGGGGAGCACTACTTATTATAAACTAATGAAACACTATACAAATTAATCCCTGAGATGTGTATGCTATTTTCTGGAGTAAAAAAAAAGAGAAAAAAAGTGAGGGTACGGCCCTGCATACAGGAACTATTACACAGTAGTATATAAGCAAATGTTCAGACTAATTAGGAATATAATTAGTGAGGACGTTTACCGAATGTTGTGTAAAACGCTAGTCGCCTTGTACACGATGGTGAGACCTGACCCAGGAACAGTGACGAACTCGGCAGACGACTGGGTTCCCAAGGAGTACGACTTGTCCATCGTTCGAGTCAGCTGGCAAATCTGATTAGTATATACAATATTCCTATTATACATATATTTATGAATAAAAACTGTTGACATCCCTAATACTTTTATGAAGGGTCGACGGGAAGAACCTAAATAGAAAGTAGTAAATAATGAAACGAAAATAATGTGCAGTGATTGTAAATTAGACGTCATATTAAAAGAAGAAGGAAATGTTTTATTTAACGACGCACTCAACACATTTTATTTACGGTTATATGGCGTCAGACATATGGTTAAGGACCACGCAGATATTGAGAGAGGAAACCACTTCATGGGCTACTCTTTTCGATTAGCAGCAAAGGATCTTTTATATGCACCATCCCACGGACAGGGTAGTACACACCACGGCCTTTGATATGCCAGTCGTGGTGCACTGGCTGGAACGAGAAATAGTCCAATGGGCCCACTGATGGAGATCGATCCCAGACCGACCGCGCATCGAGCGAGCGCTTTACCACTGTGCTACGTCCCGCCCCAGGCGTCATATCAATATCAAAAACATAAAATACAGTGGAATAACCTGTGATGTCAAAACAGGGGTTCAATGCTATTAAGATCGTGTATGTCAAGGTCACAATAACCTATAATTATGGTAGGCCATTAAGGGTTGTTGATGAAACAAGCTTGCTTAGGTATAAATAATTCACGATTGCATTGCTACAGAGTTGTAAACTTTAAAATTCAAAATTCAAAATTCAAAATACCAAAAAGTGTGACACCGTAGGTTATTCCCGAGGACATTTCATACATGTATATATTACTTAAATCAAATAATTGGAAATACTTATACATGTATGTATGTATTAATATGTTATAATATACATTATATTTACAGCACCATGTTTCAACAATCAGTACATACCATACTTACGTCCCCATATTTCATTGTTTTAAATATGGGATATAATATAGCGCACTCACCGCCACATTGTTGCATATTTGCGTGCCTGTTGTATCAGCCTCGGTGAAGGAAAAGCAAGGATTATACGAGTACACGTAATTTTGTTGACCTGGGCCGGACGATGCCACATCTTTAAATCTGAAAACAAAACGTTATCACAAAATGACGTTTTATATGGCATTATTTATTTACAGTGAGTGGACTTTATTTGCAATCTGTTTTCTCTATGGGAAAGTACATAAGCTCCCTTGCTGTATTTTCTTAGCAGTAGCATGCATGGCGACAACGACCTTCATTTGTGTCTCTGTCTCTCTGTCTCTCTCTCTCTCTCTCTCTCTCTCTCTCTCTCTCTCTCTCTCTCTCTCTCTCTCTCTCTCTCTCTCTCTCTCTCTCTCTCTCTCTCTCTCTCTCTCTCTCTCTCTCTCTCTCTCTCTCTCTCTGCTTTTAACTAAATACTAAGACATATTAAATTAATTGGATTTACCTGGAAGTATAGCTGAAGTGTTGAACTAGAGGTCTAAGATATTTTAAATGATTGGGGTTTAACTGGGAGACTGGCTGAAGTGTTGAACAAGAGGACTAAGATATATTAAATTATTTTTATCTACCTGGCAGACTGGCTGAATTGTTGAACTAGAGGACTAAGATATATTAAACTATTGTGATTTACCTGGGAGATGACTGAAGTATTGAACAAGAGGATTAAGATATATTAAACTACAGGGATTTACCCGGGAGACTGGCTGAAGTGTTGAACAAGAGGACTAAGATATATTAAATTATTTTGATCTACCTGGGAGACCGGCTGAATTGTTGAACTAGAGGACTAAGATATATTAAACTATTGGGATTTACCTGGGAGACTGGCCGAAGTGTTGAACAAGCGGACTAAGATCAACAACGCCCTGGGGACTACGACATGAGCACGACGTCAGCGGTGTGCATTGAGACTGAACAACGTCGGTCACAACCGCGGCAGATATGACCAGAATTGTGTAAAACATCTTCATACTGGACAAAACCTGCTGACAGCTAAACTACCTCGACGAAATGTCTTGATACAGTAAAATCACATGAGGTATTAAGAATTATTTTGTGTACATACAGAAAGATAACTGGTAATGCTTAGCTTGCAAATATGCATACTATACGTAATTCGATCTAGAACAATGGACGTTCATGTTTGTTTACGTTAAGACGTTAATTAATTCCCACCCAGTAAAAATAAATAGTCTCATAAACGTACTAACGAAAAATAGACCATTGTTTTTATTATTAGCTTTTACGAACATTGGTTATTTGAAATTCATAAGCATACGAGACAGGGAGGGAGGGGGGAGGGTCTGGGGTACCCCCTCCCCCCTGCTGGAGCAAATATTCCCATTCAGTCAAAAAACGATGAAGATAATTGCTGGGAACTGAGAACTCTATTAACGTGTCCATATCCTTAAAGGTTCAGACACGCCGACCACGGATCCAGTCTCTGACATCGCCAGTGGCTGGTTCCGGGGTAGGAGGTGGGGTAGGGGGGTAGGGGAGCAGCTGAGATGTTGGGGACAATTTGGAAATAATTTTGTTGGTAAGACCATAGTCAAAAAATGTAATGGGGTGGGAAACAATTACTTTAAGAAAAAGAAATAATTAATTCAAATGCACCATAGAATGGTAATAAAAAGCCAGGATATGAATTTAAAACCTCGGTCTTGTCTAAATATAAAACATTGATATAATTAATATATTAAGTTACAAGATAATTGCGCAAAATTAGCTGGCCTGAAACCTTTATATCGTGTATTTCCATCATTCTACTCACAATACTAAATTTTTAGTTGTAATCCATGGGAAAATGCGTAGTGATTCGTTTGTAACCCTATATTGCTGTTGGTACTAATGCATTTATAAATAAACGTTGTTATCCATATTAGGGCATGGTCGTTTAATTCGGGGAAAAAGTCAAACTGCCCTTCGGCCTACAAAAATGGTAATCCGTACGTTCATGTTCGAAAACATTAGCTCTGGAAACATTTGTTTTTTTGTTAGTGCGTAGCTTACAAGTATTTTCTATAAATCTATTTAAAAACCTTTGTATTTGGACCTATGGGGTATTTACCTCACGTATATATTTCGGTTTCGTGAAGTTACATTCCTTTCATTTCGTTTGCGATTTTGTATTTATAATAAGTTTATTACGAGCTGAAAATAAGTTTATTACAAGCTGAAAATAAGTTTATTACGAGCTAAAAATAAGTTTATTATGAGCTGAAATGACTTTATTATGAGCTTAAAATAAGTTTATTATGAGCTGAAAATAAGTTTATTATGAGCTGCAAATAAGTTTATTACGAGCTAAAAATAAGTTTATTATGCTGATTGCAATCCAAGTAGACCGATACCCGTCTATTGTGTTTAGGATAGAATTACCGGATTACCTGGGCCAGGTGACTAGGTGATAGGTTTTCAGTTTCAAGGTTATTGCCGTGGAGAGTAAATGAGTGAACCCATGACTTTGATCATATGGTTTAAATATGGGGCGGGACGTCGGTCTGGGATCGATCCCCGTCGGTATGCCCATTGGGCTGTTTCTCACTCCAGCCAGTGCACAACGACTGGTATATCAAAGGCCGTGGTATGCGCTATCCTGTCTGTGGGATGGTGCATATAAAACATCCCTTGCTACTAATGAACAAAATGTAGCGGGTTTCCTCTATAAGACTATGTCAAAATTACTAAATGTTTGACATCCAATGTGCTCTAGCGGTGTCATTAAACAAAATAAATAATTATAGCGCTACTGAGGTGTCAAACAAGACTGTTGTACAAGCTTCGTATTCATAAAGGTACTTAAATCAGCGTAAGATACTTATCTACAACCGGCCTCGGTGGTGTAGTAGGACACAAGGCTGGTAAGACCTAGGGTACTGGGTTCGCCTCCCGGTACCGGCCCCACCTAGAGCTATTTTAACGACTCAGTGGTTAGGTGTAAGACTACTACACCAACTTCTCTCTCACTAACCACTAACCTCTGTCCTGGACAGACAGCCCAGGTATCTGAGGTGTGTGCCCAGGGCAGATAGCCCAGGACAGCGTGCTTGAAAGTTAATTGGATATAAGCACGAAAATAATTTTCGTTGACTTAAGTTTGTTTATGAATACGGAGTCAGGCCCGTCGAAACGAAACATTTAAATAAGGTTAAAGATATGGTTTGCGTCCCACACTAGAATGTTTGCCCCTTCCACTAGAGATTGTGCCCCCTCATTCAAAATATATCGTTCCTCCGGGACTGTTGTATCACATTTCAAACCACGGCAAATTGCAATGCTATGGAAGGAAGGAAGGAAGGAGGAAGGAATGAATGTTTTATTTAACAACGCACTCGACAGATTTTAATTACGGTTATATGACGTCGGACGTAATGTGGCCACTGAGATAATTAGAGAGGAAACCCGCCACCATGTACTACTCTTTTCAATTATAGCAGCAATGAATTTTTTACATGTATATGCAGAATCCCACAGACAGGATAGCACATGCCACGGCCTATGATATATAACTGGCACTGGTTGTAACGAGAAATAGCCCAATGGACCCACCGATAGAGATCGATCTTAGACCGACCGCGCATCAGGCGAGCTATTTACCTCTAGGCTACGTCTCGTCCCGTTTTTTTTTTTTGTTATTGTTTTTTTCCCCCTGTATTTATTTTGCCGTTACTTTTCTTAATCACATGTTCTGTTGAACAGGCTATCGATAAAATATAACGTGAAACTGACTACAAAATAAAATAAACAATCCGTTTGTTGCTGTCGAGAGTATTTCTGTAGTCATGGTAACGCGCGTGGATACCGTAAAGATCAAAAACGATAAGTCTAACACAGACAACTCTGTTGATTGTGATGACGTGTTAATATTAAGGACTCGACAGTTTTCTCAGCTATGTATGATGAACAAGGTTTCTTTGAGCGATACCGCAAGCATCTAAGAGAGAAATCTCGTGCTGAAAATAATGGATGCGTCTTTTGGACAGGAGCCGTGCACAAGACTGGACGATCGGGTTCCGTGTACGGGGCTATTAGAGTGCAACTTCCAGGTATACCACCCAGTCCCCCCCACCCGCCCGCCATCAGGCACGTGTCCAGGGTATTATGAAGGGAAAGGGCGCTCTATATTGTGGCGAGCTAGGTTTCAAATAGACCGAATATTTCTTCATTTTTTTTTTTTTTAATTTAAATTATTTATTTATTTTATATTTATTTCTTATGTTCTGTGAAATCATTGAACGTAAGTTATAAATATTTAAAATAGATAAATAATTAAAAGTCACTAAATATAAAATATTCGGTCTATGTTTCTAGGTGGTTCAAGTCAAGTCACGCTTCACAAGAAAATATAGATAAAAAGATAATTCGCTTTGGGCAGGAGACTGTTTTGACCCTCGACCCCCCCCCCCCCCATCCCTCCCCCTCACACACGCCTGGCAATGAAATCATTTCCCCTCATAATTGGGACGGGTGGGGTGGATGAGGTGATAGTTCGTGTGTCCTCTTGCTCTAACATATCGGGTGATTAAGGAAGGAAATGTTTGATTTAAAAACGCACTCAACACAATTTATTTACGGTTATATGGCGTCGGACATTTGGTTAAGGACCACACAGATATAGAGAGAGGAAACCCGCTGTCGCCACTTCATGGGCTACTCTTTTCGATTAGCAGCAAGAGATATTTTATATGCACCATCCCACAGGCAGGATGGTACATACCACGGCCTTTATTACACCAGTTGTGGAGTACTGGCTGGAACGAGAAATAGAACGATCCTAAACCGACCGCGCATCAAGCGAACGCTTTACCACTGGGCTACGTCCCGACCCTTCGGACGATTAAAAACAAAACAACAAAATACCCGTCCCATTTAAAACAAAATAAAAAATTGAATAGCGGTAACAGTATGCAACATAACAGAACACAGGTTTATTTCTCTCAGTGGCGGGATTTAGCTCAGTCGGTTGCGTGCTCGCTTGAAGTGCTTGTGTCGTAGGGTCGAACCACCTCGGTGGATCCATTCAACTGATTGGGTTTTTTTTCTCTTTCGAACCAGTGCAACACAACTGGACAAAGGGCGTGGTATGTGCTTTCCTGTCTGTGGGACAGTGCATATAAAATATCCCTTGCTGCATTAGGAAAAATGTAGCGGGTTTCCTCTGATGACTGTGTGAGAATTACCAAATGCTTGACATCCAATAGCCGATAATTAATTAATCAATGTGCTCCAGTGGTGTTTTTTAATTTCTCTCAGATCACCTATCGGTGATACATTGAGGTGGTTTACAGACATATATATTGATACCTGCAGTGTACTATTAACAAATTATGTTATATAATAATTAATTATGTTATATAATAATAGCAATAATACAAAAATGGGTATAATTATTATATAAGAATAATTTTAACGACAGCAGTGCACTCTAGACACGATACATATCTGAAGATTATTGCATAAGCGGGAGTGCCATACGGAATTTATGAAACGAGTTTGAGATTTTTTTATTCCCCGAGTGAGAGCGTGGTGTATAAAACAATTTCCAATCCAATCCAATATTTATTTACATGCTCATATATACCACTAGAGTTTCATAAATTTCGTATGGTTCTCCCCGAAATTTTAATTATTTATTATCCACAAAGTGTGCTTTATAACTTTTGGAAATGCGCGGTCAGTCTAGGATCGATCCCCATCGGCGGGTATACAAAAAGACCATGGTATGTGATATCCTGTCTGTGGGATGGTACATATAAACACAATCCCTTACTAAAAATTTTTTTAGCGGGTTTCCAAGGCGCGTGTGCAGGGATTTCAGCGGGGCTGGGGTTATAGACTGTGTTAAGCGAAGTTTATATGGGGCCATGCTCCCACACAAAAATACATTTCAATCTTTTTTAAGCTTGGGCAAGTAAGGGTTTCGACCTCCAATACCCTCCCCCTGCACATGCACCCGATTCCTCTCTAAGATTATATGTCAGAATTACCAAATGTTAGACATCCAATAGCAGATGGAAGGAAGGATAGGATATGTTTTATTTAACGACGCACTCAACACATTTTATTTACGGTTGTATGGGGTCGGATGATTATTAAATCAATATGCTTTATCTTTGATGTCGTTAAACCCCCCCACCTCCACAACTTTACCCTTTCGAAACGAAATAATATTTATTTGAATTTGTCGATTTTAACACGTAAAATTAAGAAGTGAAAACGTTCATTGTTTACTTTAGTATATTTTATTTTTAAAATATATACATGATTAATGTGTTACTAGTATACAAACTAAACTTTCAAAGTTCTACTAACACTTTATAAAATATCAATTCTGAAATAGGAAAGTATGACTCGATAATACGTTGTCAAGATCAAACCGGTTTTAACTAAACTCTAGTACCGTATCCTCAACCGAACGTTCTTCGTACAGCGCAAGATTTCTCTTTTAATTTTTTGAGACGAACCCCACAAATTGAAATCGGCAAACGCACGTGTTAACTGAAACTGACAACAGGCTGTCGTTTGTGCTTTGCCGAGCTATGGCGGCGCAGGCGACGGATCAAGCGTATACGTTTGACGATATCCGTTCACACACACGACTTTTTTAAAAGTGCATTTAAGCTTGTATTTCACATTTGTACATGATGTTATAATATGGCAATCAGAGAATGTAACTTTAATAACCTTCAGCGATGTCAATTACAGTGAGGCGGTATGATGTCAATATCATAGCCGCGACCATCGCAAGCGTGCAGCTACTTCAGAAATTATAGTTACGTTAGCCCGAGTACTCTGACTGTAAGAGAGCTAGACGGACATTTGGACATAAAATTAATACGCTCTCATTACAGTCAGACCAAGCTATGTATTTTTTTGGCAATTCCCGACAACCAAAAGATTTCCACTTTGCAAAGATTTCCACTCTAATACCACAACAATCCTATGTTTGACGTGAAATACAGTTACATCGACCATTTTCGAGTTAACTGATTAAAACAAATCCACATATTAATCACTAATACACATAGTACTGAAAGAAATCCGACAGCACCCACATTCAGCTACGCTTCGTGACACTCCGTCGCAAGAATTACAAAGCTCGGTAACCTATTTCGTGATGTAGATCACGTGATCGCCCACTGGGCGATTCCGCCTAGTAGACGGAATGACTGAGTGGGCGATCATGGGGGGGGGGGGGGGGGGGGGGGGAGAGGGGGGGGGGGTGTTGAAAATGGGCAGAATTAGGAAAATAGCAATTAGTAAAAAGGTTAATAGAATAATTTAAAAAAAAGAAGAAAAAAATTTACAAGCCAAAAAAAAAAAAGAATTGACTGCTCGGCCGAATATTTATATAATTTGGAGCATTTTAGAAGGACAGTCCAAAAATAAATAAGAGAAAGAAGAGAGGATCGGACTATTTAATAATATTTAAAAAAAAGAAGTAATTTCGACATAACGAAGGTCTAAATGTTTAAAGTCCAATCTATATGTCCACGTGAGTGGCCTCGTTAAGGCCGTTAGGGTTTGGAGGTTGGCCTACGGCGAACTGATGAGCGGAGAACCGGCAAAGGCGGGGATGAAGTGCTTCCATCTCTGGTCGGCGAGGATGGTTATAACACTCCGGTAGTCTTTGCCGAAAAGGGCCTTGACGATCCTGTGGATGGTATGGCTATCCATCTCTCTAACTAGGACCGCTTGTCGGTAGACTCCTTCTCGGCGCTGAGTTAGTACCAACCCCGTCTTGCCAGCTGTAGACTTGATGGTGTGTAGCTCGTAAGCGCTTCCATCAGGCAGTTGTTTCAGCTCTGGTTCCACTAGTCCGCCCATCAGTAATGCCGGATCCGAAGTGTCCCCCTGCACGAACTTCAGGAAGCCGGACCTGATTTTCCCGATCTGAACTTTCCAGACGGCTTCCGAGTCGGAGGGGGACGGTGCCTGTGAAGGCGGAGGCCTTGCCTTGTCAGGCTGGTTCCTCTTCGCAACGGCTCCTGCCCGGACCACCGCTTTCCGAACTGGCAAGACTGGTGACAGTGGCCAGTTACGTGTAGGCGGTGGCGTAGAGGGAAATGGAGGTCCGTTTTGTTCCCCTCTGAGCCGCTCCTGGCGCACGTTTCTTCTTCCTCCGTCCACTTCCCTTCCTCTTCTGCGAGTCCGAGTCGCCGTACACCAAAGTCACGGTTGCCCGTGTCCCGGTGTACGCGACGCGAAACTCCAGCAGCGATCCAAAGCTTGCAATCAAGCCACCCAGGTGGGGGTGGGGGGGGGGGGGGGGGGGGGGGGCAGGGCAAGTCGAGAGCACAGGCGACAGCGTCCAGCTTCATCGAAAGTTAGCTTGGAAGTGACTCATTCTGTGCTTCAGTGAATAGACAACTACATACAACAACAAATGCATCGAAGAGAATACGCGAGAATGATATAATACAAAAGATAACAGACACATTAGGCTTTAAACCTACTGACAGTTACAGAATAGGTGACAGATGTGTAAATAAAATTATTAAATTCCAAAATTTTAAAACACAGGTTTTTGAAAATCTACAGAATGCAGGTAATCATATAAGCACAGGGACGCCACCCAGCACTGGTCCGACGCCGAAACGAAGGAAAACTGTTGTTGACAAACTTATTGAGTCTGTTGAGAAGTTAAAAGTACATACAGATCGCCCACATGCCAAAGCTTCATCACGAAGAAAACTAGTTTTTAATGATCACATATATCAAAAGAAAGGTAATTTTATAAACAAATAAATATTCCTGTTGTTATTTTGGACATTTCTTACCGATCGTTTTATATAATAATGGTCCAGCTACGGAGTAAAATGCGTGTCAAATTTATAAATTTATTACAATTTCTTCAATTTTAACTATAATTAAATATGTTGAAGTAACCTTTTTCAGAAGTTTCTAAAACAGCTTGAAAATACAAATCCATCACGAAACAATTTTTTAGTTGTCATATCTTTATCTTTACTCATGAACCACGGTTAAATCTATATCACAGTTAATGTGTGCCGTTGGCGAGCATGTTCCATAGAAATACTGACAAGTCAGTTTTTTAAACAATCCAGCGCTTTCACATTTAAGAACAATTTCATCAAAACATCAGTCTGTTTAATCAGCTGTTTCTTGGTACAGATTGCCAATAGGTTCAGCTCCTCCAAAGAAATAAGTGGGGCTTTTGATCGAACTACATTATGTTACAAACTTCGCCCTAACCGCGTCACCAAATACATGCAAATTTGGTGTATTCCTACAACTTGTGTCCGAGCCTACATCTAGCGTAGCGGAATGTGACGAGGTGTTCCGATTGCGTCACGATATAGGTCGGCGAACTTAGAATTCTGCTGTCCGGAGTTTGCCGAAGCTTAGCTGAATGTGGGTGCTGTCGGGTTTCTTTCTGTAGTGTGTGTATTAGTGATTAATATGTGGATTTTTAAAAATCAATTAACTCGAAAATGATCGATGTAAAAGTATTTAACGTCAAACATAGGATTGTTGTGATATTAGAGCGGAAATCTTTGCCAACTTTTTGGTTGTCGGGAATTGCCAAAAAAATACATAGCTTGGTCTCTGACTGTAATGAGAGCGTATTTATGTCCAATGTCCAAATGTCCGTCTTATAGTCTCTTATAGTCAGAGTACTCGGGCTATAGTTACGTCAGAAGTGTGCTATACAATGCTGTTCGGTGTATCGGCGCACCTAAGCATTCAAAGACCATTTTCTTTGTGAACACTGAAATACTTAATAAAATGTGTCCCTCACCAGTGAACCGGCCTCGGTGGCGTCGTGGTTAGGCCATCGGTTTACAGCCTGGTAGGTACTGGGTTCGGATCCCATTCGAGGCATGGGATTTTTAATCCAAATACCGACTCCAAACCGTGAGTGAGTGCTCCGCAAGGCTCAATGGGTAGGTGTAAACCACTTACATCGACAAACTGGTTCAACAAAGGCCATGGTTTGTGCTATCCTGCCTGTGGGAAGCGCAAATAAAAGATCCCTTGCTGCTAATCGGAAAGAGTAGCCCATGTAGTGGCGACAGCGGGTTTCCTCTCAAAATCTGTGTGGTCCTTAACCATATGTCTAACGCCATATAACCGTAAATGAAATGTGTTGAGTGCGTCGTTAAATAAAACATTTCTTTCTTTCTTTCTTTCCCTCACCAGTGAAGCAGTGCATAATCTGAAATACACTAGAAATTGTTTTATATCTGTAGTAAAGAAACATTTTAAAATGGTGCATAAATATAGACACCCCATTGTATCCAACACGATTTGCATGTCCGAAGATTCGGCGCAGTAGATGTGGATCGTTGACCCCGCTATTTATAGACCGTCTATGACCTCAGTTTTAGCCCATAAACGCTATACTATTGTCCCAAAATTATTTTAGTACTTTTTTGTTTTGCCTTGTTAAAAATATTACTATGAAAATGAACGATCACACATGACCCATCTCATGTTCAGTTTCGAAAACGTTTTCTTGAGTGGCATAGTACTGCAGATGCATACATGTTCATTGTCATGCATGGCTAAGATGCCTACATGGATTTTATTTTTCTCGGGTATATTGTGCACACACGTGTATCTTATTTCGCTTTTATTTTTCAGTTTAAATAAAAATAACCGAACAAAAATAATTACATTTATACTGCTTGCTATAATTTAAAAAATGCGGGAAAAGTGTTTTCAAACTGGTTTTAACATTCTTAATATCAATAAGGATGACCTACTTCGCGTTTATATACACGAAAACAGGTGAATGATTTATTTTGAAATTATGATATAATTATTGATAATTCTAAAAAAAAATTAATTGCACCCTTAACAATAAATATGTTGATACTTGATTAACCATTGAAAAATAAATTGAACTTTAATTCGTTAAAAAACACCGACAACATGACAACTTCCTAAGCATACTTCAGCAAAATATCAAGTGAGCCGAATCACCGGACACGGTTATAACAGTTTTCAATGCACATGTATTATTAAAAAGAAAGAAATGTTTTATTTAACGACACACTCAACACATTTTATTTACGGTTATATTGCGTCAGACATATGGTTAAGGACCACACAGATATTCAGAGGAAACCCGCTGTCGCCACCTCATGGGCTACTCTTTTCGATTAGCAGCAAGGGATCTTTTATATGCACCATCCCACAGACAGGGTAATACA
This sequence comes from Gigantopelta aegis, assembly GCF_016097555.1. NCBI lineage: Eukaryota > Metazoa > Mollusca > Gastropoda > Neomphalida > Peltospiridae > Gigantopelta > Gigantopelta aegis. The sequence goes on from NC_054707.1 coordinate 8,588,790, forward strand.
TACCACGGCCTTTGATATACCAGTTGTGGTGCACTGAACGAAAAAGAGCCCAATGGGCCCACCGACGGGAATCGATCCCACGCCGACCGCGTATCGAGCGAGCGTCTTATCACTGGGCTACGTCCCGCCCCATGTATTATTAAAGCCCATGCGATAAAGATAGTGGTGGAAATACCATATGTATGTAACATTTATTGTAGACCATATGGGTAATAAAATATAATAATACACTGGATATAATTATAAAATATACATGGTTTCTTAAAAACGGTGTTAATAACATTGAGGAACATACATAATTTCTTTGTAGTTGATAACTTTGTAGAATTAAATAACTGATAAAATTTGAAGGACACTGAAACAAATAATGATATTCGTCAGCTAAGGCAGTGTTACAAAGAGGACATTTTCTGTCTTGCAATGCAGAACGTTTAACTCTTTGACAAAACAACGATTACGGTCCCCTCCTTTCTCAAACATATATCACCCCCCCCCCCCTTTAAACTTCGTACGCCGCAGTCTAGACCCCACCCCTGCTAAAATGCCTTCACACGCCCGTTACACTAAAAGTGATGGTCCGAGTTCAGTGAGACCGAGCAGAAAAACGTCCGCTAGACTGGATATGCTATTCACGGTAAACTAAATGGACGTTTCTCACTTCTTCGAGATATTTTCCCACAACACTTTGAGAGTTCTGTTTTATATCCTACGTATTAACCCTTTTTACTAATCAATATGGGACTGTGTCTCGGAAACAGTCAACAACGGATATGAGTGGTCTAGTGGATAAGCTGCTGGACAATCAAGCTGACGACAGTGGTTCAAATCCCGTCAAAGCTGGCTCACACATTCATTCATCTTTCTCATCTATCACCCTCTGCCTATCATTCTCATTATCTTAATATAAAAAACTTTCCAATTTCTCCCACGATTTCAATCTGTTTCGACCCTTTCTGTCAGTTTTCCTCCGACTCTGTCTTCTGAGTTGTCCACACCATCGCCTACCTGTCTCAACTTCCTCCACGGGTGCAGTCTCTGTGTATTTCCCTGCACCCACCTGGCATCCTCGTCCTTTGCCGCTAATAAAACTGGTCTGACCCACGGCACTAACTAACGACCGCCGGTAGTAGGGGTGCATAGTAGGTGGTTACAAGTGCCTCTTAACAATGCCAGAAGTAACT